>NC_080685.1:16664940-16967971 GCF_030445035.2 Dasypus novemcinctus | reverse complement strand
CTACTGATAACAACCAAGGGATTGAATCTCAACAGCATTGTGCAAAGTGAAAAAAGTAAGACAAAAAGGTACATATTGGAAAGGGGTGGTCTAGGGACAGAAAGAAAGCGAGAGAATAATCTAGGGACTGAATAACATAGTGAACCCAGAGGTAGATGAGGATTGTGGTTAATAGTACAAATACAAGAATTTTCTTCTATGAACTAGAACAAACGTACATCACTGCTACAAGGTGGAAGGACTATGGAGATGCATGGGAAAAATACAGTTAATGTAACCTATGAACTATAGTTAACAGCAATATTGTACTACTCTTGCATCAGTGTCAAAGAAGTACTATGTTACTAATAGGAGGGTATGGAAAAAATACACCAAGTGTATGCTATAGAGCATAATTACTGGTAATATTCTGATGATGTTATCTCATAACCTGTGACAAATGTTCCACAATAACATATGTTGATGGAGGGGTATTGTATGCAAATTCTGCCCATTTGCATGATTGTTTTTTAAGTTTACAACTTCCCTAATAAAATACATATATTTTTTTAAGAGCTACATATTGTATAATTCCATTTTTATAAAATTCTAGAAAAGGCAAAACTGTAATGATAGAAAACAGATTATGGGAAGCAGACTTGGCCCAGTGGATGGGGCATCCACCTACTACATGGGGGGTCCATGGTTCAAACCCTGGGCCCCCTTGACCCATGTGGAGCTGGTCCATGCACAGTGCTGATGCGTGTGGGGAGTGCTGTGCCACGCAGGGGTGTCCCCTGCGTAGGGGAGCCCCACGCACAGGGAGTGCGCCCCGTAAGGAGAGCAGCCCAGTGCGAAAGAAAGTGCAGCCTGCCCAGGAGTGGCACCGCATGCTCGGAGAGCTGATGAAGCAAGATGACACAACAGGAGGAGACACAGATTACCTGTGCCGCTGATATGGATGGGAGCAGTCACCGAAGAACATGCAGAGAGTGGACACAGAGAGCAGACAACTGGGGGGAGGGGGAAGGGGAGAAAAATAAATAAATAAATCTTAAAAACAAAAACAAAAACATATCAATGGTTGCAGGAACCTGAAAACTTTTGGGGTGGTGGAATATTCTCTACCACAGTTGTGATGGTGAGTACTTGAGTATGTATATTTGTCAAAACTCACTTAAATTATACACTTAAAATTAGTGAATTGTATTGTGAATTACCTCGATAACATTGATTTTAAAATGTTATAAGAACATAAATCAGATTAATGGTGGTCAGAGATTGGAGTTGGATTGACTACAAAGAGATGGAAGGGAACTTTTGGAGTGGATAGAACTGTTCTATAACTTGATTGTAGTGTTGTTTACATGACAATATGCACTTATCAAAACTTAGCAAGCTGTATGCTTTGAAAAGGGGAATTTTATGGTACATAAATGATATCTCAGTAAACCGGACATTAAAAATGGATGGGTACGGGAAACGGACTTTGGCCCAGTGGTTAGGGCGTCCGTCTACCACATGGGAGGCCCGCGGTTCAAGCCCCGGGCCTCCTTGACCCCTGTGGAGCTGGCCCATGCGCAGTGCTGATGTGTGCAACGAGTGCCGTGCCACGCAGCGGTGTCCCCCGCGTAGGGGAGCCCCACTCGCAAGGAGTGCACCCATAAGGAGAGCCACCCAGCGCGAAGGAGGGAGCAGCCTGCCGAGGAATGGCGCCACCCACACTTCCCGTGCCGCTGACGACAACAGAAGCAGACAAAGAAACAAGACGCAGCAAAAAGACACAGAAAACAGACAACCAGGGGAGGGGAGGGGAATTAAATAAAAAATAAATCTTTAAAAAAAAAAAAAATGGATGGGTAGATGAATGATAGCTAGATAGCTGATAGGTAGACAGACAGATAGATAAATAGGTAGATGCTAGAACACAATGAAGCAATATAAAAAGGTCCTGAAAGAAAAAGGTTGTGACCCAAGAATTTTATAGGCAGCCCATTTTACCAAAAGGAAGTACAAAGATATTTTTAGAAATGTAAGGATTCAGAAAATACCTGTCCAAATACCTTCCCTGAACAAAATATCTGGAGTCCTGTGACAGACTAAAGGAAGGTACATCAAAAGAAAACTCCAGAAAAACCAATTATCTAACTCATAAGCCTACATAAGCCTGTGTGATAGCAGAAGTGTGGTAACAGAGCAAACCCTAGCGCATACATTACTTTTGTGTGTGTTATGGAAAGGGACCTTTTTTTAAAAAATTTCCTGAGAGAAATGATCTATGTGGAAGGGATGGAGTGAGGGAGGTAAGGCAATAGGCCATTGATTACCACAGCTTAATTAAAATGAAACAATGGGAGCTAAAACTGCTCTATTACTTCTCTTCCACAGGGGGATTAAACAAGTTTCTGCCACTGTCATTAATAAGTTTAATAAGATTTTAAGTTCATTTTTTAAAAATGTTAGCTAAGAAATGTTTATATGCTATATATATTAAAAACACTTTGTAACATATGTTACTTTTATTTACTCTTTTCATGTAGTTTTTCTTTTGTCAAATGGGTACATGTGATTTAAAATTTTAAATGCAAGGTGTTGGAGAAAACACAGTGCTTACTGGGACATGGAGACTGAAATGATTATAAACAAAGAGATTTCTTGAGAAGCTCTCCTAACAGAGGGGGTCTGAAGAACAGACTTTACCCCCCCCCTTGGAAGAGGGAAACTTGAATTTATACAGAGCTTTCCCAGGCGGGGAATGATAGTTGGTGGAGGGGGTTGAGGATCTGAGTGAAGTGCAGGGGCCAATGGGAAGCCCTTAGAGGTGGAACTTTTTCCTGACAGTGACTAGAAGATGGTGAGTTACGGAGTTTTGGTTTCTTGGAATGCTGCAGGAGCAGATGTTTCTTTGTTCTGTAGGAATTTTATCTCCCTCTGATATGCAGGTAGGGAAGGTTTCCGTTTCCCTTTACTCCTGTCTCTCTGTGGTTTTAAAATTTAACCTGTGGGAAAGTGCCATGCCCTTGGACACTTAGGCTTATGGGGGATGAGGTCAGCCTTTCCCCTGTGCATATTAGGCGAAAGTGAGCTACAGCTTGTTAATTATTGCAAACCTCTAACGCAAGGTGTCCATAAAGTCAAGAAACTGCATCTGACAACTTTATCTGTTGTTTTCTAAACACTGAAAATGTACAGCAGAGGCCTCCTGCCTACTCTTACTTCTCCACACCCCATTCCTGCTTACCAGAGCCAGTAATTTTCTGCTTTCTTCTTTACCTATTTATTTCCCTATTTCCAAATAACAGGCATGTTTTGCTATTTCTTGACTTTTTTCAGTTTTTTATGTCATTTACTGACTTTCCGTTATGCAAGACAGGATTTAGGTCTCCCACTGCCCTCCCTGATCTTGCCCACATTCACTTCCCGTCACCTCATCCTTCCACGACAGGTAAAACAGAATCAGCATCTGGATCACTATAAATAAAAGTTAATGTGTGTCTTGTTTTTTTATTGTCTTAGCGACAGCTTCGGTTTCCATTTCCTCCATTTGTCCGTTTGGATAAGTCTCTAGTCCATCTCTATCCTGGGATCTAAAACTGTTTCGCTGTCACATGCTCTCCTGTCCTCTCCCCACATAGCTTGACATCATTTTATCCCTTTTGAGTGGTGTTTCCGGAGGAAGTACAGCTGCTCACCAGCGTCACTGGGTGACCGCGGCAGAGACACTTAGGCGGGCTGCCGGCAGATGGGGACTTCTGCTCGGGGACAGAGATCTCGTCAAGCACCTTCTAGCACCACTGGGGCCGCAACCAGCCAGGCCTGACTACCCCCTGACCTGCTCAGATCCCACTTCTTTTGTAGCTGGAGAAAATCATTGTTCACTTTAAAAAGAAGTTGACTTTATTAACGCAAGTATGGAAAGGCCCACGGTTCCCGCTTACCTTCACCGCGCTGAAGCAGAACACGTGGAGCACAGAGGCAGCCGCCAAGCTCCGGGCGACGCTGTAAAGGGCTGATATGATCCCAGAAACCGCTGAAAGACAAACACCAGCAGCTCATTTCTACCACCTCTCCAAAGCAATAAATCTAAGAAAGGGAAGAGGAGGTTGTAGCTTTCAAATGCAAAATGCCAGCCGGAGGGGCAAAGGCTAAATCTAGGACCAGCCAAAAAACACTGGCTGATTCTAGTACAAGAAAAGTACTGCTCATTTAACTAAAAACTCTAGAGGAAAGCACTTAGGATGAACCTTTCACCGTACGCTTGAAAGACGGTGTGAGTGTGCCAGTGTGGAGGGGAGACCTCATTGCTTACTTGAAGTAGCCAGCCAAGGAAGAAAAGATCATGGATAGCAATTTCAGTAGGGGGTGAGGGGACAGGGAGCATGAACACAAAGCAAGCACTGCTGTGTGCGTGTGAGTGTGTATAGGGGATGGTAACTGTAACTCAGCACCTGCTAAGCTCTTAGTGCTTTTTGCACATTATTTCATTTAATCTTTACAGCAACAGTATGAGGTCAGTGTTTTTTTTGTTTCCTTTTAGAGAACAGTAAGCTGAAAGTCTCCAAGTGTTAGGTTAGATTGCAGTCCAGCTCAACGGGAATCTAAAGTTCTGTCTACTAGACCAAACGGGAGACGCGGGAGGGTTTTGGGATATAGCAAGCCTGTCTGTATCGGCACACATGCAACACACAGTGTCACACTCCCACATGTTCACACTCACAAACACACTCCCAGACTAACTGTCATGTGCATCTGAAGCAGGCTAGATAGGAAATCAATAGATGGATCTGGAACCTGGAAAGAAGTCCACGTTATTCGGTGCCCACCAGATGACTGCTGGAAGACCCTCATGAGAAATCCAATTTGGAATGAGATTTCCTCGGGAAACCAGGAGAAGCCCGTATATTCTCCAGGGGCCTTATTATTGGGTCCTCCTAGGGGACTGATTGGTGGGGTAATCAATCAAAACAGGAAACAGCTGGGCTCTCCATTAGCAAAGGGGCAGAATAATTAATGGTTTAACACGCAAGCATGGAGGAAGGCTTTTCACTCCCTCTTGCTCTCTCTGGCCTTTGCCCTGTGCGGGTGCCTGTCCACATGCCTGTCCATGTGCCGCTCCGTGTGCCTGTTCCTGCCCTCTCTGTCCTGCTCGCGCCGTTTTTTCTCTGCCATGATGGCCACACAAGTAAAACCTGGACATTTATAATCTGTAATGGGGAACTGTCGTCTGTAAAGCAGCTCTTCACCCCTTCCTGTCTACCTGGGACCCAGGATCTGTTATTTTCTCCCATTTCTCTTTCCTCCCTACCTTAATAAGTTACTGGCCTAACTCACCCGACATGCTCTTGAAATTCGTTTCTGCAACATAGTCCAGAACCTAGACAAAATCCAGTTACACACCTCAAATACACACACACACTTCCATCCACACACTTTCACACATTCACACATTTTCTACAGAATATTTAGAAGGGCCCAAAACCTCTTCCAAAGCTCAGAGAATCCTGTGCTTCTCTGTTTCTTTGGTTGTGTGTTTACTCAACCTTGCTAACTTTGGCTGAATGTATCTGCATGGCCCCAGGATCAAACTGACTGACTCCAACTCCAGCAGCTCAAACGCTTAGGACAAAGAAAACCTAACTGCCCAGGCTCCTATTCATTCTTATTCCATGCCTGAGGCTATTCAGCCCTTATCTGAACTTTAGGCTCCTTTACAGGAAGAGTAGAATGTACCCGACTTACCAGAACCTCCAAAAGCCAGCATGTCAATTTGTTCCAAAAGATAAATGCAGAAAGTGTTGATCTGAGGGAAAAGCCCCAGAAGGGTAATTGCAGGGAAGCAATATAAAAATACTGCAAGAAACAAAATTTATGTTAACGGTGTGGATATGTAGTCAAGGCTCCAACTGCAAAGCCACCTCCCTCCCCTAAAGGGCCACCCTACCCTGGAATATTGGAAGCAACACAAAATTCCCTTTCTGGCAAGGATAATCTGGAGGCGGAGAGGAAAATGTGCCTGCAGAAGTAAACAAGGAGCTGATTCCCAGGAAAGGAAAACACAGGCCCTGATGGAGCAATATCTCAAGCACAGACTCAGCTTCGGAGATAAGATGGGAGTGGAGCGGGGAAACTGAATGAACACGCAGAACCAAGGCGGATAGTTAGGGGGATGTCGTCCTGCATGGGAGAGGTGAGCCAAACTAAGAGCCAGGGGGGCTGCTTGCTTTCTGCTTCTGTAAGCCAGGCACTTGGAGGCCACTACAGTCTGTGCTGATTGGAGATTCAGGGTTGAGTCAACCTCAAGACTCTCACAGGGAATCAAGGAGACTGGTGAGTAAATCAGTAACTGCGCTCTAGTGTGATGGTACAAAACTGAACAGTTGGATCCAGGGACAGGCCGGGGCCTCTGATAGATGAAGGAAGCCCTGGCTGAGGAGGAGGCGGGGCTGCCTCCACAATCAGAAGAACGACATTGTGCAATTGGCTAAAGCCTTGTAGGTTAGAACTCAGTGCTTCACAGAGGTCATTTGTTGAGTGGGGGCGGGGAAGAACTGCATTTTACAGCAACTCTTGCCATCATTCTCTCTTGCTTAATTCTGTTTAAGTTGGGTTTCATGGAAACACAGAAACCCCCATTAGCAGTGCTATAATACATCTGCCTTCTTTTCTGTCTCAGTTTATTGGATAGGGTCTACTTTGCTAAAGGAATGTCAGTGAAGTTTGATGCTGGTAAACCTTACTACGACGCAGGAAATCTGACTTGAAATACAATACGCCTACACATTGCAACTCTGCCTAAAACTATACTTCAAACCCAGTGAACAATAGAAGTAGGGATGATAGAGGAGGGTCTCTCAGCTTTTTCTGAGATATACGAAATGCAAACTTTCCACAGGGGAATTGTAGGAATCATAGTATTTGTGTGTGTCATCCTCTTTTCAATAGTTGGCTAAAAGTAATTACGGGGGAGCAGATGTAGCTTAAGTGGTTGAGCGCCTGCTTCCCATGTACGTGGTCCTGGGTTTAATCCCAGTACCTCCAAAAAAAATTATGATGATGGGAAAACCTCTCTACAACAAGTACTGAGAAACTATTACAACTCTTTTTAAAATTTAAATTTTATGTAATGTACGTGGCTGTGAGTAAATGGAATTTTGCTTCAGGTTAGATCCATGTTGTGATACACATGGTGATTTTATTGTAAAAGTTTTTGTGGCAAGATTTTAACTATATGGTAGAAACCCAAAGCAACTGTAAACAGTTTATTTCTCAGTCAAATTAGGCAATAAGATTCCTAACCATATGACACAATTCCTTCTGAGAGCATGTAATCATGAACATCAAAATTGTCAGTCCTGTAATTTCAAACAAACTGACTACTCTCTCTTCTCTTAATTTTGGGACCTGGAACCCAGCAATGAAGATTGTAGGCTATGTATGCTATGCTATCTCCTCCACGGCCAGGGTAGACGGAGAGGAAAGGTACAATGAAATTTCACCAGTTCATCTCCCAAAGTGCTGTGTGTGTGACAAAAACTACACTGAGAATGGAGCATGAAGTGACAGTAAGGACAGTCAAATCCTGGAAGCTCCTCAGCAAAACATGGGGAAAGAAGTAGTCTCTCTAGAGATGCATTAGCCAATGATGCCAAAACTAATGAGGTGAAAAGAATCTGAACACAATGAATAATGGCATGAGGAAAAGCAAATGGCCAGACACTGAAAAGTAATAGCTAAAGATGTTCTGGCTTTGTGTGCCGAATTAGAATCTAATGAAGCAATACAGGAAGAACACCCGTCAACAGGGAGGACCGTGCACTAGATCTTCCCCAGAATGTGTGAGAGGATGAGATCTCTAGTCTTTAAAATAAGAGCCGTGGTGGTGGAACGAGGGAAAAGAGGGAGTCCCTGTCTCATGACTGTTGCTGATCAGGTCAATGATCATGTTGCGTTGTAGAGCTATTGGAAATGCACACTCAAAATGGCTGAAATTATTCAACCTTTTCTCCAAAATAAAAAAAAATAAAAAGTCCCTGTGGTTGTTGGCATTCTTCCTGGTGCACAAACATTTTTTGTTAGCCTACTGCTGAGCAGATCTAATTTTTTCTCACTTCCTTCCTATTCCTTATTTTCTCTAATAATTACCCTAAATGGAGAAACTTCTGTTACTGTTCAATTTCTTTTCAGGTGAAATTTACAAATAAAAATACTGATAACTTGTTTATTTCTTTTGTTAAATGTGAATAATATTCATTACTATTTTTGCAGGTTTGGGGTAAAAGCATGCAGAATGCAAATGACCTGGAAATAATCTTACATCTGTGGAGTTGATATGAATAAGTCCGTTCTGTGCAGCTCCAGAGCACCGTGATCTGTATCTCAGCTAATGGTTTTAATCAGCGACTACTGAGGGCAGGAAACAAGTCTTTATACAAGACATGGAACCGTGAGATCACAGGGACCAGAGAAGCGTGGGAACAACACAGTAACTAAAGACAAAACCTCCACTTTTCTGCAAGAGTCATATTGTTGATGCTGCATTAGTGTAGGTAGGGGTTTATATTTCTGAGGACTAAATCAAAACATAAACCTCTCAGGTGAAAAGGACTTTAGAAGCCATGTGATAAAAACAACAACAAAAAAATCCAACTGGTGCAGAGAACCCTTCTACAACATCGACCACCTAATCTTGCCTGGACTCCTAACGTGTCAATTCCTTGCTTCCCTAGGCAACTCAATCTACCTCTGGGGAGCTCTAACCCATGCTACCCTTCAGGTCTTTCTTGCATTGAACTGTGATCCACCAACCCATCTACCGGAATGAGAGAGTAAAATTCCTCCTCCTCAGACACAGCTGCCTTTTAACCATCAAAATCTAGCATATGTGCCTCCTAGCAGCAAGAATTTCTTTTCTTTGACATCCCTAGTCCCTTCAGTCAGTTTCCAACTCCTGTACGATGCAGCTACACTTTTTGGATTTTGTTATTGTATATTTTGAAATATGGTACTAAGAATTAAAGACTTGACTTTCTCCTCCATTGGGTAATTACAAAACCAGTCTTACATCATAAAAAAGTCTAGCCCAGAGATCACCAGTCACTGACTAAGTATAGGAAGTGAGTACTAAGAAGACCTTATTTCCTGGAAAAAATTTTTTCTATAAAGTGAAATAGAAGCTCACAGAGTAGTAGTCTCGATGTATATGAGGGATCGAAAAAGGAAAAAACTTATATGAGAATATTATTCTCAGTGTTTCTATCTCCTCCATTTGCCCCCAAGCCTATGAAAGCAACTAGCCCCTGCCAATGGCTTTTACTTTCCACTTTTGCTAATTTCAGCCTCCACATTCCTCACATCCTATCACTGTACATTCCACCTCTTTTTATTATTCTGTTATTGGATGTTTTCCTCTTGCCTTTGAGGTATTCCTCGAGAGGCTTCTCAGGTACTCCTTACTATCTATCCATCTATCAGTCTATCTATCTGTCATCTACCTATTTATGTGACAAGATGCTACATCTTTTCCATGTGCTCAATTTCCACCTGACCCACCTCCCACAGTGCCTCAAGCACTCAGTCCCTTTTGCTCTGGAAGGAAGAACTAGACAGGCCCAACTTTTGTCTGCCATCAGGAGTCTCATGTCCTAGTCCTAGTGCTCTTTCTTTGTCACTACCTCCTTCCCCTCTGGAGGGGTGACGGTGCTGAACAGAAATCAGGAACGGCAGTGGATGACAGAAATATCACCAAGAAGGGGCAGCTCTAGCAAATATTCCACATTCCCTGGCACCAGCCAGATGCAAGCCACCTCTAAGCCAACATGGTATGAGAGGTATGATAGCATCTTTTGGCCATGCTATGGTAAGCAATGTCAATGTACTTGTTTCTTATTTCTATTTTGTCCTTTTTCTTAAATGTTCATTTTCTCTTCTATAACTTTTTGTTTTCACCAAATTGGTTTTTCTTTCTCTCCTTGCTATTCCTGGACCCTACAATGGCAGCAGCTAGAGACTACTTCCTTTGATAACTAAGTAACAGAGGGTGAAAAGATTCCACAAAGTAGAAGAAATGCTTCTGAATTACCCTTTTTATCCTCATATGGTCAGGAAAATAGTGTAACCCTCTACATCCTTCCCCCTTTCCCATTTGTTCTAAATTTGTTCCACGATCTTAGCCTACTCAGTGCAAATTAGTATGTTTATACATTCATTCCATAGGGATTGTTATTGTTCTATCTTTCCATTTATCTTTACCCCAGACATCATTTAGTTGGCTTGCTGTATTATTTATCATCGTTTTTACTTGTCACTGTTGACAAGCAGAAGAAAAATACGTATTAAGGAGAAGCTTTAATGAGGGAAGGGAATTCCAATGAAAAAGATAAGAGTGCCATATTCTCTGCCTCCTCTCCACTCCCTAATGGAACTGATTTGACTGAAATAAAATAAAATAAGAAAAAAATGACAGCGTGCATAGTCAGTAGCTTATTCTGGAATAAGGATTACTCCTAAAAGTAAAATCTTAGGTTCATACCAAGCACATTAAAGTCTTACTTTTTGAGGCTTAATAACATTTCAAATTCTTACACCATTGTAAGTTTGGCATGCCAAGACAACCGTGTTTACTCTCTACAGTGTTGGCTCTTTTTCACAGTAGCAAATTAAAGAAAAACAGGAATGAGGGTGGGAGTCATTTATAGAAAAGCAATTTATAAAGAGACTCTTTCATGTTCCCCCTACCCCCGAATCTCTTTATACGGAGCAGTGCTCATTAAGCACTTATACAGTGCTTATTAAGTCCCTACTACTCCAAGGGCTGAGGTGGACAGTCTAAGAATGCCACCAAGCTTCCCCTGACTTATGAATGGAAATGTTCCAAAAGTTCATTTGCATATTAATTTCTTCAGTACTTAGAGAATATCTTATGTTCATTAATTCGTCCATTCAACAAACATTTATTTAGCACCTACTGTATACCAAACACTAGGCAGGGTGCTGAGGATTCAACAGTGAAAAAGCAGGCAGGTCTCTGCTTTGCCTTCCTGAGTTTACAGGTAGTGAAGGAGACAAACACAAATCAAATATTACCAACATGAGTGGACTGCTGTGAAATCGATTAAGTGCTACGAAAAAAGTGAGTTGTGAGAAGATGCAAGATGGGAACAAACTTAGGAGAAACGAGCAGTTATTTAACTAGGATATGGTTAAGGAGGGGAGGAGGCAGCAGGACAGCTTCCCAGCAGAAGGAACCAAATGTGCACAGATGAGATGACAAGGAGTCAAGTAGTTAGGACTCCAGCTGAGCTCCCGAATCCTGGTGGACCTATAAAAGGTGGACCTCTAACACTAATTCATGCTCGAGTTCCTGGAAAAGATGGCCAAGAGGTACAGAAGATCTTGTAGAGAGAGAGGAAGGAATAAGCAATATTTTGACACAGACAAGGACTTCTTGGACATCTTCTAAAGTCCTCTGTCTCTAATCCCCAGGTCCTCATGTGTCCTTGTGCTCCCAACTCCAGCACTGCTGTTTGCAGAAAAAGATGACAGGAAAGACTGGCACCCCAAAGTGCAGCACATCACAACTTGGCATCTCTGTCTGCTCAAACTCTGATTTCCTCATTGTAGCTCATCTCAAAAGGAATTTGGGTGAATGAATTTTTGACAAGGTAAAAATGAAAGAAAGCTTTTCTTATTTTATATGTATGTATGCATGTATGTGTTCTAATTGATAGAACTTTATGTGTTATAATAAATGTTCCATGAAAAAATATCATGTAGAAGAAAACATTCTTGGGTACAAGAACACTGACTGAGAGTCTGATCATGGGATATTTTCCTAATTTCTTTTCAATGTTTTTCTTTGTTTCATATTTGAGCTAAGAGATTCTCTGAAACATGGTGCCTGACCCCTTGGTATTAAGTGCCTCAACTCTTTGCATGCTTCAACAGGAAGAGAGGTGTTGAGGATGCATGCAAAGGGGGGTTGGGGGTGGGTGCAGTGGGAGAGGAAAGTTTACTACCAAAAGAGCAGGAAGAGGAAAGGAAAGATGGTGGTCAGGAAGTGGAGCCTGAAGATAGACTACCCACCAGAATTTTAAACTATAATGAGAGCAAAGAAAGCTGAGGCCACAACTGGGAGCCCTCCTCAATTCCACTAGAGACACTGAGGGAGCTGTCATGGGGACTGGGGAAAGAATGACATGACATCTAAGGCTCTGACAGGCTCCACCTGACTAAGACTTCTAGCTGGCAAGCCACGGATCCAGGGATGGTGGCCTTAGCAACTGTCCCTTATTAACTCCTTCGGTCAGTGCGATCACAGCCAAGCACACCTACCTACCATCAGAGCTTCTGGAGCCAAGTCTTCAGAATTGTGGTCAATGCTGGGGTAGCTGTTTTGCATAGTAACAATAATAATAGCTAATATTATGTGCTAAGCACTGTTCCAGTCACTTAGAATTTGCAGCATTCTGTGAGGTGAGCACTGTTATTGGCCCTATAGTACAGTTAAAGAGTCTTGTTCAAGGTTACAGAGATAGTAAGTGGGAGAGAGCTAGGATTCAAATGCAGGGGACTGGTTCAGAGCCTGTGCTCTAAACCATGACAGCATACAGGTCACTTTAGGCACTTTATATGGTGGGAGATCTAGAGGCAAGCAAAGTGCACCAGCAGAAGACCAGGTGACCAAAATAAGGCGGACTCGGCCTGAACCGAGAATCCTGACAACGTGTGTGTTTCTAGAGCATCTGTGCGATATGGATTGGGCTGTGGCTGCCACTGACACCATCCTCCAGCACCACAGCAATTACTGCTCAGGTATTATAGTGCTGCAACATTTTTGTAATGGATACCAAAATCCTTTAGAATAATCCCATTGTTGGATGCTTTGGGCTCCGACTCCTAGGTAGTCTTCTCAAAGTATGCAAGCTGGGAGGGAAATGCTCATTTCTTCATCCAACAAGGTAAGGAGTTTCTCCAGTGAGGGCTTCAGAAGATAAAGGGGAGACATGTTCTCCCTCACCCCATATCCTTCCCCACAACCCCAAAGTTAACTCACCTACTAAATGGTCCCTAGCTGTTTGTAGGGACCCTGGAGAGAAGAGCTTCAGGCCATAGACAACATAAGTGGGAGGGCGCCTGGCTTTGGCCCCTGTATCGAGAAGCAAAATAAGGCCACACAGCACACAAAAATAAATAGGTCTGCTATACGTTATGATTTGGTTGTGACCCTAGGAAACAAACACAATGGTACCTTTTATTCTGATTAAATGGCAAAAAGCCTCATAGTATCTTATACCATATCATACGACTCATACCATATGACTCATAGCAAAATTTATACACACAAAACACCAGGAAAAAAGCCTGCTGCTTAGTCTGTTAAATCAAAATGAGAATATCAAAAAGAATATTATGCCTCTCAGACTGAACAAGATTTACCTGAAAATTTAATTACTCTCCTTGGAGAAAATCTAGATCTAATCCAGGGCTTCCCCAATAGTGAAACCTCCATTTATCTTGCTCATTTTCAAGTGCAAAACTAATTTAAGCCATTATTTGTTCTATATGGCCTAACTCAGGTTGCAGTATTAGTAAGAAACAGAATTATAAAGTTGTGGGTTTCAATTTCTTCATGCCTTAGAAAGCAAGACAGTGCAGGTACAAAGCGATAGACGTTATACCTGCAGAGACTATGGAACATGTCTCAGTATAGCACACTGAAATAACCTAATTTTTTTTTAAAAGCCTGCTATTCTTACAATACTTTCCTCTGAGGAGCACTGAGTATTCACAGACATCATCTTGACAAACACAATATTGTTATGAGGAAAAGCAGAAACATTCTTAATTCTTCCCCACTAATGGATGAAAAAATTAAAGAACAAATATAATATCAACTTTCAAGGGCAAAAGCAGCAAAAAACTTAGATCTCACAAATCAATACATAACATTGAAAAAAACAACAAAAATGAACTGGGGGTGAGTATTCTTTGAAATTCATGAACTACCTTGAGTAGAAAAAGTAAAGATTAAAGTGATACGGTTTCAGATGTGAATTGTTAAAGTCACTGCCTTGAGCATGATATATTTAGAAATGCAATTTAAACTGCCACTGCGTCTATAATAGAAGTATTCCTAGTCCGAGACCATCTTTTAATAGGAAAGAAAAGAGAGACTGTCCGTGGGGGCTGGCTCGCTTTGACCCCGAGTCCAGGTTCAGTCTTGAAGGAATATTTGCACGCCCATGAAATTTCCTTTTGAATCCAACTAGGTCATAGATTAATGGGTATGGGAATA
The DNA here is from genome assembly GCF_030445035.2 of Dasypus novemcinctus. Lineage (NCBI taxonomy): Eukaryota > Metazoa > Chordata > Mammalia > Cingulata > Dasypodidae > Dasypus > Dasypus novemcinctus. The sequence continues at coordinate 16,953,699 of NC_080685.1, read as the reverse complement.
CTTTCTCTGCATTTAAATATATATATATATTGAAACTAAAGCCTGAGTTAAGCCCAGATATATTTCTTATCAGGTATAAAACAAGATAAACTTGTTGGGAAAAATAGCTGTTCAGTATACAAATACCATGCATTTGAGACATGTCTTCAAACTGACACCTTTTAGGAAATATAATTAAATAGCTTCTTGCCTCGATTATTCCTTTTAATAAAAGGTTAAAAACATACTATCGGGAAGCGGACTTGGCCCAACGGATAGGACATCCGCCTACCACATGGGAGGTCAGCGGTTCAAACCCCAGGCCTCCTTGACCCGTATGGAGCTGGCCCATGCACAGTGTGATGGGCGCAAGGAGTGCCATGCCACGCAGGGGTATCCCCTGCGTAGGGGAGCCCCACGCACAAGGAGCACACCCCATAAAGAGAGCTGCCCAGCGTGAAAGAAAGTGCAGCCTGCCCAGGAATGGCGCCGCACGCATGGAGAGCTGACACAGCAAGATGATGCTACAAAAAGAAACACAGATTCCTGGTGCCACTGATAAGGACAGAAGCAGTCACAGAAGAACACACAGCAAATGGATTCAGAGAGCAGGCAACTGTGGGGGCGGGAGGAAGGGGAGAGAAATTAAAAAATAAATAAATAAATAAATAAAAATAAATCTTTCAAAAAATCACTTAAAAAAAAACATACTATCGAGGAATTGAAAGTTCTTGGCCTTGAATGAATTTGAGATATCATTTTGTACCTTATAAGTCAAAGTTAATTTATAGGACATAGAAATGCTTTCTCTGCACTTGTAATTTAGAAACAAAATTAAATCCCAATTGCAAATAGCCTGCACTCATCATCATGTTTATATTGCCTCATTTCCCATACTATATTTTGAGCCCCAGACCATTCTGCTAATACATGGCACCTAAGTCAATTTTATTTGCCTGATTCCTAAGAATACATAATAAAATTTCTCTGCTCTGCAGTTCCTTCTTTCATATATAAATCAATCATAAAAACCCTTAAGGATTGATTTTTTAAAGGAGGAAAATTCCACTCACTCCTCCAGGCAGTCTGATGATCATCTTTTAAAGTCTTATTGGACTACACCCCCATCTGTTTTCTAACCTTAAAACACACTGTGGGGCGCACAGCTTTCGGCTGCCAAGCATGCTGCAAGGCTCTCGCACAGAAGCTGATTTACGTGTGCGTTTGGGTTTTCCATCACACCCACCTACATATACAGTTTTATGACCCATGTTCTTGTCACAGCGCAGCTGAAAAGTAAGGTGAGAGAATGACCCCCTGGGGAGAGCAGGCGCAGGTGACAGGTCCTTCTAGTTATCTGCCTGTGAAGGAGTGGGCTGGAAATGGGGTGCCTGATGGGACCTTCAAGGACCTAGGGGTGAGAGTGTGGCTGGGGAGGGGACGGGACTGGGGACTGTCCACAACAGGCCGGGCCACCTCCCTCCATCTCTCGGCTCTGCTGGGCAGCACCTGCCCGTGCCAGCTGCTTCCTTTCCCCAGCACACCCGACTCTGCGTGTGGCTGGGACAGGAAGATGGGTAAACTCAGGAGCTGCGAGGAAGCTCTTTCCTGCGCTGTGGACTATGGATGCCAAGGCTGCTGTGAAATAACAGCAGCGACAGCAGCCCCTACTTACTGAGCTGTCGCCACATACCAGGCATGGTTCTCCCTATTCCCAGCATTTTCACATGGCCAAGCCTCATCATGCTCTAAAAAGTACATAATAATATTTTCATATTGACAGGAGTAAACTGAGGCATAAAGGTGGAGAAATTTTCCCAGGGTCTCATGGAAGACAGCGTGGCCGACCAGTGTGGCCGAGCAAGGCCCTGACCCCTGGCAGCCTGGCCTGGTCCCTGGCCCCTGCAGTGCACGGCCTGACCACAGCGACAGGGGGTGAAGCATACATTTGGCACTGGGCACTGCCAGCCTCAAGGGCTCAACCAGTCTTTACCAGATTTCATGCTTAATCAGCGTACCTTAAACAGATCATATGAATGTTACCCAGACAAAAGGCAAATACAGAGTGTGGGAAAAGCAGTAAGCCTAACTTTTCCTAAAAGGACTCTGGGCAGTGAAAAGCCTTCTTCCCTGGAGAGTGTGTGTAATAGCAGTCTGCTCCCTTCAGCTCCTCTCTTTCTTGTTGGACTGTGGCAGGAGGTTTCCCCATGTTGAACTTGACGTACCAGAACAAGGCCTTGGTTTTTATAGTTTCTTACGGCAGTGTAGGTTAGCTTACTGAAACATCATCCTTCAGCTGTTGATCATTCCTTTTTGAATGACATTTGGAAACCCGCCCCTCATTTCCCCTGGTATGTGGAGCACAAAGGAAGAAAGGTGAATAATGGGCACCCTCTATCCTACCAAAAGCTGAACCTGAGTAAAATCCAAACAGCAAGTATTCTATGACTCAAATACTCACACTTTTTGTTACATAAGGGAATCCAAAATATTTTAGAAGAGACTAGATAGAAGATAAGCAGCAACCAAAGAGACAAATAATTCCCAAGAGTTGACTATCAAGCTACTACCTAAGAGGAAATATGGTGGATATTTGGTGGATACTTTAAAATTAAAAAGAGAGGGGCAAAGATGTTTCTTCAAGCTTAGTTTCTTATTCACTTCTTCAGGACAATTTCTTTCAGCCCAGTTTCCTAACTTGCAGGTGTACCCTGCAAATGGACAGGCACGGTTTTTAGCCAAGTAGATGCTGAAAAGGACACCAAAGTACGCATCAGAAAGAGGGCCACAGTGCTGCCCTCTCTGCTACCACCAGTTTCACATATTTTCCCCACTTCCCTCAGCTTTCACTTCAGTGGCAAAAAAAGACTTGGGAAAGACTGGTCCTCTGAATCCTGCCCTCACGGCATGGCAGAAGTTTGGTATATAAGAATCAAAAGAAGGCAATTTGGAAAGGCTCATACCTTAAATAGTACTGTTTTGAGCAGAACAAATACTCAACTAAATAAGTATTTTTTAGCTTTTACTCAAGAGCCTCTAAAACTAAGTTGACCTTCTGATTTCTAGGATTGGGAAATTATTTTATGTCATTCAAAATCATTCCTCTGACAGATACCACCTCAGCCAGGTGACCAAGGTCACGCTGAGCTGACAGCACGTACTCTCGTTAGGACGTGATAAGAACGGCTCTTTACCTGTGGCCTTCCTCCAAAACCCCACAACATCAGTCTAATCCTGAGAAAAAAAAATTAGACAAATCTCAATTGAGGGACACTCCACAAAATCCTGAGCAATACTCTTCAAAACTGTCAAGGTCATCAAAAACAAGGAATGTCTGAGCAAGGGATTGTCACAGTCAAGAGGAACCCAAGAAGACATGGCAACCAAATGCGATGTGTTGCCTTGGGTGTGGAAAAAGGTGACTAGGCAAAAACTTGGGAAATGTGAAAAAAGTATGAACTTTGTTCAATAATGACATATTAATATTGGTTCATTAATTGTGACAAATGTACCATACTCATGTAATATTTTAATAATTGGGAAACTGGTATGAGATACGTGGGAACTCTCTGCACTACCTTCTCAATTTTTCTTTAAATCTAAAACTGTTCTAAAATTAAGTTTGTTTAAACAAACATTTCCAGTGATTTTATAGAACATGAAGCAGATACCAAATGTCTTCATCGTACAGTACTGACAGTTAATTGAATAGAATACATAACAGAATACATAAATGCTCTTTGGGGTTTGTGCTATAAGCAAGTTGACAAGACAAAGATGCAGAGTGGAAGGAGAAAGAGAAGCAAACATTTACAGAGGATTTATCATATTCTACACACTGTATTGGGCACATTATACAAAGTGCCCAATTTATAGTCTACCAAATGCAATTGAGGTTGTTATTTCTATCCATATTTTGCACACACAAAAATAATAATAATATTATTGTTAGGTGCTTCCTCGAGAGCAAAATACTGGTCAAAGCTCTTGATATGCATTATCTCGTTTAATTCCCCTTACAATCCTGTTCTATTATTTCCTCTTTCACAGACGATAAGCTTGCAGTTCAGAGAAGTAACTTTCCTAAGATCTCATAGCTGGTCCAGGGTAAGGCTGGATTCAGACACCAAAGCCTGTACTCTTTCAGTTACCCCAGCATTTCTTAATGTATGATCTGAGATCATTTCCACCATAACCACCGGGCGGGGGTGGGGATGGGGGGGGGTGTTAAAATGCAGATTTCTGGGCACTGCCCCCAATACACTGACTCAGAATCCCCAGAGGAGGCTGGAGGATTGGCCTTTGGTGTGTGCCTCTGTCCAGGGCATTCCCCTGCACACAGGTGATTACCAGGCACGCAGGTGAGGCCCATGGACAGTATTCCAGTTTTCTGTTGTCTCTCAGATATGCTACTGCATTTTGCTAAGTTATTATTAGTGGTTATTATTGATTAGACCTCCTTTGAATAGGTAACTATTGATCAGAAACAGTATAAGGGTGGGATACATGTGTTTAAATTATGCTCATCTACCACAGAGCCAGTCTCTGACCCTCAGATTTCTTCCAGTAATTCCCACCCTCCCACCCCCCAGTTTTTTAAGTTTTCCACAGCCTGTTTGTTACTGTTTTAGGATTTTTTTTCAGGTCCAGGGTCTATTGTAACATCTATTAGCATGGTATTATTAATTCTGCATTTAACACCTAATATTTAGAGTGTTATATCATGCAAAATTTTATTTTTATTTGGCTATCGTCTGATTTTAACAACTTGTTTATAATTTTCCAGCTGTATTCCTGGTAGGAAGCAAAGAAGAAAAGTTAGTCAATCACCCTAAGAGCAAGAATTGGCTGAGTTTATTATCAGTCCCTCTCCCAAAAGTACAAAGGAATGTAGTTTGAAAAGCAGTTTGGGCTCCTTAGACAGCCCTAAATGGATGAAAACTTGACCAGGGCTAGAGACAGTTGCAGACTTGAGACCCAACTCCGTGCCCCAAACTTTGTTGCACTCTCTTGTCCATCTCCTTTGTGAAGTTTTCTCATCTATTAACTGGAGATAATAAATCTGCTTCCTAAATACTCACATGGTTCAGTTAGATTCCAAGAGGAACAAGTTTATATCTACCATATTTTCTTTCCTCATTAGAACTGTTAGAGAAATGCCAACCCAAAGCAGGGGCAATTCTACTTAGAAATCTGCGTAAAGCAAATTAATTACTGCAATAAATATTGTTAGATGTATGTCTTACTACGACAGCAAGAAAAGTCATGTCTTATCTCACTATTAACATGCTTGCTCATAAAAAAAGTAATGAGCTTGATCTAATCATCTAGAAACAAGAGAAAATAATTTCAACCTAGAGCAGAGACACAGAGGTCATGGAAACAGACGTCAGGGAGTGCAGCAGCTGCAGTCGCCATCCACTTTTACTAGCACGTTCTGCGTTATTTCTGAAAGTACACGTAGGAAATCAGTGTTTAACGGCAGATAGTACCCCTCCTCCAAGTCACCCAGGAAAATGCTGGCAGAGAGGTACAACTGCTAGAAAGGAGGGTCGCTGAAGCAGGATAATGGATGATGTGGCATCTAGGGTGGGCTTGAATTAAAAATTTGCAGAACTGCACATCTCCACCCACACCACCTAGCCCAGATTTCTGAGGATAATCACAACAATACATCTTAATACTCTAATTATGTTGCTGCTCCTTGTCTTGACACTCAGACTCTGAGATGAAAGAAGATGTATTCTATGTAAACCAATTATGGGGAACAGAGGAATTTAATAAGAAGGCAACTTCTACCATGTGATCATCCAATTAGAAGCTTTTCTTAATTACTATGAGTTAAACAGGAGTGCTCACAGATTTAAAATCAGTCCTAAATCCTGGATATGAATTTTTTAAAAGCACAATATAGGGATGATCAAGCTTTCTTTCCTGGGAAGTGTTTCTCAGGGGCCCACCAAGCTCACGGAACAAAGGAAAGAAGGCTGCTCAAAGAGCTGCACCTGCAGGGGGCAGGGGACGAGTGCAAAGGCATTTGGCTATTGCGCTGCAGGGCTAGCACAGACCCGGTCCCAGCACTTCCCTTCAGGAGACCAGGAGGGCAACGGGGTCGGGAAACTGCAGGTGCTTCAGAGCTCGTTGAAGAAGGCAGTCCAGCTCAGTGTCAGTGAGCCCAGAATCTCGGTTCCGAATTAACCCAGAATTATGGGGACAAAAGGTAACAAGACACTCAGAAATGTGAACTAAGAAGGGATCGGTGTCATGTAAAAAGAAACTAATAATTCAGGCTTCCTTAACAGCTAATATTACTACCACTAACAGTTAGTGTTCATTGGTCAATTTCTATGTACCAGAATCTATTTTATTTTTAGACATCTCATTAGCTTTTAATTTACTCATTTGCCTTTTTCAAAGAATCATTTAATGAAACTATTTTCATATACTGCAATCTATTTTAAACACATTGCATGGATTATTTCATCTAATCTCCATACCACTGTGTGGGACAGCCATTATGGTGATCCTTTTCTAACATAGGGAAATGGAGGCATAGAGAGGACAAGTATCTTGCTCAGGGCCAAACATTCAAGAGGTGGTGGGACCAGGAAGCCAGCTCAGGAGGCCTGATTCCAGGGTCTGTGGCCTCATCCCCAAGGCCCTCATTGCATGAATCCAGCAGGACAGAAAAGGCCCTGCAGCCACTCTCCCCCTCTCTCCATCCCTGGACTGCCACCCTCGCCATGCTTCTCAGCTCTAGCCTCAATTTGGTCACCATGCATTAATATTTCTATTTGACATTCTCGGCACAGTTTACCTTTTGACTAGACTTTGGCCTTTTCCCTGTCTTGGACATGAATGGACAAGACAAGCTACTTGCCTGGACTTTGAAACTTACGTGTATCGGCGAGGCAGGGTCAGGCTGAATGCTCTAAAACACAAATCAAAATGTCTGTGTCATCATCTTAGGATTTCAAGGATACAGTAGTGAGAGCACATGTTACCGTAAGAATTAGGTGGGATCTTGCCTTTAACAGGGAATACTGGCAGCTGGCCATGACCAGGCAGAAGAGGAGAACCCACAGATCTTTGCAAAAGCCTCGGTTCAAAGTCAGAAATCCAAGCAGGGAAACTAGGACAATGAGTAAAATAGCCAGCACATTTTCCTTGACATCTTCAGTTCTGTGTAAAATAGATAAGCAAAACAAAACAAAAGGTAAACAAAAGGAATGTTTCTTGATTTTTAAACAGAATACCTGTGTGTCTGAAAAGACTTGACAGTGACAGCAGAGCAGTTACCTGCAAGAAACACACTTTTAGATTCATGATTTTAAGGTTTCTTTCTTTCCTTATTTCTGTGCTGCATAAATAAAAATCCCTATTTTAACCCCAAATTTCTGGTTTGGAAACAAATGAAATATAATCCCATTTGATTTCCCTGGCCATTAAACGGGTTTTACTGGGAAAAGGCAGTTAATTATTCCTCCAAAACAATGAAATGTGTTTCAGATAAAGAGCTCCTTTCAATGGAAAGAGAGGGCAGGTGCATAACACCTGGCTAAAGTTGGAACTCCTTTTCAAACACCAGCTCTGTAGCCAGATTGTGCTGCCAGCTTCAGAAGCCAGAGCTCCTTCCAGGGGGCTGAGGAGAGAACCCGGAGGCCTGACAGTGGGGCGGGCTGACTGCGGTTGTCTCATGAACCCACACCCTGAGCAGTCTCACAGGGCGAGCAGAAGAGGTGTAGGGTAGAGAGGCAGCGCTTTGCCAAATGCATATGCCAAACCTTAACGTAAGGAGTTGTAGGCTATTGATAAGAAAGGGCTGAAAGTCTGGATCATGGAACCTAAGTAGGATGGGAGGGAACTGAAGACAGAAAGGGCTGTTGGAAGAAATTAGAGATGAGTCAAAGGACGAGACATGGTTCGGGAACAATTGAGGGAGTTAGAAGGGAGAACTACGACTGCAGAAGTAGAAGAGTTCTATGGGATGACAAGATGCAGGGTGAGCCTATGGGAAGGAGTGACTGAAATGGAAGGGTGAAATGGGTGGCATGGACTATGAGCCCATGGAACTAAGGGTTCAGATGGGTCATTCACAGCAATTCTGAGTTAACCTCTTACCTCACCAATTTATTCTCATGTACATATTTGTCTCCCCCACTAAACTGTGCTCTACTTTGGGCAGGGATGATTGGCTCCTTCATGCCCAGCACTTAGGCATCCTGAACATTTTTTAAATGAATGAATAAAGTATACATGAACTACAACCAGAACTCAAGTCTAATTAATGCTGACACTTGATGCCTTAACAGCTAAAGAGAGTGAGAGAGCTGCAACTAAGGAGAAATTTTTTGAGATAACATACAGTTAAATGCATAAATCATTTGGTAGGGGCTTTTATATATGATTACAGATACATGTATATACATATACATACATATACACACAAACTGTATTTCAGAGATTCAAAGAAATAGAAAAATAGATGACTACAGTAAACAAGTCACATTTTGAGCTGGGCCTGCAAACAAGTATAGCATTGAGTATACCAGAGACAGAAGGACAGTAATCTCTGGGGACAACAAAAAAAGAAAAAAAAAGAAAAATGTATATTTTTATTTTCTACTATGCACTCTTCATAAACTAAATATATTTTGTTAGTTCAAGTCCATATAATTCATTGTATATTCTTCAGTTGTTCATAATATTTTGATGAATGCTTTAAAATATTTAAAGGCCTAGGAAATAAAACAAAAATTTCAAAGGGAAAAAAAAAAAGATCTTTTTTTTCTATTTGGGGGAAAGATAAAGTCCCTAGAAAGTATTTTCCCCAGGTTTTTCTCTATCAGGACACCATTCCTCTACTCCCAGATGACCCATCACCCTCAACTCTGGTTTATCACTTATCTGTATTTAAATATTGGGTTAAAAAGTTCACTCAATTGACAAGGAGTATCCTGATTAAGGATTTATTTTAGAAAGACATATTTGACAGAAGTTTCTAGGATGTACTGGAGGGGAAAGGGAACAGAGAACAGATAAAAAACAATCTAGAGGAGGCATAATGAGGATCTGGGCAACTGGCATGACTGAAGGACTGAAAAAGACATAGTGACTTTAAGACACAGTACAGGGAGAGGCAGAAAAGACCTGTGATTCACTAGTTATGTACAGTGAAGAGCAGAGGCTTGAAGGTTGGGAGGCATGCACCTATCTGGAGAAGAGCATTGCAGGCAGACAGAACAGCCTGCGCAGAGTCTTAAGGCTGGAAGAGTTACTCGGATGGTTGAAGAACAGAAAGGCTAGTGCAGGTGGAGAAGAGTCAGTGATAGTCACAGGAGATGGGAGCAGGGAGGAACTGAGGGCTGGGTCATACGGACCTACAGGCATTGTGAGAGCTTTGGCTTTCATTCTGAGTGATACTGGGAGCCACTGTAGGGTTGGAAAGCAGAGTAGTGACATTGTAAAAGCTTCACTTTCTTGTGTTAAGAATAGTCTGTAGGGAGAAAGGTAGAAACAGGGAGAGCAGTGAAGACGCTATTGCAGTAACCTGGGCAGGAGATGATAGTGGCTCAGACCAGGGAGGTAAATTAAAGGTAGAAAGATATAGTGGATATATTTGGAAATTGTGTTCAATTTCCCATGACAGACAATGTGGGGTATGAAAGGAAAGAAGGCTCAGGATGACTCCAAGGATTTTTAGCCTAAGGAAATAGAAGGAAGGGGTTGTCATCAGTTGAGATGAGGAAGAGTGTGGATAAAGCAGGTTGACAATGGGTAGAGATAATGAGCTCAGTTTTGGACTATGATTGTGAGATGCCATTTTGGTATTTGGATAAACCTAGTCTAGAATTCAGGAGAGGGATCTAGATTGAAAATAAAAATCTGGGCTCCATTGGCATATTGATGGTATTTAAAGCCACTGAAATTAAATGAAATCACCAAAGAAGAGAGAGCAAATAGAGAAAAAAAAGAAGACCAGAAGCTGTGCGACACCAGGGGACTCCAACTTTAGAGGCTCAGAGAGGAAGAGGAACCTTCAAAGGTGACTGTAAAGGAGTGACTAGCAAGGTAGAAGGAAAGCCAAGAGAGTGCTGTGTCCTGAAAGCCAAGGGAAGAAAGTATACTAAGAAGGAGGGAGAAGTCAACTCTCCAAAATGTAGCAGATGGCTGGGCCTTGTAAGATGAGGACTGAAAAGTGTTTGTTGTATTTAGTAATGTGACAGGCACTGGCGACCTTGACAAGGGCAGTTTCAATGGAGTATTGGGGCAGAGGACCCTGATTGGAATGGGTTTAAGATATAATGGGAGGAGAGGAACTTGAAGATAACTTCTCAAGGAATTTTGCTGCAAAAGGGAGCAAAGAAACTGGGCATTAGCTGGTCCTCTTCCGGTAGAACAGTGGGGTGAAGAGGAGGTTTTAAAGATGAGAGAAATAAGAACGTGTTATGATGAAGATAAGTTCAGTCTGAGATACATGAATGATTTTCCCTCTACTTGTGTGTGGTTAGCTCCTTCCCCTATTTTTGTTTGTTTGTTTGTTTGGGTTTTTTTAAAGATTTCTTTCTTTCTTTCTCTCCCCTTTCCCCCCACCCCGGTTGTCTGTTCTCTGTGTCTATTTGCTGTGTCTTCTTTGTCCGCTTCTGTTGTTGTCAGTGGCACAGGAATCTGTGTTTCTTTTTTGCTGCATCATCTTGTTGTGTCAGCTCTCTGTGTGTGCAGCACTATTCCTGGGCAAGTTGCACTTTCTTTCACGCTGGGCGGCTCTCCTTACAGGGCGCACTCCTTGCGCGTGGGGCTCCCCTACGCAGGGGATACCCCTGCGTGCATCAGCACTGTGCATGGGCCAGCTCCACACGGGTAAAGGAGGCCCGGGGTTTGAATCGCGGACCTCCCATGTGGTAGACGGATGCCCTAACCAGTGGGCCAAGTCCGCCCCCCCTCCTTCCCATATTTTGCATTTCAGTTTATGTCTTACCTCCTCAGAAAAGCCTTCTTCCACAACCCATTTTAGTGCCCCTCCTGCCCCCATTTCTCTACCTCAGGCCTCTATGTGTTTCTTTCATGGTATCTATTGGAGTTTACTAGTTTAGCCTATTTCTCCCAGTAGAATGCAAGCTCCAAGAGGGCATGTCTGTTTGTCCATCATTCTATACCCAGTGCACAGTAGTGCCTAGGATGGAGTAGGTACATGGGGAACTATTTATTGGATTGATGGATGGATGGATGGAATGCTGAAATGGCGTATCAATGGGCAGCTTCTTATTTAAGATGTCAAAATGATAAAATAAGATAAAGGAAAAGAAAATCTAAGTATTTTGCAGGAAGGAGTAATGGTAGAATAGGAAAAAAAAGAGAAAATAAGCAAGGAGGAGAGAAAAACTCCAAAATATCTGAGTCAAATGGAAGATGAACTAAAGGTAAACAGAAAAGGCTATAATTATATAGGAACCAGAAAGGCACTACTCAGAAACTAAGGAACCATTCTCAGGGAAGATCAGCCCAAATTAAAGAGAAAAGTTGAAAATTTTAGGCAGAAGACATTAATCTATGATAATTTATAGCTATGATTAGTTCAATTTCAGGGCTTGTTACCCCAAAATTTCTACTACTTACTGCCTAACCCTTACAGTTCATTCTTAAATGTTAAACTTTGGCAATTCTGTTTCTATAATCCATAGGAGACTTTAAATATAGTGCAACCCCACTGAATATAAAAGGTAATTTATTATGCCTTTTGAAATAAAAACTTAGGTATCACAATAAAAAATATAAAATTTATTGAAGAAGGTCATTTTTTAAATAGACCATTCAGAACATAAACGCCATAATTAAGAAGATGAGTTACTATTTATTGTCCTCAAAAGCTACACTGGAATGGTGGCTTCTTCAGCCTAGGAATCTGCATTTTTATGAAGCTCCTCAATGATTCTGATTAACGCTCTGTTTGGGGATTACACTCTCCTTGCAATAGTCCCAAGATGCTAGTCTTTTCCAGGTTGTATTCTCTTCCTCCTTCTTTGCTGTCAGCTGTGGGTTCATGGTGTTCCTTTCTACCCTTTTAATTGGCTTTGTATTGGAAAACCAGATCTCCAAGCTAGCTAGTAGTTTACAACAAGTAAGCTTATATGGGCTCTGAATGAAAGATAAAATTCCCTATGAATTAAGGCTCAAATTTTGGACAAGATCTTTGACTATGCTGGTTTTATTTTATTTTTTATGTTTTCTCTTTCTGAGTTCTGAGCCACATTCCAGGTGATAATAATAACAGCAAATAATATATAAAGAATTCTTTCCATGTGCTGAATTGATATAGTCCTCACAAACACCCTACGAGATTGTCTCCTTTTAACAGACAGGAAACTGAGGCACAGAGAATTTTCATAGCCATCCTAAGATCACAGCTCTAGTAAATAGTGGGGACTGGATCAGAATCCAAAAGCCTTACTCAAAGTCCATAGGCTTACAACTGCCAGGTGAGGAGTCAACAGATAAGGGAGTGGGTTGCCTCTAGGTCACTTCTGAACACAAAATTTTAAAACCCACTGTGACTTGCAAGACAGGCGATTAAAAGTATAAAGCTATGCACATTTACAAACTTTAATAATCTTTGTCATCATCCTGTTTTAGTTCTTCATGGGATATTCAATTAAGCTTTTTGTCATCAAATGGATTTTAAAATAACCTAGAAAACTACAGAAATATTTGCTCTTAATATGAAAAATTAACATAAGCTAATCCTTTTTAAGTGGAATTATTTTTTAATAGAAAAACTAATAAGATTTCAAAAAATTGCCTTAACTAACAGAATAGATTATCTTGGATTATTAGTTACGTGTGAAATGTTCATTTTCAGTGCATGCCCCTTGGGTAACATAGTGTTGTTAGAAGACCCATTATAACCCCATTCCCTGATTTGTAGGTCCTGAAATTTACTGTTGTGATTTTGCATGACTATAGTTTTTGAGGATGTGATCACACCAGTTAAGACATTACTAAAACAAGTAGTCGCTAGGGGACCAACTACAGCAAGGCAGGCAACCAGCCTCTATATTGCCCCACTGGCTGGCATTTAACTGTGAAAACTCAACATTTGTTTAAGATTTGTTAATAACAGCATCTTGAATTTTCAAACCAACATTCTGCTCAGAATCATACAGCTCTTGAAGATCCTATTGTTCCTTGCTCATCCTGAGATAGGGGAGGATAGGGAGGAAATGGGGGAGCCCCAGTTCCATCACACCTTAACCAACCTCCTTTCCCCACCCCCACCCCACACCCCCAGGAAGTACATCTCCAACCCAAGGGATATTATCTTTAGGAACAATGGTAAGAGGAAGTGGAGAGTAAAGGGTCAAGGGAATTTCAACAGTCACATCATACCAGAGTGAGACATTAGAATTGAAGTTGTCCAAGGAAGAACTAGAAATCACCCCACTTCATCTTCCCTCCTCCCCCCAGGCCCATTATGGGAACAGTAAGCTACCTTATGGGAGCCTCACTCTTTCCTACAAAAACATCTTACCCATGTGACAAGCCACAAGGAAAACAAAGCATAATATTGCCCCCAAAGCTAACCTTCAATCTACACCATGTTGCTAATACTCAGACCTCTCATTTTCATTGCTAAAGGCAATTTTTTTATGTTTTCCAGATCTTACTGCTTTGACAGGAGGTATATGCTTTTAAAACATTCCATGGAACCTTAGCAGGGGCGTATATTTGTATATTTTCATGCTCAGCTGCTTACCGATCTAGTAACGCCATCAAGGTAAGTCGATCATACCAGACTTTAATCCACTTGCCAGGGAAAATGATAAATTTGTAAAACTGCTCTCGGTTAAATTTTCCTTGTGTTGAAGAACAAGACGAGTCTTCCATGTCCTGACTCAGATGCTTTTAGATACCAAAAGAAACAACAGAGAAAATGTTTCATACTAACATGTTATTGACCTAAATATATATCATAATTTAAAAATACAAAAGTCAGATGTTCAAATTAGAAAATGTAATCCAACATATTGCAATAAAATGGATATTTTAAGAAAAGGATAAGGATTGACAAAAGGGTCTTTCTTACCAACACACTTGATTCCATTATAAAGTACAATTAAAATTATATCACCCATCATATCAAAACACTATTTGGGAAGGAGACGTGGCTCAACTGATAGAGCATCTGCCTACCATATGGAGGGTCCAGGATTCGATACCCAGGGCCTCCTGACCATGTGATAAGCTGGCCACAGTACTGCTGCGCACAAGGAGTGCCATGCCACGTAGGGGTGCCCCACACGCAAGAAGTGAGTCCCACAAGGAGAGCCGCCCCACGTGAACAAAGCACAGCCCACCCAGGAGTGGCCCTGTGTACACAGAGAACTGATGCAGCAAGATGACACAACAAAAAAGAGACGCAGTTTCCCGGTGCTTCAAGATAATGCAAGCGGACGCAGAAGAACACACAGTGAATGGAAACAGACAGCAAACAACGGGGGGGGGGGGGGGGGGGGGGGGGCGGAGGCGGGAGGAGAAGTGGAGAAAAATAAATAAAATAAATCTTTAAAAAACTTTTTTTAAAAACCCACTATTGATGGTTAAGACTAAGAAACTGTCATGAAAAGTAATTCTTATGAAAGATAAGAATTCAACACAAGATCTTATAGGACTTAAGGTTTTGAAAAGTATATTATTTGGGAAGTGGACATAGCTCAACTGATAGAGTGTCTGCATACCATATGGAGGGTCCAGTGTTCAATCCCCAGGGCCTCCTGACCCCTGTGGTGAGCTGGCCCACACACAGTGCTGCTGTATGCAAGGAGTGCCGTGCCACGCAGGGGCGCCTCCGTGTAGGGGTGTCCCACGCTCAAGAAGTGCGCCCTGCAAGGAGAGCTGCCCCTCATGAGAAAAGCGCAGCCCACCCAGGAGTGGCACCGCACACATGGAGAGCTGATGCAGCAAGATGACGTGACAAAAAAAGGGACACAGTTTCCCAGTGCTGCCGGATAATGCCAGTGAACGCAGAAGAATACACAGCAAATGGACACAGAGATGGGGGGAAGGGGAAATAAATAAATAAATAAAAATAAAAATTTTAAAAGTATATTATTTAATGTAATATTAAAATAAATATTTAAAGTTCATTAAGACTAAAAAGATCTTCATCAGCAACATCTACATCATTGGTTAGGCCTACTATAAGAAAAATTGATATATTTATGTAAAATTCAAACCCAGTAAAACAGAATCATTTGGGGAGATTTAATGCCAGATTTAAAAATTTTAATTCCCAATTTATTTGTGACAATAATTCAATTTTGAAAAAAAAATTAGTTTTCATTGATTCACTTAATAAATACTTTTTTTAAAGATTAATTTATTTTATTTATTTCTCTCCCCTTCCCCTCCCCCCGCCCCAGTTGTCTGCTCTCTGTCCATTCGCTGTGTGTTCTTCTGTGACCGCTTCTATCCTTATCAGTGGCACCGGGAATCTGTGTTTCTTTTTGTTGCGTCATCTTGTTGTGTCAGCTCTGTGTGTGTGCGGCACCATTCCTGGGCAAGCTGCACTTTCTTTCACGCTGGGTGGCTCTCCTTACGGGGCGCACTCCTTGCGCATGGGGCTCTCCTATGCGGGGACACCCCTGCGTGGCAGGGCACTCCTTGCACACATCAGCACTGCGCATGGGCCAGCTCCACACGGGTCAAGGAGTCCCGGGGTTTGAACCGTGGACCTCCCATGTGGTAGACGGACACCCTAACCACTGGGCCAAGTCCACTTCCCATTTAACAAATACTTTTAAGCCTAGTATAAAGTTGATAATAAGAATACAGGAATGAGTAAGGCAGACATTCCTGACATCAGAAAAGCAGTTGAAAAAAAATCCCCCAGATATCAGAAGGACCACACAGAATCAAAACAAGACGCTGAATTTAAGTTTGAGCCAAACACTGTGCACTTTTTGGACTCTGTGCCCAAAAAGCAAAAGTGACAAGAGACCTTGGTGAATTAAAGCCAAAGAGATCTGCTAGAGGAGGACGGTGAAAGGCAGAAAGGAGGAAAGAAAGACTTAGAGGGAAAATATTTAAACTTACCTCTTCTGACATCTGATATTCATATTTAAAATACAAGTAGATAAATCATCAAATATATGTGGAAGGGTAAAGGGCCCAAATAGCTAAAACCACCTTGAAAAAGAATGAAGTTGGAGGACTCACACTTCCTAATCTAAAAACTTATTATTACAAAGACCCAGTAATTAAAACAGCATGGTACTAGCACAAGGACAGACATACAGACCAATAGAATAGAATTGAGAGCTCAGAAATCAGCCTTCACATTTATGGCCAACTGATTTTTGAAAAGGGGGCAAAGAGCACTCAACTCGGAAAGAACTGTGTCTCCACAGCCTCTCTGACAACGGTGGGCACTTTCAGCCAACAGGGACCGAACTGTTAGCTGCCTGTGGATCCAACCCCACGCTTTAAGAGAATAGAAGGGGGCTGGTGTTTCCTCAGCCTCTCCAGGCAATGGCAGGTATTCTCGGCCTAAAGGGACTAACTGCTGAGCACCCACAGAACCACCCAACCCACCCAACAGGATAGGAGGGGGCTGGTGCTTCCTCAGTCTCTCCAGGCAACGGTGGGTACTTTCAGCCTACAGGACTGAACTATTGAGGATTTGTGGTTCTGTTCCCACCCCTTAAAGGGCAGAAGGGATAGTACTTTCTCAGTCTCTCAGGGCAACTGCAGACATATTTGGCCCACAGAGATTGGATTGTTGGGCACTCCAGAGGGTCCATTCCCACAGGCAGGGAGATGGTCTGGTGCTACATCAGTTTACCTGAGCAACTGTGGTCATTCTGAACCCACACAGCATAGATTGCTTACCAAAACTACAGCACCATACCAGCCTAAGGTAAGAGAAGAAGAGGTGTGAAGCTTCAGCAGTGTCTCTGGGTGACTACAGACAGTCTTGTTGTGCCCAATTTGGATTATTATACACAGCTGCAGCTCTGTCCCTACCCCTGACAGAGTAGAAAGGTGGGAGACGCTTCATCACTTCCTGGGCAACTTCAGCCTCCACAGCTTACAGAAACAACTACATCCTTGGCTCCTACTACACAACCAGCAAGGGAGAAAAGATAAGAAATCCCTAAACTAAAGGGAGAAACTTGACCCAGATATAAATACATCTAGCAAGCCAAATGTGGAAACAGCAACAAAAAATTACAATCCATTCCAAGAAACAGGAAGAGACAGCCCAATTAAAGGACAAGATAAGCCTACAGATGAAATAAAGGAGTTGGGAAAACTAATCTTAGATGTACAAACAAATCTCCTTAATAAATTCAATGAGATGGCTAAAGAGATTAAGGATATTAAGAAGACATTGGATGAGCACAAAGAAGAATTTGAAAGCATACATAGAAAAACAGCAGACCTTAAAGGGAATGGAAGGTGCAATAAATGAAATTAAAAATACACTGGAGGCATATAACAGCAGATTTGAGGAAGCAGAAGAAAGGATCGGCAAGCTCAAAGAAGGCCTCCAGAAGTGAACAAACAAAAGAACAGATGAAGAAAAGAACGGAAAAAAGTGAACAGGGTCTCAGGGAATTAAATGACAGCAAGAGACATGCAAATATACATGTCATGAGTGTCCCAGAAGGAGAAGAGAAGGGAAAACGGGCAGAGGAATATGTGAAGAAATAATGGTAGAATATTTCCCAACCCTATTGAAAGACATAGATATCTGGTCCAAGAGGCACAATGAATAAATCCAAAAGAATAAATCTGAATAAATCCAAAGAGACCAACATCAAGACACATACTAATCAGAATGGCAAATGCCAAAGACAAAAACAGAATTCTGAAAGCAATAAGAGAAAAGCAATGCATACCATATAAGGGACACCCAATAAGATTAAGTGCTGATTTCTCATCAGAAACCATGGAGGCAAGAGGCAGTGGTATGATATATTTAAGATAATGCAGGAGGACAAAAACTGCCCACCAAGAATTTTATACCCAGCAAGATTATCTTTTAAAAATGAGGGTGAGATTAGAATATTCACAGATAAACAGAAACTGAGAGTTCATAACAAAAAGACCAGCTTCACAGGTAATACTAAAGGCAGTGTTACAGCCTGAAAAGAAAAGACAGGAGAGAGAGGCCTGGAAGAGAATCTAGAAATGACAACTGTATCAGTAACAGTAACTAAAAGTGTCAAATATAAACCAACAGATAAAATGCAAGATCAAAGTGGATGAAATAAGAACTGCCTTTATAGTAATAACATTTAATGTTAATGGATTAAACTCCCCAATCAAAAGACACAGACTGGCAGAATGGGTAAGAAAATATAAGCCATCTATATGTTCTCCACAAGAGACTCATCTTAGACTCAAGGATATCAATAAATTGAAAATGAATGGTTGGAAAAAGATATTCCAAGCATGCAGTAAACAAAATAAAGCTGGGGTAGTTATACTTACATCAGATGATATAGACTTTAAAAGTAAAACTGTTATTAGAGACAAGGAAGGACATTACATATTAATGAAAGGGATGATTCACCAGGAAGAAATAACAATCATAAATATATATGCACCTAACCAGGATGCCCCAAGATACACGAGGCAAACACTGGCAAAACTGAAGGGAGAAATAGACATCTCTACAATAATAGTTCAATACACCACTCTCAGCCTTGGATAGAACATCTGGGCAGAAGATCAATAAAGAAACAGAGAGCTTGAATAGTATGATAAATGGTCTAAACCTAATAGACATATACATAATATTGCACCCCAAAACAGCAGGATATACATTCTTTTCAAATGCTCATGGATCTTTCTCAAGGATAGACCATATGTTGGGTCACAAAGCAAGATTTCAATAAATTCAACCAAATCAAAATTATACAAACCACTTTCTCTGATCATAATGGATTAAAGTTGGAAATCAACAAGAGGCAAATAAAAGGAAAATTCATATATATATGGAGTTAGACAACACACTCTTAAATCAGCAGGTCAAAGAAGAAATTTCAAGAGAAATCAATAAATATCTTGAGATGAATGACAATGAGAATACAACATATCAGAACCTATGGGATGCTGCGAAGACAGTATTGAGAGGAAAATTTAAAGCCCTCAATGCTTACATTAAAAAAAAAGAAAGAGCTAAAATCAATGACCTAATTACACAGCTGGAGGAACTAGAAAAAGAACAGTAAGCTAATACCAAAGTAAGTAGAAGGAATGAAATAACAAAAAGCAGAGCAGAAATAAATGAAATTGAGAACAAAAAAATAACAGAAAAAATTAGCAAAATCAAAAGTTGGTTCTTCAAGAAGATTAACAAAATGAACAAACACTTAGCTAGACTGACTAAGAAAAAAAGAGAGAAGATGCAAATAAATGAAATAAAAAATGAAAAGGGGAACATTGCTACTGACCCCACAGAAATAAGAGAGATCATAGGAGGATACTATGAACAACTTTATGCTAAAAAACTAGACAATGTAGATGAAATGGAAAAATTCCTAGGAATGTACAAACAACCTACACTGACACTAGAAAAAATAGAAGACCACAACAAAACAATCACAAGTAAAGAGATTGAAACAATTATCAAACAGCTCCCCAAAATGAAAAGCCCAGGACCAGATGGTTTCACAAGTGAGTTCTACCAAGCATTCAAAGAAGATTTAATACCAATCTTACTCAAGCTCTTCCAAAAAATTGAACAAGAAGGAACACTACTAAACTCATTCCTGAAGCCAGTATCACCCTAATACAAAGCCAGATAAAGATATTACAAAAAAAGAAAATTACAGATCCATTTCTCTAATGAATACAGATGTAAAAATCCTCAATAAAATACTTGCTAATCGAATCCAACAACACATTAAAAGAATTATCCATCATGATCAAGGGAGTTTTATATCAAGCATGCAAGATTGGTTCAACACAAGAAAATCAATCAGCATAATACACCACATTAATAAATCAAAGAAGGAAAAATCATTTGATCTTATCAGTTGATGCAGAAAAGACATTTGACAAAATACAGCATCCTTTCTTGATAAAAATACTACAAAAAAATAGGAATTAAAGGAAACTTCCTCAATATGATAAAGGTCATATATGAAAAACCCATGGCTACATTGTACTCAATGGTGAAAGACTAAAAGCTTCCCATTGAGATCAGGGACAAGACAAGGATGCCCACTGTCATCACTATTATTAAATATAGTGCTAGAGGTTCTAGGTAGAACAATCAGACAAGAAATAGAAATAAAAGGCATCCAAATTGGAAAGGAAGAATTAAAACTTTCATTATTCGAAGATATGATTGTACATTTAGAAAGTATATTTAGAGTGGAAAAATCTACAACAAAGGTGCTAGAGCTAATAAATGATTTCAGTAAAGCCTTTACCCTCATTGCGCCCAGAGAGTATGATTTCAGTAGAGAGTAGAGTGTCAGGATACCAGGTCAATATGCAAAAATCAGTGGTGTTTCGATACACTAATAATGCACAATGTGAGGAGGAAGTAAGGAAAAAAATTCCATTTACAATAGCAACTAAAAGAATAAAATATTTAGGAATAAACTTAGCCAAGGATGCAAAGCACTTGTATTCAGAAAACTATAATGCATTGCTAAAATTAAAAAAGTCCTAAATAATTGGAAGACCATTCCAAGATCATGGATTGGAAGCCTAAATATCAGTAACCATGTCAATTCTACCCAAATTGATACACAGATTCAATGCAATCCCCCCAAAAAATTCCATTTTTAAGTAAATGGAAAACAAAATTACCAAATTTATCTAGAAGGGTAAGAGGCCCCACCTCAAATAGCCAGAAACATCTTTTTAAAAAAAAGTGAAGTTGGAGGACTCTCACTTCCAGACTCTAAATCATATTACCTAGCTACAGTGGTAAAAACAACATGGTATTGGCATAAAGATAGACACATAGACCAATGGAACCGAACTGATGGTTCAGAAACAGACCCTCACATCTATGGCCATGTGATTTTTGACAAGCCTGTCAAGCCCTCCCAGTTGGGGCAGAGCAGTTTATTCAACAAATGGTGTTGGGAGAACTGGATATCCATAGCCAAAAGAAAGAAAGTTGACCACTATCTCACACTTTATACAAAAATTAACTCAAATTGGATCAAAGACCTAAATATAAAAGGAAATACAATAAAGCTCCTAGAAGAAAATGTAGGGAAACATCTTTAAGACCTGGTGGTAGGTGGTAGATTCTTAAACTTTACACCAAAAGCACGAGCAACAAAAGAAAATATGGATATATGGGAACTCCTCAAACGTAAACATTTCTGTGATTCAGAGGACTTCATCAAGAAGGTGAAAAGGCGGCCCAAATGTATGCTATGGACCATGGTTGCTGGTAAGAGTTTGATGATATTGTCTCATAATCTGCAACAAATGTTTCACCAGAGTGTGGAGTAGTATGGGAAATCTACACATTTGTATGATTGTTTTGCAAGTTTACAATATCTGTAACAAAAATATATTTTTTAAAAATAGTATGGGTTGGGGGAAAAATACATCAAATGTAAGACAAGGACTATAGTTGGCAGTAATATTCTGATGACGCTCTTGCATAGTTTGTAACAAATGTTTCACAACAATGCAAAGAGTTGGTGAAGGGTGATGTATGAGACCCCTGTGTGATGTTACGTATGTTTATTTTGTAAGTTCACAATCTTTACTATACACTTATTGTTTATGTATGTTCATGCATGAATGATACACTTCAATAAAAATTTAAAAAACCAGCATGGTACTGGCACAAGGACAGACATAGAGACCAATAGAATAGAATTGAAAGCTCAGAAATCAGCCTTCACATTTATGGCCAACTGATTTTTGAAAAGGGAGCAAAGACCACTCAACTGGGAAAGAACCGTATCTTTAACAAATGGTGCTGGGAAAACTAGATGTCCATTTGCAAGAAAAGAGGACCTCTACCTCACACCATATTCAAAAATCAATTTAAAATGAATCAAAGACCTTAATATAAGAGCTAGAACTATCAAAATCCTGGAAAAAAACATGGGGAAACATCTTCAGGATTTTGTGTTAGCCAGTGGTTTCTTAGACTTTATACCCAAAGCACAAACAACGAAAGAAAAAAAAACAGATAAATGGGACCTCATCAAAATTAAAAATTTTTTCTCCTCAAAGGACTTTATCATGAAAGTTAAACAACCTACACAATGAGAAAATATTTGGAAACCACATATCCAATAAAGGTTTAATACCCAAAATATATAAAGAAATCCTTCAACTTAACCACAAAAAGACAAACAACCCAATTTAAAAATGGGCAAAAAGACTTGAACAGACAACTCCCCAAAGAAGTTATACAAATGGCCAGAAAGTACATGACAAGTTCAACATTAATAACCATCAGGGAAATGCAAATCAAAACCACAATGAGATACCACTTCATACCTATTAAAATGGCTGCTATTTAAAAAACAAAAAACAGAAAATAACAAATATTGGAGAGGATGCAGAGAAAGGGGAACACTCATTCATTGTTGGCAGCAATGGTGGCAATGTAAGATGGTGCAGCTACTTTGGGAGACAGTTTGGCAATTCCTCAGAAAGCTAAGCATAGAACTACAACATGGCCCCCAAATGAATTCGATCCAGTAAAAAGGGCCTCACACCCACAGGAATGGATTCGCTCCAAGAACATGATCATTTTGGGGATTCACAAAAACTTCAAATGGTCACACCCGGCAATCCCACTGGGATATACCCAGAAGAATTGAAAGCAGGGGCTCTAACACATATTTGCACACCAATGTTTTGGCATTATTCACAACTGCCAAAAGAAGGAAGCAATGCAAGGGTCCATCAACTGATGAATGGATAAATAAAATGTGGTAGATGCATACAACGAAATATTATTCAGTTATAAAAAGCAATGATGTCCTAATGCATGTGTCAACATGGACGAACCTTGAAGACTCATGTTGAGTGAAATATGGCAGACACATATTGCATGATCTCACTAATTTGAAACAATCAGAATAAGCAAACTCATAGAGCCAGGGGTGGGGATAGAAACTGAGAAGTTAAGGCTTAAAATATACAATGTTCCTGTTTGGAATGATCGAATTGTTTTGGTAATGGATGATGGTGATGGTAGCACATTAGAAATATAAATATGTATATATATACGTACACATATATATATCTGAATATGATTAAAAGGGGGAAATGTTAGATTGTATATATGGTAACAAAATTTTTTTAAAAAAATGCAATGGAACTATACTACCCAAACAGTAAACACTCAGTTAAACCATCAACTTTAATTAATAGTACAATTACAAAAAGGTACAGTTTTGTAATCTATCTTTAAAAAAAAAAAAGAAGAGAAAAAAAAAATGTGCTATCATCCATTTTAACAAATGTTCCACACCAAAGCAAGATGGAGGTGGTGGGGTGGTATACGGGAATCCTGTATTTTATGCATGATTTTTCTGTAAACTCAGAACTTCTCTACCACAAAAAAAAAAAAGGCAAGTAGTTGAAACAACCTGTAACTTGTTACAGAGTCATTCTCAGAGATTATGCTTGCAATTAATTGTCAATTAATATTTACTTCAAAATCAGGCCTACACATTTTATTCTACAAATAGGAGAAAGAGACTAGGAAAAGTTGGGAGTGATGTAAGTTAAGCTCAAGTTCTTTGTAAGAAGACAAGATGACTACATTTGCTCACACTCCCCATATGGATCTATATTTATAGCCTAATACCCATTTAATGAATCTGAATTATCAAGAACAATTTGAATTATGACGAATATATTCTAAGAAGGCAGGAAAGTATAGAGTACAATCCAGAAATTTTTGATAGGAACTAAATATTTAAGAACATAAAGGACTATTTCCCAAACATACTGGAAAATTCTGCTACCCAAAATAACTACATTCAAGAGTTCGAGATAACTAATTAGAGTGTTGATAATACAAATACTTGCTACCAATTATTAAATGCATCATTTCGCCACATAATGTCTCTAATCCTCAAACCCTCACAATAGCTGCCAAGTAGGTGTTATTATTCCCATTAATATGAGAAATATGAGAAGCTGAGGCTCTGACAGGTTAGGTCACTTGCCCCAGGTCCAACAGTAAATAGAGGTCATTGGGATCCAAATGGGCAGTGCTCACGGGGAAAGTGAAAGCCTTCACAGCAAAACAATGAGGGTGCAAGAGACAGTACATATGAGTGCAACTATGAAAGAACAAATTAAAAACACAAATTTGAAGAGGAAAACAGCAGATAGTGGGCACTGGCAAAAATAATTAGGATAGGGAATGACAGATTACTGACACTAAGTGACTTAAAACAATTTTAAGGACAGACTGATCATACCTTTTTTTTTTTTTAAAGATTTATTTATTTATTTATTTTATTTCTCTCCCCTTCTCCCCCACCATCCCAGGTGTCTGTTCTCTGTGTCTATCTGCTGCATGTTCTTCTTTGTCCGCTTCTGTTGTTGTCAGCAGCATGGGAATCTGTTTCTTTTTGTTGTGTCATCTTGTTGTGTCAGGCCTGTGCATGTGCGACACCATTCCTGGGCAGGCTGAACTTTCTTTAGCACTGGGCAGCTCTCCTTACGGGGCGCACTCCTTGCACATGGGGCTCCCCTATGCAGGGACGCCCCTGCATGGCACGGCACTCCTTGCACGCATCAGCCAGCTCCACACAGGTCAAGGAGGCCCGGGGTTTGAACCGCGGACCTCCCATGTGGTAGACGGACACCCTAACCACTGGGCCAAGTCCGCTTCCCTGATCATACCTTATGAAAGCTAAAACATATGGGGGCCTGCTATGTGGAAGAGAGGAAGTGACCAGCTTGACGGAATCATCAGGTCTGAACAGGCACAGGTGGCCTCCCGGAAGTCAAAAACCCCTTGAGAGTTTTAAAGGTTCTCAGAAGGATCTGCGTGGCTTTTATCTGAAAGGACAGGGGAGGAGGCAAGGAGCAGAGGAGTGAAGTGGATACAGTATGGAGAGGGATCCTGGGAGCAGAGGTGGCTCAAGTGGTTGAGCACCCGCTCCCACATGGGAGGTCCTGGGTTCAGTTCCCAGTGCCTCGTGAACAAACAAAAAACAAACAAGAAACAAAAGAAACGAAAAAACCAATTCAGGGAAGCCGATGTGGCTCAGTGGTTGAGAGCCAGCTTCCCACATATGAAGGTCCTGGGTTCATCCCTTGGCCCCGGTACCTCAAAAAAAAAATTAGGTCCTTTGAGTCATGACGTGCTTTTCCTAAAAAGCTACCAAACCCAGTGTTAAAAAGACTGCTGGGTGTCAGGGGTGGGCTCAGGAAAAATCACAGCAGAGGCTGCCGAGGAGGAGGCAAGCAGGACTTCATGTCCCAGGAGCGACTGAGAGACATAGTGAGAGGAAAACTGAGTGCGGGCCCAAGCAACACCCAGAGGTAACCAGGACCCTACACTGAAGTTTCTTTCGATGTCAAATTCAAGGTGAAACAATACCTAATCCCCAAGGTGTGCCCTGAAGATAATGTGAGACCAAATACGAAAGTGCATAGTGCAGTGCCTTGCACACAACCCGCGTTAAAACCTGCCAGCGGAAGGCTAGCTAACACCTAGATGTGAGCACCACACTGAAGGTTCCCGCGTTAAAACCTGCCAGCGGAACGCTAGCTAACACCTAGATGTGAGCACCACACTGAAGGATAAAAAGAACAAAGGGAATGGCGGACACTGTTCTAACAGTGGTTCTTGTTAAAATAAAGGGCCTATTTTATAAGATTTTAAAGGTCATGGTAACGAGCCTGCAGAACCTACCCCAAGTGGTGAGAAGCACATGATGGATGAATGGAGGTACAGAGAAGTGCTAGTTTATTTTATGGATTCACGCAACACTGCGATTGATATCCAAAGCCCCTATATGCCATTTGGGAATTCAGGGCTCAGATTTCACCAGTGCTGTTGTGTGCCCCAAGCTGGGCCCCTCCTTTTGTGCTCAGGAGCTGGGGTCTGCAGCTCTGATGATGCAAAAGAACCTCCTCCGCTGC
The DNA here is from genome assembly GCF_030445035.2 of Dasypus novemcinctus. Classification (NCBI taxonomy): domain Eukaryota; kingdom Metazoa; phylum Chordata; class Mammalia; order Cingulata; family Dasypodidae; genus Dasypus; species Dasypus novemcinctus. Next base: position 16,927,608 of record NC_080685.1, on the reverse strand, counting down.
TCTGCCTACTGTCGAAGAAGCTAGTGGGCCCCTGCTGGGAGCTCCCCTCACAGGGCTCCCTCCTTGCAGAAACACACACTTCAATTGGGCGGGGGAGAAATTCTGACAAGGTTCTTCCCTGTCCTTGGCCCACTTCCTGGTCACCCGTGCATTAGAACGTGCAGAAAACGGTTCTTCACTGGAATGGGGGGAATTCTCATGGAGGGAGGGGCTCCTGGGACACCCATGACACACGCGGCCAGCTGAGGAGGAGAGAGGGAAGGAGCAGGGGAGGGGAAGTAATTAAATGGTCTGGACTTCAGAGCCCTAGTGCCTGCTGATTTTTGCTAGGCTTCTCTAAGAAAACAGCTCTTCGGGCTGTTCCTCCTGCCCCTGCGCACGGGACAGAGCACACCAGGCTGCCTCCCCGGCTGGTGCCCAGGCTCTCTCCCTGCCGAGAGCGCGAGCTTCCACCCACCTCACTAAGGAGGCCTCTGCCCACCTGGGGCTGCTGTGCGTCCAAGCACCTGCGCCTGTCCCAATAGGGCTGAATTCGCTGACTGACCTTGTCACCACTCTATACCAGCCGCTAGCACAGGGCTGAAGGCACCGTAAGCCTTCAGTAAATGTTTGCTGGATAATGAGCAGGCAACCAACTGAATTTTTACCAAAACCCAACTTAATTCCTTGGTGATAGCAATGAAATTTGAAGGGGTAAATAGTACAACTCAAGAATTTTTTCAGGTATGAGACTTTTGTAAATATTGCTCGGGCTCTTCATTTCCCCACCTCCATGCCTACTTTGGGAAAAAAAATTTATTTTTCTTTATCTTAAAAGTGTTGAAGTTGCTTGATGAATTTGGCTACACAGTTAATAATCAGCTGCTATCTAGGAACTGAGTGTTATATACCATTTATATAAGAATGCCCCTTACAGAATCTTAAACATAGAATAAGGACTAGCATGATGATTTCTGATTTACCCTGGCAATATTTACCGATTTTCCTACCCTGACTAGGGCATTTTTGAGAGAGTAAATCAATATACTTGCCTCCCTGACCGATGTGAAGTTCCTCCTTGCCCTGGGGCACCCCCACTCACAGGATCAACAGCACGCACACCTTCCAAGCTAGTGGGATGCTTTTATAACCCGCCCTCCCTGGGGGCTCAGTGCTATGTGCTGGAGGGGAGGAGGGTGTCAGGAGCCGGAGCTTCCCCAGGCCTGGGCAGGGGCGAGGGCAGGTGCCTGAGAGGAAATCCACCTTCAGCAGGCTCAGGAGAGGAGCGGCTCTGCACTGGGTGCGGGCTGGGCACAGCGCACAGAACCAGCCCAGGGCCCTGGGGTGTGGAGAACGCAGCAGGGGTCTGGGGCCCTCAGGAGGACACAGGAACAGAAAAGACTGATGAACCCAAAGACCCGGGTAGTAAGGAGACTCCAGAGCGCAGGACTCTCAGAGCTGGAGACAGACGGCCTCCGGTCATCGCCACATCCAATCCCCACTCAGGACCCCCACGCCTCCGCAGGCACCGCATGGCACACCCAGCAACCAGGGAGAGGCACCCGAGCAGGGACACAGCAACCAGAAGCGCCCCCCGCCACCTCCACTTCTCCCCATAGTTTAGGAAACATCCTCTAGAGACCTTGGGAAGGTGGAGAGGGTAGTGAGACGGAGTACGTGAAATTGAAGGCCGATTCCTAACAGGACCACGTGAAATTGAAGGCAGGTTCCTAATAGGACTAATTCCTTGGATTAAGTGAGTATCTGTTCCCAGAGAAACTCCCTGAAGTCTGAAAGGGCTGAGTTATCTTTAATTGGCTCTTTTAAATCCCTCCTCGTCGCCCCAGAATCACAAGTGCCATAACTGGTCAATTGGGTAGAAGATAGCTTTAAGTATTTTGCACAATTGAGTAACAGCATATGCATCTTGGCCCACGATACTATTGAAGGTTCTCTGGAATAATTTTGGTTAAGCAATTGTAAAAACAAACCTAAAATATTTTGCAAAGGTGAGGGTCTTTAGGTAGAATAAAAATATTGCCAGGAGTAAGGAAACACATCAATAAAGAAGCTTCATACCAGCTTGGCATTATCCCACCTAATCGTCTTCCCTCAACCTCCGCCAACTGAAATCCACCTTTTTTCAAGTCCAGCTCAAGTGCCCTTCTTCTAAGGATCCTTCTCCTTTGACCTTCTCCAGAAGGCCAGAACTGGATCTGTAGCTCTAACTTGACGGTCTGGATAAGGTCTTCCTCCCATGTTATCGCATGTTAAATCCTCTCTCAGCATTAGCTCTCATTAAAGTTTACTGCACACGTCATGGATGTGAATAAGGCACTGGAAGAACACTGGAAGGCTTCACATTTTAGGTCCCTTGATGATAATGTCACTTGCCCAAGAATAACATATCTTCAAGTCAAACATCTATCATCAAGACTCTTTGAATGCTTAATAGACAAGACCAAATTAAATGAACAAAAATCAAAATAGTTTTCCCAAATCTTGGGAGGGCAGAGCAATCTAACCACATGAGCTGTTGTGAAATTTATGCAAAAGGTAACCAAAGATCAATGTGAATGAATTTCCAACGTTAGGACAAGAAATTAAGACAGTGGCAGGCCTGTTAGCATCACCCAAGGTTCAACAGCTGCTGCCAACCTAGTTGCTCTCCACACTCATTCAGTAGACTGCTACACAGTGATGCAATGACTCAGGGCCACCCTAACTCACCTGCCAGGTACACCAACCTGGAAACAGGGTGTAGTACCCCTGGCTTTTGGAACAACCACAAGCGGCAAGGCAGGAACGTACCCGTGGGGTTTCTGACTGGGTCCTCCGAGCCACCATCAGCAGCAGCTGCTGTTGAAGGGCGCTGACGGCGGCGTCCCCAGAGGATGGCTCCTGACTCTCCGAAGTGGTGGTGGTGGAGGAGCTGATCTGGACCTCTCTGAGGATGGGCGAAACAAAAGCTTTGGTTACCTGGAAATCCTGGAAGCCATCTATTACACACAAACCGAGGAAACAAAGGTCCCCCAAGGCAGGTAGTGGAGGAGACTTTATAATTTAAGTTAAGAATTAGAAATGATAAATGCAAGGCCACCTACAGGCAGAAAGACAGTCATCTTGCCACATATTCAAATTATTCAGGCTCTCCAGGGTTGCCACGTGCCGTGGTGTTCTAGACGTGACAACCTTAATTTCCATATATTTCAGGGATGGGGAGGTGCTAATACCAGGTTACCACCTCATCATTGGTGAAAACAGTAACTAGTGGGATGATAATTCCCAAAACATCAATCAGAAAAGAAACAATGATCATGTACCACCCCTACTACCTCCCCAGCCCTCAACACTCTCTCCCCATCTCTCCCTCAACCACCCCCAACCACCCAAAGCAAGGAAAGCACACATTAGAAAAAAAGAAATTCATCTGATAATTGTAAGAGAACATTACTAAGGTAGGTATGATTATATCTAAATAATGTGATCTTTACTCACATTAAGATTGACAGGTCTTAAACTAATAGAGTTCTTTTTAAAAAATCTCAGAACTGGCGTTTTTCCTTTGACTCAGAAATCAAGCATCAGGATACACATTTCTGTCTGATGTTTTAGCAAGGCGCTGACATCTTTCAGGAGACAGTATTGGCTGCCTGTCCAGCAGTCATTGCTAACTGAATTGTTGCTACCACAACTCCAATTTAATTCAGTCATTCAAGACTATGCTTCAGAAGAGAGACTAGGACCCTCCCTTGCCCCAGGGGTAAATCCTGTCATTCTAAGTCAATTGCATTAATCCCCCCATTAATGCTTTGGAATGGGAATGTAACACTATTCTAGGAAGCCATTGTGGAGCAAAACAAGTCAGCTGGAGATAAAGGGAGTTCATGAGAAAGCATTATAGTTCCTAAGAGATAAAAATAAGAGAACTTCTCTCTCCCCATGTAGATGCTCTGTGAGTAAGAGATACCTGGAGCAGCAGCAGCCACATTGCAATCATGAAGGGACAAGCCTGAGGACCTAAACCAATGCCCTGGGGCAGGAAAGTTGAGAGAGAGAAACTAGTTACTATATGACATCACTGAGCTTCTGAATTAATCAACTTTAAATTGATCATACCTTTGGGTTTCTTGTTTTCTGAGAAAGTGCATTTCCTTACTGTTTAAACTTTTTTGAACTGGGTCTTATATTACTTATAGCCCAAGCCATCCTGCCTAATACAGAGTCCTCAAGAATGCAAATACCACAAAAACGTAATCATCTTCTGATTTCTAGTCTACATATTTCATTTGAACATTTCTGACAAGTTTTTGGAGCTTTCTTTTTTCTAACTCTCTACTACTGTATTCATAAACATACAAATACTTATTTTATATGAACAGTGCTTAGAATATACTTCTATTCATTCACAGACATATATATAAATTTCTCTACATTTTTTAAGGCATTGTATAATTTATGGCATTCAATAAAGGCTTCCTTTTAAGAACTGTTTAGGAAACATGATATGATAAAAGGTAGAGCTTAGGAAATGAATCTGGCAGGGTAAGTGCATAGGCAAAGTTTGAAAACTTAAAAAAAAAAACCCTCCTTTCATTATTTGGATAGCTGTTGACCTTAAACAGTGTTTTGCCTTGTTGGTCTATATTAGTTTAAAAATTGTTCCTAACTGAGAAAAAGATCAGTTAGCTTTATTAAAACAATGTTCAGGATCCACTGAGTACAACAGATCTGAACTGAAAATGCCTTGTTAATCTAAACTCAGAGAAATCTAAAATAGCACATGCCACTAAAACCGAAAGATTAACCTGGTGGCTACATTGCAGGTAAGGATAAAAAGGTGGGAGTTATATAAGAGATGTATTGTGTATGTGCAAAAATCTAGAAGGTGTACAGCACCCTCTATTGTCGACTGAAATAAACTAAGAATTGACTAGTGCATAAGGTGCAGCAAACAGCTATTTTTTAAGCAAATCTCCTCCTGCTAATATGCTTCCCTATTAGCACACATGATACAAGAGTCAAAACACCTCAGTTTAATTTTTCATATTACTTAACATGTTTCTGATTAAAATAATAATAGCCATCATTATTTATTTTATGCAAGCCATTTAAATATCCTATTCATAAATCTAGGGGTTTTTTTTCATTTTTGCCAAAATCTCTTGGATGAGTTAGAATTTAAAAAAACTAGATTTGAATTATTGCTCTACTATTACTAGCTTTGATTTTGAGCACATTGTTCTCCTATCTCAAATCTTCACCCATAAAATAAGGATGGCATCTCCTTCATAGGGACTGCTCCCACATGGGAGGCCCCGGGTTTAGTTCCCAGTGCCTCCTAAAAGAAGATGAGCTGACACAACAAGCTGAGGCAATGAGAAGACACAACAAGCTGACGCAATGAGCAGACAAAGCAAGCAGACACAATGAGCAGGGAGCAGATGTGGCTCAAGCGGTTGGGCACCTGTCTCCCCCAGATCCTGGGTTCAGTTTCCAGGTCCTGGGCTCAGTTTCCAATGCTTCTTAAAGAAGACAAGCAGACACAACAAGCAGATACAATGAGCAGACAATGAGCAGACAGATGAGGGAACCCTCTCAGCAGGGAAGAAATTACTTTTTAAAAAAAATGAGGATGTATGTACAAAGCACCGAATGGTATGTACCATATGTTAGGCACTTATTATAGGTCCCTGCCCTTTTTAGTCCTTTCTGTTGATACAGGACTTGACTTTGCTTATCCTCATATTAAATAGCAACATGACCCCCTTTTTTTCCCACACAAATAACATATTAATTCTAGTTGTCTCTACTAGCAAGAATGGGGGGCAAGTATCTTGCCCTCAGTTGCACCTAATCCACCTTAGTTTCTAAAGATAGAATCAAGTAGTATAGGAAATTCCCTCTTAATTAACCCATTTTACAAGAGTAGAATAATCTAGACAAGGCTTGATGATAAGAAAGATTCTCTTCTGAGCTTTATGACTTGAATGCTGTATCAGAAAACCTGTATGATTATTACAGCAAGCATTGCTCAACTGGGAGCGATTTATCCCCTTATTTAGACGTACTTCTCTGAGGTCCTGACATTGTACTTAAAATCCACGTACACCGGCTTGACCGCTCAAGTTACCAAAGAGACAGTGATGCCCACAAAATCACTGACATGGACAAGAAGCTTCCTACCAGTCCTCAAATAATTTCCTAAATTTATATTAGTTTAATTATATCTCTTCTCAGATTATCTGCTGCTTATTTTCCCCATTTTAGGTATAGACTAAATGTTGCATAATCACCCAAAAGACTATGTTTTACTCATTTATGGCCAGAGATTTCCCCCAGACTAACAAATTTAACATGAAAGTGCCAAGTTCCAAGAGATATTTATGCCTCTAAAACAACAATGGAAATGGAAATATTCCAAGCCTGTCATAACTATACTCTGAACTATAGTATGCCCAGACTTAGCATGGCTGGTCTTGATTATCCCACTCTCTGTTTAATCAAACTACTTTGGTTCCGAGCTATAGCACAGACAAGTTTATTTCAACTAGATCAAGTTCAGAGGAATAGGAGGAAAAATGGTTAATGGTGGTAACTACTAAAAGAGCTGCCACTAGCAGCTAATAATAAAGATGGAACTGGGGCTCGATTGTAGGCGGGGCCAGAATGGTCCACTTCTGTACAGAGAGAATTGGGTATGGCCTGCTATCCCCCAGGTTTTCACCCATCTAAGCTTCTACAAGTAACAAATCATCTAAATACAAGTGTTCCTACTACATTTTCCCATTGATGTAAAAAAATGTACTAAAATCCTTTTTTTTTTTAACCTTTTTTAAAGAGTTTATTGAGAAATGAGAGAAAAAGCAGGAGTACACAATCAAAGTATGATTGTGGGCATCCTCCAGCCAGAGAGGTTCTAAACTTTTAAAGATTATCTGCAGAGAGAAAAATGTTAACTCCTGAAAACATAGTAGTACAGGTTTGGCTAGTACGATTCTGCAAATTAAAAAGATTCTAACCATCAGTACAACCAGAAGTGAGAAAGAATGCCCCAACCATGAGAGTGCAAGTTAAACTGTGTTCTGAAAGCCTAGAAGCCTAAGGGGACACGGTGCTGCTCACAGGGTCCTGACGTGCGTAACTGCTTAAGCAACTGGGGCAGTTCTTCCTCTAGAGCTAGAACCACATTCCAGTTTACTTTCTACTCCAAACACGTTTAGATTTCCTAAGAGAGCCTACGGCTTCCTCTGCTTTTTTTCTTTTCTGAGGAGATTCCTTGCTCTGCCCAGATCCGGTGGTGTTTTCTACTGAACTTCCCACTACTCCTCGCGGTTTGTGTTCCAGCTCTGCCGACCGTGCATCCTGTTCACCTGTGATGTGAGTCTGCTCATCAGTTTCTGGTCCTAAGCCCCAAGATGGCAGTGGTAGCAGAGTAAGGAATGGCTGAAGAAGGCGGGAAAGCTGCTCCTCTTTGGCTGCCTGTTCTGCTAGCTGCAGCCCCTGTAGCCAGGGTCCCACATCCTGCAGCTCATGCCCCGGCTCCTGACCAGCTGCCTCAAAGCATCTCACTGATTGCATCGCTATCATAGCCATGGAGAACAGCCTCGGCTTTATGTCCTAAGATGAAATTATCTGGCTCCACCTGGTTTGTAAATGGACTTGGTCTGCCAGAGAATGTTGAATAAGGGATTTCTGAAAGTTGAGAGACAACATAATCTCTGTTAGAAACAAGTTAAAGTACTACTCCCACAGATAGACTGAAAGGAGAAAGCATACATTAGCTCCCCATGCATATATGCTTGCTGTTGAAATACGACTATCGTTGTTAAATATGGCTTTCAAGAAGTATGTGGATTCCAGTCTCTTGCTTTATTCCAGGAAAGATGATTGATGAAATTTATCATGTGATGAGATATGTCAATTGTACCTAAGCCGCTCGGCAAGCTTGTGAACTACTTCAAGAATTAATATTTCCACCATGACAATGGGATAATTTGATGAGAAGACTGTTCTAAATCTAAAGAGGAAAGTACCAGAATCAGATGTGTCTGGAAGGTGCCAGGCCTCTCCTCTAGTTCCAGGACCTTCTGCAGCCCTAACAACAATGTAGCTCTTCTCCAAGCAAAACCCTTCGAGACCAGAGGTTGCCAAGCTCCAGCCACAGGTTACAACATATGCTGCTGTGACTGTTCTCAGGCGTGAAATTGCTAAAATTCTTAATCTTACCCAGATCTCAAAAGTATAGCCTCCCAGCCTCACGGAAAGGGCCTCTCTTTTTCTGCCTATCCTTCCTTGGTTTTAGGTTTAATGAGGGGACATGGGAACAAGTAATGCCACACAGAGGGGTCCCCTAGAAATGAAAATCAAAGCAGTGAGCTGCATGTGTGGGCTATTTAAATAGAGGCAGCACTGTTTTGAAAACTACATTCTGTTACTTAGAGATTTAAGAAGGAATCTCGGTTTAAAGTCTGCAAACAACTCTTCCTTCATATGACTGCAAAATTTGTCTAAGAAAAAGGCAGCCCCTGTGTGGGAACCAGAAGAGCTTCCAGCACAGGACTGGGCTGCCACCGTGTGGCCGACGGGACTGAGGCGCTCGGAAGGGAAACCCTGCTGTGTGGCAAGCTTCCAGGGAACAGATGTCTTAGAATCCATCTAGTGAACGTATCATCCCAGCGCTCTGTGCCTGGTTGAAAATTTATTTTCTCTTTCTGACGTGCCTGAAAAAAAATAATAACATAATGACGCCAGCGGAAGGAACAGAGAGTAAAGATTGGGACAACCAGAAACTCTTCAAAGGCAAACCCTTTGATGATGACCTGCTTCTTGTGGTTTATTTCCACCTTTTCGTGATAAAAGGCACCAAGGCCCTTCCAAAAGTTTTTTAATTTGAAGCAGGAAAATCATAACTCCACGGACCAACTAGCAGAGTAACGCAGCTATACACATACCTTCAAACATGTATAATTAAGGTTGACATTTTCAACCTATCTTTGAATGTGACAGAACTGGGCGGATCTAATTTTTTCAGAATTCACCACATTCATTCTACTGTTGCAGATTGAATCAACTACCTCCAGTGTCCCACTTTCCTGCTCAGTTACTTCTTCTGATTAATGTAAAAAAGAGTCTATGCAGAAGCAATTCTTTGGGAACCAGGTCCGTGATTACGGAAGGCTTTAGAGGGACTTCTGGGGAGTTGAACCCTGTATGTAAGGGAGGCTGTATTGAGATGAGGGTCAGAGTTGCTGATAATGTGGACAAGGGAATAAGGATTCTGAGAAGGCAATAAAAATGAAGCCCAGGGGTTTAATCTACCTTTGCAGGGTGGCAAACAATGAGTCTAGAGATTAAGGGACACTTTCAAAAATAAGTCTAAATAATAGCCAGAACAATATCTGCTCTGATATGTGCTACAATGGTTCAAAACCAAATAAGAGCCAAATATAAGTGACTCTGGATAAATATATTATTACCCAACCTGCTCAATTCTTAAAAATTACAAACAAGTTGAGATGACAACTTAGGTTCAAAATCACTGATAAAAATCCTAAGAGCTAATTTGGTGCAGAATGAGTCTTCCAGTCAAGTAGCACACTATGCCTACTGTGAATGTAAATGCCTACGTCTTTCACTGGAAGGCAGACTGTAGACATTTGTATGCATTTCCATTAGATTATTTATGACACTGGATAAGCCGGAGAGGGATACTGAAGCATGGTTTCATATCTTTTATAGAAGAAGGCTCTCTGCTATACTGCTTGAAAGAATTTATAGACAAAACAAAAGTAAATCTTTGCTGAGCAAAGAACAGCAACTATCAGTCTTAAATGCAAGACCTGCAGAGAAATAACAAAAGTCCACCCTGCAATGGATCCTTTGGACCCAGGACATACTGAATTGCAACCTCGACGTTCCAGGCAAATCAGCTCTTTTTAAGCTCTGAGCTAGTGAATCAATTCTGTGTTCTGCGTAATGAAACACTGGTGTGGGTTTATCCTCTGAAAGTTTCCCCAAGTAACAATTCTAAATGTTGCAATTTAAACCATAGTTTCCTCAATCTAGTCTCTGAGGAGAGCCGACCTAGGTCAGCTAATGTTACTCAAGGTGACTGCTTTATGGACAGCTATTGTACAATCAGAAAGCGCTGTTTATATTTCTTAAGCAGTCAGCTAGTATACTAGTTCTCACAATGACAGTGGAGCCAACGAGGGAAATTTGTTTCCTCTCCTGGTTTCCTCCAGGAATCCCCAAAGAGACATGGAAGTTACATTGCAAACAATTCTCTATTCATACTTGAGTCAGGGACATAAAACTGTCACATGGCAACAAGGCTTAACAATGGCAAAGATGAATGGCTTTCTTGCCAATAAAAAGAATCAGTAGTTTAATGGCCTAGTTGGAGTCAATCCCAGTCACTGAAGTCACCTTACAGGGAAAAGGCTGCTTTTCTAATATCTTCCTTGGTTGAATGCTTAGATACAGCCCTGACTAGGATTCCTTCCAATTTCAATATCACAACATCAGAGCCTATGTTTACTGTGGTAGGTAAACTGAAAACTCAGCAGCTTTAAAAGCCAGGGACCTAAGATCAGAGTACTTACTCTAAAATTGTCATAGATGCCAAGCTGTTGGAACAAAACAAGCTGATAAGGAGGACACAAAGCACTTAACCATCTTAAAAGCACACAGCGACTCACGAAAGGGCTGGAGGAAAGGCTTCCACCTGGCTGAATGTCAGGGTCTTTTGCTGTATAAAGTCACAGTGAACTTGAGCCACTGCCCTCTTACGGTTCCTGTGCAGAGATAAGAAGAGCTAACATTCATTGAGTGCTCTCTACAGCAGGTACTCTTCTAAGCATGAGCTATCACATTTAATTTTAAAGCAACCTGTGAATGACTGACTAGTACTATCTCCATTTATGGATTAGAAAACAGATGCTCAAGATGCTGTTGTTTTTTTAAAATAGTAAATATTAGTGCCAGAATTTGAATCCACATCAGCCTGAGACTAAAACCCATGTTCATTCCGTGAGATACGACATCTCTGATTTCAGGAAGATATGTTCCAGATAGTCCATCCTGGGTCAGGTATTCCATCACAGTCATCTTTCATATGGACATAGAGAATTGTTTCCTTCTGAACAAAGAGAACTTAGAATAGGAAAATCTAATTGGGCTCTCTGATTTCTGACTGGAATGGTTTAAAAGAGGCATTTTGCAGGGTTTCTCCCTCGGCTTCCCTATCTATTAAAGGAGAAGGTAACATTTTTGTTCAAATGTGTTGGTAAGGCAAGCTGCTCGTGTTTGGGCTCTCCCTGCCTCCCCACCCCGTCCCCCTCCCCTCACCAAGCATCACAAGGTGAGTTCTTGGTTAAGGTGTTTTTCATAATTCTGCATCCATCAGGAGGTTTCTCTCTGCAAATAGGTCCAGCCACTCCTGTTTCCAATAAAACAAAGCCCTAACTCTTCAGCCAGGCCTCGACCACCCTGCTCACTGACTCTACTCTGCCAGCTCAGCTTCTTCCCCAGCGATTCCTAGATGCCCAGCCAGCCTCCACACTGCCCCACCTCCAGCCTCCACACTGCCCACCTGCAGCCTCCACACTGCCCACCTCCAGCCTCCACACTGCCCCACCTCCAGCATCCACACCGCCCACCTCCAGCCTCCACACTGCCCCACCTCCAGCCTCCACACTGCCCCAACTCCAGCATCCACACTCCCTCACCTCCAGCATCCACACTGCCTCACCTGCAGCCACCACACTGCCCACCTCCAGCCTCCACTGCCCACCTCCAGCCTCCACAACTGCTCCACCTCCAGCCTCCACACAGCCCACCTCCAGCCTCCACACTGCCCACCTCCAGCCTCCACACAGCCCACCTACAGCCTCCACACTGCCCCACCTCCAGCCTCCACACTGCCTCACCTCCAGCCTCCACACTGCCCACCTCCAGCCTCCACATTGCCCCACCTACAGCCTCCACACTGCCTCACCTGCAGCCTCCACACTGCCCACCTCCAGCCTCCACACTGCCCCACCTGCAGCCTCCACACTGCCCACCTCCAGCCTCCACACTGCCCCACCTGCAGCCTCCACACTACCTCACCTGCAGCCACCACACTGCTCACCTCCAGCCTCCACACTGCCCACCTCCAGCCTCCACACTGCCCCACCTCCAGCCTCCACACAGCCCACCTCCAGCCTCCACACAGCCCACCTCCAGCCTCCACACTGCCCCACCTCCAGCCTCCACACAGCCCACCTCCAGCCTCCACACAGCCCACCTCCAGCCTCCACACTGCCCACCTCCAGCCTCCACATTGCCCCACCTCCAGCCTCCACACTGCCCAACTGCAGCCTCCACACTGCCCCGACTCCAGCCTCCACATTGCCCCAACTCCAGCCTCCACACTGCCCCACCTCCAGCCTCCACACTGCCCCACCTCCAGCCTCCACACTGCCCCACCTCCAGCCTCACCCCCTGTGCCATCCAGCCCTTCAATCCAATTCAACATTTACAGAACACCCATCTATTCAGGACTGGGTGAGGGCAGTAATGTGACACCAGCCATGGACAATTTTCTTTGGAAACAGACGATTTAGAAGAGAGGGAGCCCTGCACAAATATGCCAGGGAGAAAGGGGAAACACCCTTCTGGAGGCAACACAGAGATGAATTGATTTTTACCACAAGGGTCAATAAGGGAAAGAAGGAGAAGAGAGGCAGATTTTAAATATGAACTTGGAATGAAAGGTAGACAGGAGTAAATGGTATGACAGGAGTAAATAGTGCATTCTGGGCAAAGAAAAGCAAATGCTCAGAAGAATGGCTGAAGGCCTGCTCCTGTGGGCCTCACAGAGGGGCAAGAGATAAGGCTGCGGAGATGGGTTGGGGTCAGGGCCTAAGAACGCTGAATCCCTGCTCTGGAGGTGGGAAGCCACGTGAGGCATATGGGGTGTGTCTGCAAGATGGGCTTTTTCTTTTTGGAATAATGAAATTGTTCTAAAATTTTTTGGATGATGAATGCACAACATCATCATTATACTAAAAGCCATTGATTCCACACTTTGGATAAATTGTATGGTATGTGAATATATCTCAATAAAACAGCTTTAAAATAAAAAATAAAAATAAAATTTAAAAAAACAAGCGCTTCTCCACAGGAGGTAGCAGAGCACAGGGTGAGAGCCCAAGATTTAGGGCAGAATTGCAAACCAGTAGGCCACAGGTCAGAGTCAACCACACACATGTTAACGTTGGCCTTTGGTATTTCAAAATAATTTAAATTAATCAACGTTAAATAAAACAGTTTTAAGTACAAATGTGAATTTCTAACCACTGGTGGAAAGAGAGGAAGGTCTGAGGGCTGCAGGCTCACAAAGCTGCCGAGGGAGACAAGCTAAGTCCTAACAGCCCTCTGGAGACGGGGTGAATGCGCCCCAACCTCCACGGTCACCACCACCCTTATTGCCTGACCCTGGGCCTGCCTCACCTGTTTGTCACCTGCCTGGGCTCCTAAGAAATCTGAGTTTGTGACCCACTCTTTAGATTCAGACAGACCTGCAGTGCGGGAGGGGAGCAGGTGGGTGCTTTTAGGGCCCACAGGCCCCCGACCAGCTCTGTGAGGCTGAGCCGTTCCTTATCGCCATTTCCCTTTCTGTGGAATGGATCCACTATCTCCCACCTTATTTCGGTTGAGCCGGTGAAATTAAATGCTTGCACACACAGCACAGCGCTAAGCACATAGTAAGTGCTTAATAAACCCCGTCTGCTGCTACCAGGGCTATGACAGGACCAAGGCGGCAGGGAGCTCCTTGGCCCTCACGTGTGCCAGAAGCCCGGCGCGCTCAGCTGCACTCTGCTCAGATGTCGTCCTCCTCATCACCAGAGTTAGAGAGCAGGACGACACCCCACCCACCACTCCTCACACACACACAGAGTGGTGTGTTCACGCAGGGATTCAAACATTTGAACTGAGCCCGCTGGCTCGTTTTTATCCTCTTTTACAACAATGTTTCTTTCAGACAACCCATTAAAGATACCCAAATTATCCTTACATCATGGGCTTCCACAAAAGCCAAGGTTTACCACAAATCCAAAGAAATGAGCCTCTCGTGAATGGCTGGCACAGGTTTCAGTCTCACATCCTGGGGAGAGGGTTGGGACTATTGGCTGTGGCTTCTGGAATATCCACATAAGCCTTTCAGGCCGCAGTTTAAATCCAGAAGATCATTTGACTTTACACAGGATCAAACCATTTTTCCTGAGCATGAACTGAACAGATGGCAGGGCCTTCGCTGCTTTTCCAGAGCTGCCAGGGGAGCCGCTTCGATGCTGTGCTTCTGCTAAGTGAGGCGACTGGGGTTGTGTGCTCGTGTATCAGACAGGAAGCGTGGGGCAATCGCCGACGCCTGCATGGGCCAGCGAATTGCCACAGCACTCCACGACAAAGTCCCCTCGACTACCAGTCTTAGTGGGTATCATTTCAAAGGGTAGACAAGATAGAGAACACGGACATTTCCAAAGAATATACATATAATAGCAAACATATTATTTTTTTTAAAACTTTATTTCAACTTTAAAAGATGAAACAACAGACAAAAGGCAGCTCATGAAATTATGGCAGCATCATCATTATTTTATTTTATCTCTGAAGCACAAGAAAAAGAAGCTGTGCCTGGTACTGGGTCATTCTTCCCTAGAGCTCCTATGGCCAACACCCTGTCAAATAATTTGGAGAAAAGAGCAGGTGGTTAAAGACCTGGAACTTGGCATGTGAAAAAGTGGGAGGCTTGTTACCTAAGACCGTATCTATGGGAATGTTCATTTACAACAGTGTGCTCTGAAAGTGTCAGAGACTGCTAGGGACATTCCACAGAGCTCTTCCGTAAAGGGAACAGCACTTTTACAACACTTGATGGTTTTTCTCTTTAAAGAAGCTGGGTACCTAGTTCAGTTGCTGTTTTACCATAAACGAGGAGTCTACGGGGCTCATCTGTTGGTTGTTGCTGCCCCGCATCTGTCCACTCTACTCCACATTTCCTCCTGGAGAGCCACCTCATCCCCACCCCACCCCTACACTCTCAGAGGAAACCTACAATTCCAGCCCTGCCTAGTATTCACCTGGCCTTAGGGATGTGGTTCAGGGTACCTGACTCAGTCAGAACCAGGCACAGTGGATTTTGATAGGGGTTTATGGAAAGCTGTTTTTCCTACTGGACTGGAGGGAGAGAAGACGTAAGGTCTGGGGCTACGGAAGCCATTTTTCGACTGCAAGGGTGAACCTGTTTCAAAGTGGAGTCAAAACAGAGGAGCAGGAGCATAATGGGAAGAGAAACCACACTTCATCTGAACCTCTATATGCCGCCTTCATCTGGTTCTCTCTTTCCCAACACTCCTGAAGGCAGATCTAATCAAGGCTTTTCAGTTACGCAACTCTCAAATTTCCACTTTTGATTAAACCATCTTGGCGTGGGTTCTCTCGTTTGTTCCAGAAAGAGGCCTAACTGTTCAATGTCCGAGAAAAGGCAGAGCTAGGAAAGGACGGGGTATTTCGAGATGCTCCACAAAACTACATGGCTTCACAGGAAAGCTCAGCGTAAACTCATTCAGTACCCTGCCCCACCAACCTGAGTGCAGGAAGCTGTGGAATTGAAAAGCAAGTCAAGCAGAAAAGTGCTCTAATATGGAAAGGAAATGTATAGGAAATGAAAGAGAGGAAGTGTAGGAAATTTTAAAAAGAGAAATCAAGGGGAGAAAGCAAGATAATCAGTGGCTATTAATGAGGAATGGGCTAAGAGAGTGGTGCCCACCTCAATTTCCTAGATTTTTAAAATGTGGATATGTGGTCTTAACTTAACTGACATTACCGGCAAATACAGTTAAGGGAATTACCTATGGGAAAAGTGAAGTACATTTACTCAGGAAAATAACAATAAAAATTTGTAACATAACTTTGAGAAAAATTAACAGGCTCTAATTTAGTGTAAAAAAACAACAACACAACTTTCAACTGAAGTTTGCAAAATAATATGACAGTCTTTCAAAGCTGTTTTCTCATGCAATTAAATATTTCACGTGAGAAAGCTGCCATATTAAGTGAGGAAACTCATCAAACCCTGGTAATGGAATGCCCTGGAGAGACTGTAGTTAGACCCCTGATGTTCGTCCTGAGGATGACCAACCTCCCTCTTCTCTCGGGTACCCATTTGTGTGGGAAATTTTGTTTCCTGGCTGGAGAAAGAGATCTTTTCTTTTCTGTCTGTGTTTTATTGGTGCATTTGTAGCTGAGAGACGAGGAAGAGTGGAAGATGACGTGGGGGATGGAGTGCTGGGAGCAGCACTTGTCCAAGTCCCTGTGTGACTTGGAGCACAAGCAGGGCTGCTGCCCGGAGCCAGGAGGGTTCTGTGGCAGAGGAGAGGCAGTACCCATTAGACCACCAGAGGGGCTGAAAGCCAGCATTCCCACAAGTAAAAAGAAGCGGCAGCGATCAGAAAGCACCCTTGAAGGCAGCACAAAACAGAATTCCACATGGAGGCTAGACTGAAAGGACAAGGACAGACTTTCTTCTAGGTATATGTGAGGCACCCCTAGAATTTCCCTGAAACACCTGGGAAGGAAACTCTGAACTTGGAAAGGAAGATGGAATCACAAGATCTGAAAAGTATCTTCTTGCCACTCCTCTTATACCCTCCATAACATGGAAGCCTCAGACATTCCAGTTAGACCATGAAAACCTCCCACAAGTCTTCAGATACACACGCAATTCTAGAGAGAGAGGGGTGCAAAATTTATTTCCACACTTGGATAGGTATTCATATGGATTACCCACAAAGATTCTTAAACTTCGTATGAGTTCAGTTTGCCACTCAGGAACAGGTTGCCTAATGCCACCGTTAACTGGTGCATGATCAGGATATGCAAGGTAACTTACACAAACTTCATTAAAATAATTAAAAAACTTATTCAACGCATTCAGCAATTTAAAAAGATATTTAGAGTATCTACTGACAAAACAATTTACTCTCAATAGTTTGGATGAGAATTAGCTACATTTCTGGTCCACTCATTTGGACAAATTCAATAATGTGCTCTTGAACTACATCACCACCTTTCCAGAAGGGAGTATAGCTACGTTTATACAGGGCTCCTCTGTACTTACACCTACACATATTCATTTTTGGAAGTGGTTTCTATGAAAATGGTTCTGTTTATTTTTCATTCTTCTACAATATCAGATTTTCTTTTCTTTTTTACAAAAACCACATGCTTTGACACCTACAAACTGATTAACACGTTCATTCTACACCAGGCTTCCTCACTTCATTTTCAGTTCAAAGAAACTGCATACCCTCTAGCAATGTAACAGTTCCTAAACCTAAAAATAAAACTCCACTTACCCAGCATTAGAAAAACCGTCGTAATTGGATGGTTGATGCTGTAAAGGTCCTTCCTTCTGATTTCCAGATTTTAAATAACATGATCTAATTTCCCCTGTAAAATCAGGAAATTTCAACAAAGAATATTATGCAAGTATTTGTATATGATCATCTCAGCTTAAAGTATTTTCAAATTAGAGGGAACTTGTTTCAGACTGTTTTAATAACAATAGCTAGCAACTTAGATCCATTCCTTACATTTCTTCACAGAATGTGTATAACGAAAAGATGAAAGTTATCTAAAAGAAACTAAGAAAATTTTCTTAACCCTCCTCACCAGTAATATGCTTAAATAAGTTTTGACTCTGGTACTTCAACTGCTTTTGATTAACACGTTTGTTTTTTCTCAAAACTCAGCTTTTATATGACCTCCTAACTCTTCTTTTGTATGTTCTCTTCCTGTTTCTGGGTGATCTATGCTATGCTGTAGTAGGGTGGTCTTTTAGTATGTAGACAAAGGTATCCTGCACAAAAAGAGGCTTAAAAACGTGTGGTTTGACGGCTGGACCACGTGACCGCATTGCCACTGAATATTCAGATGAGCAGTGTCACAGAACACTGATGGTTGTGGCAGCCTGCTAATGAGGAAAATCAAGGAATGGAATTAATTTACAGAGTTCAATTAGCTTTTCTAAAGGAGGTTCAGGGTACTGTGGTATCAAAATCAGTTCACTTTCTAAATGTAAATTCTTCCCCAAGGAGTTCTTAGGATTACTTTTGTCAGATGAAACAGAGGGCATAATTACCCACGGATGGAGTGAACAGCTAGAATGTGGACTGGTGTTTTGGGATGTGACCTCAAAGGCTAATTCCGTCAACAGAGAAACATTAAAAAGGGAAATCATCACCCTGCATGGACTTTGACCAACATTGCTTTGACCGACATTAAGTGCTAATATTGTTCTTTATAGCATAGAAGTCATTTTCAAAATAGTAAATCATTCTCTTTGTATTTCTGCAGATGGAAAAGCACTTAAAACAATAAACCACTGATATATAAATAGGGTAACTATGCAATTTATTATCCAAAGAGGAACCCTCTTAAAATTAATATAATAAGCATTAAGTGATCTATAGTGGGCTTAAACCAAGACCTATCGCAGAAAAACTAGGACCTGTAACCCATATCTATAGAAATTTAATTTTGCCTCTTAATGATTCTCAGTTTACACCATTTTAAATCCTTTTTTATAGCAAGACACTGGAAAACATATTAAGATCAAATTTTAAACATATATCCAACAAATATTTAATGGGTATTGGGCTTCATGAAGTTTACCACTGCAAGGGGGGAAATATCAGTAATCAAATTATCACAAGTAAATAAATAATTACAAGCTGTAATCAATTTTTAAAAATGAGAACAACAGGGTGTTAAAAGAGCAGCAAGCATAGGAACCTGATTAAGTCTGGAAAGTCTAGCAGAGGTTTTCCTGGAGAACTTACCTTAAAACTGAGATCTGAAGGATAAATCAGTATGAACTAGCACCTCACAGTCATAGGGACATGCTGTGTGTAAAGGCCCTGCAGCAGGAGGGCACACATCTTGTTCTAAGAACATGATGTGAGAAATCACTGGACTGAGCCTTCCTGTTCCAAAATCAAGTGCTCAGGCTAAGAGACATGTGGAGTCCTAAGAAAGTGGCCACCTTCCCACTGCCCATGAGTAAAGAGCTCTAAAGACTTACCATGTTCATCAATGAAGACATGCATAGCATCCACAGATATCTCATCTTGCACAGATGTTTCAGGCCCACTGATGACTTGCAAGACAGAACTATCTTGCTGAGAAGTCACCCTGTAGATTATTTGCCTTTGTCTATTTCCCTGGAAACTTAACATACATAAAAGTTTCAAAAACTATTAGGAACTCCTCCTTATCCATAAAGCACTAAAAGAAGAAGCCAGAGCCATGCCCAGTCAAGATGCTAGAGTGAGACACTCAGGGCTCTAACCCCTACAGAAGCTTTGGATAACCAGCAAGAACTAGCAGAAACATCTTTCTCAAAGTTCCAGCAAAATAATCAAAGGATGGCAGTAACAGGATGTACACTAAACTAAAAAAAAGGCTACCTAAAAGCAGTAGGATCACCTGGAGCCCTGGCTAGCCACTTCTCCCCAACCCCTTCCCTAGCTTGGCATGGGGCCCAACATTCTCAATGTGGATCTCTGGAACTGGTTCTGGAGAGAGCAGAGTAACCCTCATACAAATGCTGGGAGCATGTACGTCTGGCCCAATCTGCCTGGTGGTGGCCTGAGAGTCTTACAGTCCCAGAAATTCCCCTACATGTAGAAAGGGACTTGCCAACCTCTCAGAATGCTGTGGGAGAGCAGTCAATTCATAGTGCCTGGGGCAAGGGATTGCTGGCTGTAGGACATATAGTGCAGTGCCTGGGAGCATAAAGAAACTGTTTCCTGGGAAGCGGACTTGGCCCAATGGGTAGGGTGTCTGCCTACTACATGGGAGGTCCGCAGTTCAAACCCCAGGCCTCCTTGACCCGTGTGGAGCTGGCCCATGCACAGTGCTGATGGGCGCAAGGAGTGGCTTGCCATGCAGGGGTATCCCCCACATAGGGGAGCCCCCCACGCAAGGAGTGCACCCCATAAGGAGAGCCACCCAGCGCGAAAGAAAGTGTAGCCTGCCCAAGAATGGCGCTGCACACACCGAGAGCTGACACAACAAGATGACGCAACAAAAAGAAACAGATTCCCAGTGCCACTGATAAGGATAGAAGTGGTCACAGAAGAACACAGTGAATGGACACAGAGAGCAGACAACGTTGGGGGTGTGGAGAAGGGGAGAGAAATAAATAAAATAAATCTTTAAAAAAAAAAAAAAAGAAACTCTTTCCTAGGGAAGAGGGGAAATTGGGAACCATGTAATTGAGAAAACTCCTAGGGCCACATGTGCATGCCCAAGATAAGACACATGCTCAGAAAGGATCAGGGAGACCCTAATGCTTTGGCCTGAGGATATTCCCCAAACTCCTGGTATGGATAAGACCTGAAGGAAAGCAATCACATAAATCAATCTGCAAAGACTAGGAAAGATGTTTTCTTTTTCTGCCTCTGTTGTTGTTGTTGTTGTTGTTGTTGTTGTTAGCTCCTGGCATTCAGGAAAGCTCTGTCATAACACTACCTGGACTCAAGTTTAATGGATGCTTCAGAATCTAAATTCCATGATAACTCATTAAAATAAAAATTTCCAGGTTTGAACAAAAAGATTACAAAACATACAAAGAAACAGGAAGAAATGGCTCATGCAAAGGATAATATTAAAGCATTAGAAACCATCAGTGAGAAGGACCAGACCTGGGACATACCAAAATCTTTTTTTTTTAAATACTTTTTATTTTTATTTTTATTTTTAGAGATACTTAGATTACATAAATTTTACATAAAAAATGTAGGGGGTTCTCATATGCCCCACTCCCTCCCCCTCCCACACTTTCCCACATTAACAACATTCTTCATTAGTGTGGTACATTTGTTACAATTGATGAACATACATTGGAGCATTGCCACTAAGTGTGGATTATAGTTTATATTATAGTTTCAACTCTCTTCTACTCTAGTCTATCATTCATTCCCTAATCCCAAAGATTCTCAGATGGTGATGTCCACTCTGCCCTTAATTGAGAGAGGGTTTAGATCCCATGGGGGCATTGGAACCATTCTACATGATCCTGCAATGATGGATACAAGCCATATTAAATTTTGTCAAAATTAATAAAAGTGTATGGTCCCAAATGTAAACCATAATGTAAATCACTGACCATGGTTAGTAGTAATGCTTCAATATTTGTACATCAAATGTGCCATTCACATGTAAAATGTTATGAACAGGGGAAAGTGGAAAAGGGGGAGGTTGTTGGGTATATGGGAATACCCTATATATAGGTCATAAATAAGCTCAAAGAGCTAAAGGGAAACACTGAGAAAACCTAAAGGGAGTCAGGAAAAATGAATTATGAACACAGAGGCAATCATTAGAGAGATGGAAATTATGAAAAGGAACCAAACAAAGCTGAAGACTACAGTAACAGAAATTTAAAATTTCAACAGCAGCATGCAGGAAGAAAGACTCAGAAAACTAGAAGATAAGACAATTGAAATCATTCTGTCTAAGGAGCAGAAAAAAGAAGGAATGAAGAAAAATGAACAGTGCATGAGGAACCTGTGAGATACCATGAGGCATACCAATACATGCATTGTGTGAGTTCCAGAAGGAGAAGAAAGAGAGAATGGGATGGAGAGAATATTCAGAGAAATAATGGCTAAAAATTCCCCAAATTTAACAAATATATACACCCTTGATGCTTAACAAACTTCACATAGGGTAAACCCAAATAGACCCAAGCTGCAGCATAGTATAATCAAAGTGTCAAATGCCAAAGAGAAAGACATAATTCTGAAGGCCCCAAGAGAGAAGCAATATGTCACCTACAAAGAAGTCTCAATAAGATTAAGTGCTGATTTCTCATCAGAAACTATGGAGACAAGGCAGCAGTGGGATGACATATTTAAAGTGCTGAAAGCAAAAACTTGCCAACCAAGAATTCTATATCTAGCAAAACTATCTTTCAAAAAAGGAGGAAGAGATTAAGTCATTCCCAGATAAACAAAAGCTGAGGGTGTTTGCTATCACTAGACCAGCCCTACAAGAGATGCCAAAGAGTTCTTCAGGTTGAAGGACAATAGACAATAGATTACAGCCACATGAAGAAGTAAAGATCTCTGATGAGGGGAATGACACAGGTCAATGTCAGTACTATTGTATTTTTGGTTTGTAATTCTACTTTGTACTTACTACAGGACCTAAAAGGCAAATGAATAAAATGTAATGATAAATTAGTGGTTTTGAACTCATAATGCATAAACCTGTAATTTGTGATAAAAACTACACAAAGGTGAGGTGAGAGAGGGGTATAGGAACATAGTTTGTATAAATTGGTATCAAAGCAAACAAGATTTTTATAAATTTAGAATACTAAATTTAATCCCCACAGTAACTATAAAGAAAATATTGGAGACTATGCAAACTCATAGAGCAGAAATTAAAGCACAGATTGCCAGGGGTGGGGAGCAGGGGGAAATGGGGAGTTAATGCATAATGGGTATGTATCTGTTAAGGGAGAAAGAGCAGTTTTAGTAATGGAATATGGTAAGGGTACAGCAATATTGTGAATGTGATCAGTCCCATTGACTGGCTGTGGTGGCAAAGTTCACATTTTATATATATGTCCCTACAATTTAAAAAAGCAACTTAAGAGACAATAATAATTATAGGGAATACATGATCCTGGATGAGATCTAGCAAGGTAGGAGAAAAGGTTCAAAGGGACATTATGGGGACATATGAAAAAAATTGGAATGTAGGCTGTAAGCTTTATATCAGTGTTAAATTTCTTGAATTTGATATCTGTACTTAAGATAGATAGATGGATGGATAAATAGATTAACTTGGCAAATGTGGTAAAATGTTAAAATTGGTAGATCTGGGTATCTGGGGGTTAGGGGTATGTTGGAGTTCTCTGTATGGGATTTATATTATTTTTGTAAATGTACTGTAAGTTTGAAAGTATTTCAAACTAAAATCTTTTTAAAAAGCAGCCCATAAATGAGGTTGTCTCATAATCTGTACCAATGGAAAGCCAAATAAGTAAATTATCCTTACAGGGTTGTAATTTTGGCAGGTTCAGTGAACACAGGACTGTTGCTAGTATGGTCTTGACTTTGGATGTTAGGTTTTCCTTGCTTGGAATTGCATCCATTGTGCTTTTCACTTTCCATGGTTTCCTCTTTTTTCTCCTGGGTGCAGTTATCTGAAAAACATGGCTTTATGTGTCACTATAATAACAAATAAGAAGGTAAATGTGAAAGTGCTTGGAAATAAGTTACCAAAACCAAAACCAGAATAGATGGAAAATCTAAATAACACCTATGAATCCAAATGCTTTAAATTAATTTGCATTTATCAACTATGAAAGTACCCAAATATATTAGAAAAACAGATGTGCCCATATATTTGAGATATGTTATTTAGAATTCTGCAAATACCATCTAGTTTGGGTACAGATTTAGGGACCTCTTGAATTAACTCCAGTGACCACTGGCTTGCCAGGATTCGGAACTACTCATTTAGATTACATAAGCGGGAAAGGTTCATAAATCTTAAGTGGACAGAATCAGGTGAAAAAAAATTACATAAATAAACTTGGTTATTTCAAAACTTATGTCACAGCTTTCACAGCAAAGTCCCATTTACTGTTTTAAAATCTTATCAGTTTTCCCTCCTCACTCATTCTCCAAATCTATATTTTCAACCTAAATGTATAATTTGTTCCTTCATACAGTAGCTACTTCTTAAGTATAGCTAATTTGAACTATATTCTCAGCACTGAAGATGGAGTGAGATACTACACCTAGTCCTTGCCCTGAGAATATATTAAGGTGAATGAGAATTCCCAGATCAATAGATACAGACTGGCTTTTGTGAGTTTTTAGAGTCCTCTTAAAGAATGGGCCAAAATACAGAGCCCTAGCTTACACTATTATGCAGAATGGAATATGCCCCAGGGTGAGCCTGTCCTTCCTCTGTGGAGACACTTCTAAGGTTACAATGGCCATGGATTCCCATCAGCAAAGATACCAATAGTGACCTTCCATAAAATAATGTCAGCTTCCATGATGTATAAATCAAATTGTTATGTATATAAGAGTTTTTCATTCTTAGACTTCAAACAATTAGAGAAACATTGCTGATTTCTATGTGAGACCTGAAGACAAACATTCCCAACACATCTGTGGAACTACCATTAGAATGTGTTTGGTACAAAAATGTTTGCATTTCATCTGACAGCTTGTAAAGAGATTAAGTTTTCACCATTTCCAAGAAACACACTTATGAGAAAGTGCTATCAAAACAAATAGCTTTAGCCAGTGATCATGTCATATAAAAAGCACAGAGTGGCACATGTTTATAAATAAAAATGAGTTGAAAAATAGTCATTTTGACAGCTCCCTGTCTTCATACTATATATATTTGGATAAATTTGTTCATATCTCTTTACCATATCTTAGTTTACCCCTTTTCTTCTCTTAAGTGGGGATTTTTTTCCTTTTGCCCTTAAAAAATACATTTATGGACATTTTCCTGTATCTATAAATAATATATATTCATTGCATATAATTTAAAGATAGAGAAAAAAGGGAAGCAGACGTGGTTCAGGTGATTGAGCTCCTGCCTAGCACATGAGAGGTCCCAGATTCAGTTTCTGGTGCCTCCTGAAGAAGATGAGCAAGATGGCAAGCTGACGCGATGGGCTGGCGCAGCAAGCTGATGCAACAAAATGACACAACAAGAGACATAAGGAGAAAAAACATGATGGGAGACACAACAAAGCAGAGGTGGCTCAAGCGATCGGGTGCCTCCCTCCCTCCCACATGGGAGGTCCTGGGTTTGGTTCCTGGTGCCTCCTAAAAGGAAAACAAGCATGCAACGAACAGATACAGTGAGTGCAAACAAGGGTAGAAATAACGTTTTTTTTAAATAGAAAAAAAAAATAATGAAATCATTCTTAACTCTACAATTTTGATGCAGCTACTCTAGGCAATTTGATATATTATCATGCCAGACATTTTTTTTAGGCACACACCCTCCCTCTGTTTTTTTAATGGTTATTTTTTAATTCTTTTTTACAGAAAAATACTCTTTCCTCCAGTCCTCTCCCAAAGTAACCTCTAATCCACTTTCTACCTTTGCAAATTTGCTACTTCTAGTTATCTCCTATAAGATATACAATTTTTGCCCTTATGTGTCTTGCTTGTTTCATTGAGCACATGTCTTCAAGTTTCTTCCATGGTACAGCATAACTTAATTTTTCCTTATGGCTAAATAATATTCCACTGGAATTTTAAATTCCAATTTAAAATTGGGTGGTTTGTCGTTTTTTATTGAGTTGCAGGATTTCATTATATATTCTTGATATTAAACCCTTTTCTGATTTATGGCTTAAAACTATTTTTGCCCATTCAGTGGGTTTTTTTTTATCTTCTTGATAATTTTCTTCAATGCAAAAACTTTTTATTTCATCAAAATTAAAAACTTACCTATAATTTCCTTTGTTTCTTGAATTTTGGTGTCATATCTAAGAATCCATTGCCAAATCCCAGGTCATGAAGATTTGCCCCTATGTTATCTTCTAAGAGTCTTACAGTTTTAGCTCATATTTAGGTCTTTAATCCATTTTGAGTTAATTTTTATAGATAATGTGAGGTAGGGTTCTAACTTAACTCATCTGCATGTGTATATTCAGTTTTCCCAACATCATTAGTTGAAGAAACATTCCCCCATTGCATGTACTCAGCACCTTTGTCAAAAACCAATTGACCATAGATGTGTGTCTATTTCTGGACTTTCAACTGATCCATTTTTCTATCTTTGTGCCAAAACCACATTGTATTGATTACTGTCACTTTGTAATATAATTTAAAGTCATAAAATGTGAGTTCTCCAACCCTGTTTTGCTTTACCAAGAATGTTTTGGCTATTCATGGCAACTTGTAGTTTCATACAAATAGAAGGATTGATTTCTCCATATCTACAAACAAGACTGCTGGAATTTTAATAGGGATTGCATTGAATTTATATATAGGTTTCAGTAATACTGACATATTAACAATGTTAACGCCTTCAATCCATGAATATGGACGTCTTGCCATTTATTTAGATCTTCTTTAATTTCCTTCAACAATGTTTTTTAGTTTTTAGTATTCGAGTTTTTTGTATCCTTAAATTTTATTCCTATTTTATTCTTTTAGATGCTGTTGTGAATGGAATTTTCTTAATTTCTTCTTTGAATTGTTCATTGCTAATGTAACTGTTTTCATGTGTTGATCTTGTACTTTGCTGAATTCATTTATTCTAATAGTTTCCTTCTTAATTCCTTTGGGTTTTATATATACAAGATAATGTTGTCTACAAATATAATTTTACTTCTTCCTTTTCAATTTGGATGTCTCATTTCTTTTTCTCACTTAATTGCTCTGGCAAGAACTTCTAGTAAAATACTGAATAGTAGTGGTGAAAATAGGCATTCTTGTCTCACTCCTGATCTTAGGGTAAAAGTTTTAAGTCTTTCACTATTGAGTAGGATGTTAGCTGTGGGTTTTTCATAAGTCTTTATCATGTTGGTAAAGTTTCCTTCTATTCCTACTTTTATGAGTGTTTTTATCAAAAAAAAATGTTGCTAGATTTGGTGAATATCTTTTCTGCATCAAATGAAATATAATAAATATATAAATTTAATAAATAAATATAAATAAATAAAAATAAATATAAATATAAATATTTCTTTCATTCTATTTATGTAGTGCATTACATTGATTACTTTTCATATGTTAAACCACCCTTTTGTTCCTGGGCTGAATCCCACTTGGATATGGTGTATAATTTTTTAATATGACATTGGATTTAGTTTAATAGTATTATGTTAAGGATTTTTGCTATATTGATAAGGGAAATTGGTCTGTAATTGTCTTTCCATGTCTTTACTAGGCTCTAATATGAGAGTAATGTAGCCTCTTAGAATGAATTGGGAAGCATTCTCTTCTCTTGATTTCTTTGGAAAAGTTTGAGAAGGGTTGGTATTAGTGCTTTCAATGTTTGGTAGAATTCACCAGTAAAGCTATCTGGTCCTGGACTTCTCTTTGGTGGAGATTATTTTTGATTATTTATTTAATCTCTGTACTTATTATAAGTTTGTTGATGTTTTCTATTTCTTCTTGAGTTGATTTGGGTAAATGAATTTTTTCTAGGAATTTTTCCATTCTAGATTATGTAGTCTGTTGGCATATAATTGTTCATAATATTCTTTAAAAAAAAATTTTTTTTTAAATTTCTTTCCCCTTTCTTGCCTCCCCCCCTCCCCTCGTTGTCTGCTCTGTGTCCATTCACTGTGTGTTCTTCTGTGTCTGCTTGTATTCTTGTCAGCGGCACCAGGAATCTGTGTCTTTTTTGTTGTGTCATCTTGCTGCATCAGCTCTCCGTGTTTGTGGCGCCATTCCTGGGCAAGTTGCACTTTTTACACGCTGGGCGGCTCTCCTTATGGGTCCCGTTCCTTGCGCGTGGGGTTACCTTATGCAGGGGACACCCGTGTGGCACGGTACTCCTTTCATGCATCAGCACTGTGTGTGGGCCAGCTCATCACATGGATTACAAGGCCCTGGGTTTGAACTTTGGACCTCCCATGTAGTAGGCAGACACCCTATCCATTGAGCCAAATCCACTTCCCATAAATTCTCTTATAATGCTTTTTATTTCTGTTGGGTCAGTAGTTATATCATTTTCCTTTCTGATTTTAGTTATTTCAATCTTTTCTCTTTTTTTCTTTGGCAGTCTAGCTAAAGGTTTGTCAATTTTACTGACTTTGTCAAAGCACAAAATTTTTGTTTATTCTCTCAATTGTTTTTCTAGTCTCTATTTCATTTATCTCTATTCTAATTTTAATCCTTTCCTTTCTTCTGCTAACTTTGATTTCATTTTGCTCATTTTTCTTGTTCATCCAGACATAAAGTTACATTATTAATTTGAGATCTTCTTCTGTAATATAGACATCCATAGCTATAAACTCACCTCTGAGCACTTCCTTTACTACATCTCATAAATTTTCATATGTTGTGTCTATTTTCATTTGTTTCTAAGTATCTTCTAATTTCCCTAGTAATTTTGTCTTTAATTCATTGGATGTCTGAGTGTGCTTTTTAATTACCCCATAATTATAAATTTTCCCGTTTTCCTTCTATTATTGATTTCTACAGTCTTTCCATTTATTTACCCTTCTATTGTGCCCTAACATATGGTCTATCCTAGAGAATGGTCAATTGCACTTGAAAAAACTGTTCTTGTTCATGTCCTCTAGTTCATTATTGATCATCTTTTTAGATATTCTATTCAGTGTTGAAAGTGACATATTAAACTCTGTAATTCTTTTGTAGAATTGTCTATTTCTCCCTTCATCTGTCAGTGTTTGCTTCACATATTTTGGTATTAGAGACTTAGATGTTTATAACTGTTCATTCTTACTGAACTTTTTTATCAATATATAATGTCCTTCCTTGTCTCTTGTAATAATTTTTTAATTAAACTCTATTTTCCCTGATATTAATAATATAGCTACCTGCTGCTTTCCCTACTCTTGATTAGCATTTGCATGAAAGTTTTTCCACCCTTTCACTTTCAGCCTACAGATCTAAGACTGGTCTCTTGTAAACCACATATAGTTGGGTCATGTTTCTTTATCCATTCCGCCAATATCTGCTTTTTGACTGGAGTGTTTAATTCATTTACATTTGGGGAAATTATTGAGAAGGAAAAATTTACTTCTCCCATTTTATGAGCTGATTTTTATAAGTCTTATACCTTTTTTGTCCCCCTTTCTTCCATTATGGGCTTCCTTTTTGTTTTAGATGATCTTTTATAATGAACCATTTTTAATCACTTACACTTTTCTTTTGTGTAATATTTATTAGATATTTTATGATTACCGTGAGACTAAATTTAGTATACTAAGTCTATTACAATTTAGATTTGGAAGATTCCAACTTGACTTCAATAGCCTATACATACATAGTACTTATATGCCTCCAAACCTCCCTTTTATGTTGTTCATGTCACAAAGCAAATCTTTATGCATTGCACACCAAATAACAAAAATTTATGCTTCCATTTTATGTAATTTAATTTTCAGACTTATAAGAAGCAAAATAAAGCATTACAAATGAAAAATGAAATAATACTGGCATATGTATTTACCCATATTGTTATTTATATCAGAAATCTTTATTTATTCATCCAGCATTAAGATACTGTCTAGTGTCCTTTCCTGTCAACATAGAGAACTCC
Source organism: Dasypus novemcinctus (assembly GCF_030445035.2). Classification (NCBI taxonomy): domain Eukaryota; kingdom Metazoa; phylum Chordata; class Mammalia; order Cingulata; family Dasypodidae; genus Dasypus; species Dasypus novemcinctus. The sequence goes on along the minus strand of NC_080685.1, from coordinate 16,898,277 downwards.
CTTCAGCATTTCCTATAAGGCAGATCTAGTGGTAATGAACTTCCTCAGTTTTTGTTTGTCCAGAAATGTCTTAATTTCTCTCGTTTTTTGAAGGATAATTTGTCAGGTTTGTTATTCTCAAGTAACAGTGTGTTTTTTTCTTTTGACACTTTAAATGTGTCCTCTCACTGCCTACTGGCCTCCACAGTTTCTATTGAGACAATGGATGTTAATCTTACTGACAAATCCCTTATATGTGACACATCACTCCTCTTTGCTGTTTTTAAGATCTGTTATAGGTCTCGACATTGGACAATTATCATAATGTACCTTGCAATAAATAAGTTTAGGTTCATCCTGCTTGGCATTCATTGAGCATCCTAGATTTGTATATTCAAATCTTCATCAGATTTGGGAAGTTTTCTCCCATTATTTCTTCAAATAATCTTCCTGGTCTTTTACCTCTCCTCCTTCTGGGATTCTTAGATGCATATATAGGTATGCATGATGGTGTCCCACAGGTTCCCCAGGCTCTGTTTATTTTTCTTCAATCTTTTTTCTTTCTGCTTCTTAATCTTAACAACTTCAATTACTTTGTCTTCATTTCCTAATCCTTTCTTCTGCCTCCTCCAATCTGCTCTTGAAATCCCTATTGAAATTTTTTTGTTTTTTTATTCATTTTTAAAAAAATATTACATTCAAAAAATATGAGGTCCCCATTCACCTCCACCGCCCCCACGCCACCACTCCCCCCACAGCAATACTCTCCCCCATCATCATGACACATCCATTGCATTTGGTGAGTACATTTCTGGGCATCGCTGCACCTCATGGTCATTGGTCCACATCATAGCCCATAATCTCCCATGTTCCCTCCAGTGGGCCATAGGAGGATCTACAATGTCCGGTAATTGTCCCTGCAGCACTACCTAGGACAACACCAAGTCCTGAAAATGCCTCCACATCTCATCTCCTCCTCCCATTCCCCGCACCCAGCAGCCACCATGGCCACTTTTTCCACACCAATGCCACATTTTCTCGATTACTAACCACAATAGTTCATGAATAGAGTATCATTAAGTCCACTCTAATCCTTACTGTATTCCTCCTTCCTGTGGACCTTGGCTTGGTTTTGTCCATTCCACATCTATGTCAAGAGGAGGCTTAGATTCCACATGGATACTGGATGCAATCCTCCTGCTTTCAGTTGTAGGCACTCTAGGCTCCATGGTGTGGTGGTTGACATTCTTCAACTCCATGTTAGCTGAGTAGGGTAAGTCCAATAAACCAGAGTATAGGAGCTGAAGTCTATTGAGGCTCGGGGCCTGGCTATCATATGGTCAGTCCAGAGATTCAGATCCCCTGGGTAGGTATTAAACCCCAATACCAACTACAATTCTGGTAAAGTAACAGGAAAGGCTTGTGAAAAGAGATCACATCTGAGTCCAGCTCCATCACACAGAAACACAAACTCCAAAGAAGGGCCAACTGACATGGCAGTGAACTCCATCTGCCATGACCATAAAAGCTGTGGGTCTCTGTAGCCCTCAGAAGAACTAATACAGGGTTGTATCTACTTTATCTGTCTCTGAGACTCTGCTCAGGTGTGCATAAGGGCAATCCTTCTGACAACCTCCAGACTCTTTTTTAGAGACTCATAGCCATATAAACTCATTTGTCCTTTCCATTTCCCCCTTAATTTAGGTCAAAAAGCATTTTTAACTCAGGTTATTATATGTAGACAGGAATATTCTGCTGGTCCACGTTGAACCTTTTATTCAAGGTCATTTTCTAGTTACGTCATCAGCTGGTACTTGGTAGTGATCCCTCGGCACCAGGGAGGCTCATTCCTGGGTGTCATGTCCCATGCTGGGGGGACATGCTGAATTTGGCTTCGAGACTGGCCACATTTGAGTAACACGGAGGCTGTCAGGAGGGAACTCTTAGGCACAGTGCTGCTCTAGGCCTTGTTCTTATTTCAGGTGTATACTTCAAGTACTTATTGTGCTTTTGAGTTCCAGAATTTCAATTTGGTTCTTCTTTATAATTACTATTTCATTTTTTAAATTCTCATTTTGTTCATATATTGTTTTCACTCTTCAGTCTACCAGACTAAGAATAAGAAAAAAAGGAAAGGAAGAAAGGAGGAGAAAATAAGAAAAGAAAAATAATATTAACAAACAGAAAAAACACCTATGCCAAAAAAAAAAAAGGAAAAAAGTAATCAAGTGCACTGCCTCTCCAAATCTATTGTTAAAATGCTAGTAGTAAGCCAGAAGCTACTGTTTTCAAGGCCAAAACATAGGCCGGCATACCTACTCATTCCTCAGGGATCTGCCAGATCCAAAAATATAAAACAGGAGGAAAAAAAACAACCCATCACACACAAACACATACAAAAAGGGTGGGGGGGGGGGGGGGAAAGAGGTGCACTGGCTTTTTCTGTCCCTGTAGATGCTGCTGCTTCTGAGAGAAACTGAGGCTACCATCTGCTCTTGGATCCACCAAATCAAACAATACAAGAAGGACAAAAAAGAACCTAAATCAATAAAAGAAGTGCACTAGGTCTTAGGTGCTGGTGGATGTCGATAAGAGGCCAGAAACCCTGCTGCAGAGAGGACCTAAACAAAGGCCAGAATCTACTCTGTGTTTTCCAGGGTCTGCAAGACCAAGAGCAGCCATGCACAGAAGGAAAAACAAACAAACAACAACAAAACACCAGCTCTTTACTTCCAGGTGGATGTTGGTAGGAAGCTGGAACTGCCGCTGCCCAGAGGTCAGAAACTGAGGCCAGCTTCTGTGCTATTCACTCATGGATCCCCCAGACCAACCTTGATCCTCAACCCCAACTTTTAGAGGTTTACTCTGCCAGCCCTGGCCACAGCCTCCCAGAATCTGGCCAGAGTCGAGCCATTTCCATAGCCTCTGCTGCAAGCTGAGCAACGGGGGGCTGGCCACTGATTCATGCTTTCACTTATAAAAGCTGAACTCTCGGCAGCCTCTCACCTGTAGTTGTCCTAAATGCCCATTTTGGTTCTAGGGTTACCACCTAGTTAATCCCATTCTCTTTTAATTTTTGTGGTGGATGAAGCGATTTGTAAAAGTTCTTACTCTGTCATTTTGCACCATTCTCTATCCCCCTTTAAAAAAATGAAGCCATAATACAGATGTTATTTTATAAGGGTTATATTTATCTTAAAGTATCACAAATATTTGTTAGCATTAGATATTCTTTTACATCATCTTCTTGATGGTTATATATTATTATGCTAATATAGCATAATAACATAATTTAATTAACTAGACTTATTGTAAATTTAGTTTGTCTCAATTTTTCTGTATTAAAATTTTTCAGTGTTCATGATTATTTTCTTAGAAGTTTCTAGAAGTAGAACAGATAAAAAATATATTTTTTAAGGCTTTTTGATAGGTATTTTCCTGTGGTTTGCTGTAGCCTTGGACTTTATTCCCAAAGCCTGAGTATAATCCTGATGCCCTTTGTGGAGTCCTTTCCAGCCCTGGGCTGGAAATAACAGTATTTTAGAGGTAACTGGGAAACCTCATTCATATGTCCACCTTCAATCAGGTTCAAGCTCAAGCATTGTTCTACCAATCAAGGTAGAATATTAAATGCTACTAATATCAATAAACATTGTCATATTGTTTTGCAAATATTTTTCAAAATTGGGTTTTTAGATTATAACGAATAATAACACAGGTAGTGATAGAGGAGCAAGAAAATATTACCAATCTCAAAGATAAAAGGTACAATAGAAAAAATAACTGCTAATTTGCCACCTTTGGTGTTGACTGCCTTCCAAGAACTAAAGCATATATTAGAGTTCTTTTTTTCTACCTTCAATTAAAAACTTCTGTACTTCTCTGAATGAGACACATAATTCAGTCCAACTCCTTCTCCCTGCTGTATCTCCAAGTTCCCATCAACCAAGCATAATCCATTCTATAAGAAACATCACAAAATCCATATCTCTTTGCATGTCCCCTAGATTTCCAATTTAACACTGTTTTGATTGAACATGACTGGCTGAAGAATTTATGACCAGAAACTTAAGTAGACAAAGCTAATAAACCTTACATATGACCTGAGAGGAATATCAAAATAAAAGGCTGAAATTTTTCAAGTGTCAGGACTTTTCATATGTTTTCCTAATTTAATCCTCTCGATAAATCTGTAATGTATTCCTATTCCTGCTCGTTGAAGAAACCGTGACTCAGATGGATTTGGCATCAGGTTCCAAACTCAGTGCTCTGTCTACCATGCATATTGCTTTCCAGGAAAACTCACATGTTGTCTAGACCAACACTGTCCAATACAAAAGCTAGAGGCCACATGTGGCTATTTACATTAATCAAAATTCAAAAACACCAAAAATTCAGTTTCTCAGTTGCATCATCCATATTGCAAGTGGATTATAATACCATATTGGACAGCTAATATTGAAGGTCCCTGTAAATAGTTTAAGTACTGAAACTTAGTTCAAATTTAAGCAAAAGTGTTATCTTTGAGATAGTAGGACCAATCAGCAAGTATGGCAATGCTTTTGGCCAAGCACTGGAAAGAAATGAAAAGCAGATTTCTTGGAACTGCCAATATGGAGACTCGATATTGTCCCAGAGAGCAGAAAGTGGCCAAGAGCAAAGGGATAACCCTGACCCTAAGAAACAATGCAACCTACAGAAAAGATGAATTGCCAGCGCATCCACAGCTTCCAGCAAGCAGCCTACCATAAAGACACTGAACCAATATAAACATATGGAGAGATTATGTGCTCAGAAATCACAGAAACAAGGAAACTTAAACTTAAAAGAATTTATAAAGATGCTAATCCCAGGCAAATCATTTTGCTGGTGAAGAAACTGAGGCACAGAGATATTAAGGATAAATAAATGAACCTAAATATTCATATAGGCAATATAGTTTTAATTATTATGAGCATGGACTCTAGAGCCAAATTGCTGGGATCAAATCTCCGTTCTGCCACTTACTAGCAGAATGTCCTTGGGAAAGTTACTAAAAATCTCTGCGCCTCAGTGTCCTCATATGCAAAATAAGAATGATCCAATGTCCACAGAGAAAATGTGGAATGGGTGTGGGAACGGTAGCCATGGTGGCTGCTGGGTGTGGGGAACGGGAGGAAGAGATGAGATGTGGAGGCGTTTTCGGGACGTGGAGTTGTCCTGGATAGTGCTTCACGGACAATTACGGGACATTGTAGATCCCCCCAGGGCCCACTGGATGGAACGTGAGAGAGTCTGGGCTATGATGTGGACCATTGACTATGGGGTGCAGTGATGCTCAGAGATGAACTTACCAGGTGCAATGGATGTGTCATGATGATGGGAGAGAGTGTTGCTGTGGGGGGAGTGGGGGGCGGGGGCGGTGGGGTTGAATGGGACCTCATATTTTTTTTAATGTAATTTAAAAAAAAAATAATTAAAAAAAAATACAGCTTAGTATAAATATTTTTAAAAAAAATTTCAAATTCCAATTGTTCATTTCTGGTATATAGGAAATTAACTGAATTTTGCTTATTAGTTTTGTATCCTGCAAAGTTGCTATAATCTTTTATTAGATTCTGATGTTTTTTGTCAATTCTTTGGGGTTTTCTACATTGACATTTGTATCATCTGTAAATAAAGACATTTTATTTCTCCCTTCCTAAAAAAAAAAAAAAAAGAATGATAACAATACCCAAACACAAGGTTATATGAGGAGAAAGTGAGTCAATGAGGGTAATCATATAATTTATCATTCAAACTATGGACATTTTTGAGAATGAAAGGAAGTGCTATTAAAAATTATGTTGGCAAAATAAGTGTAAACCAGGATCATCCCACACAAACCAGTATGTTCTGTCACCATAGTTAAAACTGTGAAGTACTTAGAACAGCACTTGGCATAAATTAAGTGCTATGTAAGTGTTTGTTATTATTATGTTTACAACTTGGAATAACTAGGACATTCTGCATACAAGATTTTGTAATGGAATTCAATAGGAAATGTAGATTCATGCAACAGAAATTTGCTTTATGATCAACTTTCCCAGAATGCATCTATTCTATAAAGGAAGACATCTATCATAAATTCTTCTCACTGAGGTATAATGGCTTATTTCCCAGGCAATAAATATTTTTGAATCTAGGAAGTCAAAAAATCACTGTAATGTCTTTTGTTTTTGGTCCAGTAACTCTATTTTAATCTTTCCACAAATATTAATGACAAAGTAAAGCAGTAAACGATCTCACAATAGTTGTCCCACTCTTTGCAAAATCAAATCACAGAAGGTAAATAACCAAGAGATTGATTGCCTTCTCTGTCTCATCAGAACAGAACTGATGCGGAATCATACCTCCAAGAAGGCCGCTTTCTTTGGTTGGTTCTCCCGAGCCATTCGACTGATTGGATGCCACCACCTTGGAAGTATTAATTGATTCTAACAGGGAGACAAATTCTAGGAAATTGGATTCATTTGGCATTTGCCCTTCCTTAGCCTCCAGGTCAGATTTGGAAGTTGGTATTGTTTTCTCTTTATCAAGAATAATTTCTGTGGAGCTTTTACCCAAGAAGACATCCGTCCCACTGTCCACACTGAGGACCCGGGCATGCCTCTTTTCATGGCTGGCTTTACAAGAGGATGGATCAAGGTTAGTCTGGCCTTCCTTTGCCCCCTCAGACTCGGAGGCCACATGAGGTAAGAGTGGGGTTGCTGTTTCATGGTGGCTCTTTGGGGAAAGACTGCAGTCCTTTGAGACAGGTGCCCCCTCCCCAGATTCATAGCCAGAGCACTGGTTGGAGGATGCCTCGACCATCAGACGCTCTGGAGTCCTTTCACTTCCATTGCCTTCAGGACAAATAGTGCTGCCTCTTCCGTCTTCAGACACCTCCAAGGTGATGACTGGAATTTTTATCTGCTCCTTGTCTGGAGGGGCCGCTGGCTGGGCCTCTGACTTTGAGCTAGTTCTCTCTGTGCCAATCACCGTCAGGTGGAGGGAGCTTTCTAGGTCTGTCATGGAGTTGGGGGTACTGCTCATCGTGATGACAATTTTAATGGGTTCGTGCAGACTCAGAGGGTCTCCAGGTTGAGAGGTGTCAATGAGAGTAACAGCTACCTCACTGTCTGAGCAGTTAGCCTCCTGGTTGAAGGGAAGGTCTACCTGACAGGAAGTGTCCAGCAGCTCCTCTGCCGGTCTGGCAATAATGGTATTACACTGAGGGCAGCTGCTGCTCAAGCTGTCCTGAGGTGACCTGCTTTGCAAGGGCTCCTGTAGGCAGCCCTTGGGATGATTTATAGGGTCTGGAATCAGGACTGAATTCTCACTCCCCCAGGGCTGGACAGAAACATCTGTTTGCAGTAAGTCATACTGAGACAAAGACAGGTGTGGCAGTTTCTTCAAGGTTTCCTTATCCACTAACCCGCCTTCTGATCTGTGGCGGAAAGGGGGCTGTACCCTGCCTCCCCTTTCCTTTCCTTTGTTATTGATCAGAGTTTCCATGGCAACTGGCTTCATGAGTATTGCCGACGTGGTCATGGTTTCCGGCAGGTACACTTTAGAAGTCGGCAAGTTTTCTATTTTGCTACAGGGTGAGGTAGATGACAATGGTGCTAAAGGTTGGTCTTCTGACAGAATGACCCCTGAAATAAACAAAAAATGACAACTATATTAGCATCAGAAGTGAATAAATGATGTCTCAAAGCAAGACCCAATAATAATAACCCTCAAAATGGTACCAGGAACAATTGTGATTGAACGTTTATTTTAAAAATACCATCTCCAGTGTGAAATTGTTCTTGAAATGCCAATGTTTAAACTTTCATTACTTTCAATAATTCAGACTTTTTGCTTTTGCTGCTTTGTGGCCTTGGAAGTCAGAGCGGTTTAGCTGAAATAGCATATTTGGGCCTTGTGTCAGAAAGGCCCTGACTCTGCTATGTACTGGCAAGTTTACCTTGGGCAAGTTACTTAATCCCTCGGACCTACTACACTACTGATGTTGGGGACCAGATCTTTCCTGTGGGGGCTTGTCCTGTGCACCATAGGATGCTAGGCAGCGCCCCTGGCCTCCACCCACTAAATGCCAGTAGCACTCCCCCTACAAGTCAGGAAAACCAAAATTATCTCCAGACATTGCCAAATATGCCCTGGAGGACAAACCCCCAGTAGAGAACCACTGCTCTGAACCTGACGCTCCCTATCTGTAAAACGGGGATAACTGTACAAACAGTTGAAGGTTGCCCTGATAAGAATGTACGTGGAAAGCACTAGCACAATGACTGAAAATGACAATAATAACCACATGCCTCTGATATGATTTAGATTTATATATTTCTAAAACATTTTCAATTGCATCTGAAAACAATTTTTATTTATGATGGTGACCAAAAGGGATCCCTGTCCTTCCCCCCTTTCCTCTGTTGACAGTCCTGCCGTTCTCTAAGCTTCTGAAGCTCAAGATCTTGGGGTTATCTTTGATTTTTCTTTCTCGCTTAACCTTACGGTCATTCAATCAGTAAATTTCCTTCACTTCTATCATGATAAGCATCCTCTGGGGGTACAAGGTGCACAGATATCTAAAGGTCTACAAGGTCACAGGATATACAGGATAAGTAATGTAAGAGATGAGAATCAGTTTAGTTTTCACATAAATTAATTATTAATTAATGTAACCTGGCAGCCTACTGCCTCAGTCTCCCACTCCCGAATTAAGCAAGAACAAAGGAAACAAGCTTAAGCCAGTCCTATAGCCAGTAAAAAGGATGCACAAGAAAGCTAAGTCAATACCAATTCAGCACTAAATTCCATGCCTTTTTTGGCAAAAGGAATAGGTAAAAGCCAGAATGGTTGGAATGTGATGGGGGAAGATGTTAATCAAAAACTGGGAAACTTGAGCAGGAAAGGTAGACTTTTCAGATAGGCTGTAACCTCTGAAGTATCCAATCTCTGGAGAAACAGAGGAAGGGCTTGCGTGCTAGACTTAGGGGTATAAATTGTGTCATTTTTCTTTGTTCAGGGTGCCAGCCACGTTTTCTAGTTGGGCACCCTTTCTTGCAAGATTGAGAATAAATTCTTTTCTTCTCCACAATCAGGTGAGCCTTATCTTCTTGCAGAAGGAGATTTCTTTCTTACAACTTTGGGGGCTCATCTGCGATTCTGAAGCTTCAGAGAGTGGACCCCTGGGGTGGATGACAGGGAGGCGCACCCCAATGTTTAAGCGATCTCGGACTCCACCCGTGGACTCAACTCTGGCAGCCAAGAGACCCAAGAAAACAGACATTTAGATGTGCTGATTGTGGACAAGAAAAAGGGAAGGGAAAACCTGCCTCTCGTTGACCAGGTGACTCCATGCATGGACCAAGGCAAGAACAAGAGCTATTAAGTATTACCTTGGTGGTCAGAAATTCTAATGAGTCTGAGGTTGACTGTGTGTGCATGAAACGCGTGTCATACTGTGCAAAGTGAGTGCAGAGTCCCAATTCGTGTTTCCATTCTCCTGCGAGGGAAAGGCCCGGAGACAGACGAAGTGAAAGATTTGAGAAAAAGAGACCCAGACAAGATTAGGAATGGGAAATAGAGGCAGTCAGTAGACTGGGGAAAAAGGGGAGGGGGTATCTGTAGGATCCCCCAGAGATATTCCTCCAGATAGTCCATTAGGGAGGATGTTAAGGCATTGGACTAATAGTGATGGGACCAGGAGAAAAGACAAGAAGAAAATGATTAATTACTGCTGTTGTATCTGGACCAAGGAAAGTATTTTTACCACTTGACATATTCTGGACAAAATATGAGGCAGATGAGGATTGGCTTTGTGCCAACCTTGTACTGTATGTCATTGGGAAAACACCCTTCTCCAAAGAAGAGTCTGACTATGCCATGTGCTAGTTAAAGGGAAAGGAGGCCACTTTCTTCTTTTTTTTTTATTTAAAGATTTATTTATTTATTTAATTCCCCCCCGCCCTCTCCGGGTTGTCTGTTCTCTGTGTCTATTTGCTGCATCTTGTTTCTTTGTCCGCTTCTGTTGTCGTCAGCGGCACGGGAAGTGTGGGCGGCGCCATTCCTGGGCAGGCTGCACTTTCTTTCGCGCTGGGAGGCTCTCCTTACGGGTGCACTCCTTGCACGTGGGGCTCCCCTACGCGGGGGACACCCCTGCGTGGCATGACACTCCTTGAGTGCATCAGCGCTGTGCATGAGCCAGCTCCACACGGGTCAAGGAGGCCTGGGGTTTGAACCGCGGACCTCCCATGTGGTAGACGGATGCCCTAACCACTGGGCCAAGTCCGTTTCCCAGGAGGCCACTTTCTATCCTATGAAAGTTGAAAATCTAGACCCAGAAACTAAGCTTGCAGAAACTAAGGCTGCAGGCACTAAGGCTGGGACCCCCTATTGAATCTCCCTCCTCCTTACGTTCCCCCTTCCCTCCCAGGAGAAGGGTCATCAGACTTGGAGGGCCCAAGAGAACCCATTCTAAGTCCTGGGGAACCGGAGAATCAAGCAGGGCCAACAGCCCCACCAGTTACGACCCACCAACAGCTGAGGAAAGAATTGGAACGGTATAAGAAAGACAAACAAAATTTTCCATTCCCCAGAGCATCTGAGGAGAAGAGGGTAAAAGAGCAAAACTCCACTGAGCCTTTGTATCCACTGAGAGAAGTACCAATGGGGTCAGGGGAGTTTGGCTATGTAAATGCCCCACTGACAAGGACTGAAGTAAAGAACTTCAAAGAGGAGATCAAATCTCTAATGGAAGATCCAGTGGGGCTGGCTGAACAAGTAGATCAGTTCTCAGGTCCTAGTTTATATACCTGGCCTGAACTTATGTCCATACTGAATATTCTCTTTACAGAAGAAGAAAGAGGAATGGTGCAGAGGGCAGCTATGAAGGAGTGGGAAAGGCAGCATCTGCCGGGACAGGAAGTAATGGCAGCAGAACAGAAGTTCCCAAACACAGACCCTAATTGGGATAATAATGACATGGGGGACACAGCACACATGAAAGATCTTAGAGACCTCATTATAAGGGAATCAAATTGGCTGTACCCCAATCTCAAAACTTGAATAAGGCCTTTGAAGTAGCCCAAGAGAAGGACAAGACTCCCTCTGCTTACCTGCAATGATTAAGGGACCAAGTGAGGAAATATTCAGGGATGGACCCGGATGATCCTGTGGCTCAGGGAATGTTAAAAGTCACTAGTGAAGGGGTCTTGGCCTGATATTCAGAAGAAGATTCAGAAAATAGAAGGATAGATTGATAAGCCATTGGAAAAGTTATGGTGAGAGTCCCAGAAAGTATTTGTAAGGAGAGAGGAGGAAAAGCAGAAACAGAAAGCAAAGGTTATGATAAGCACAGTTGACCAAATCCTTAAGAAAAGATTGGAGACAGGAAGGCAACAGGCAGAGGTGAGATAAAGATGCAAAATAGGCTTATTTAGATAAGGTGGCAAGGAGAATGCAAGGTTCTGCAGGGTGCTATCACTGTGGGATGCCTGGTCATTTCAAAAGGGAATGCCTGGTGGCTCCCAGTGCATTAAAGCAGTTGAGCATGTCAAGCCCTCAACACTATTTCAAGTATCTCTGAACATGGCCCTTCAAGAAATGAAGATTGATTGTCACTGTGGGCCCTAAGGGGAGGGGGAAAGAGGTATTGAATAGATGGAACCAGTGTAACTGTGTGGGCAATAGAAGTGTTCCACAAGAGGATGCAAGGATGGATATAAGACATGTAAAATTACACCAAAAATATATAGGGGCTGATAGGCTAAAATGTAAATCATAATGTAAAACATAAGATAACTGAATATCTAGAAAATTATATAGTCTAAAATATAAACCACAATATAAACACAAATGTTACCTTGTTTGAAAGCTATTGTCTCAATATCTGTATATCAGTTTCAGTAAATATAGTATGAATATGTAAAAAGATTAATGCCATGGAAGGGAAAAGGTTTTATGTTGGATATATGGGAGTACTGTATATTATATATATGAATTACTGTGATCTAAAACTCTTGTGAAGATAAGCTTAATAATTAGAAAAAAGAAAAGAAAAAGATAGGATGTAGACACTGAGGAAAAGACAGAAGTAGTTGCCTTGCCAATTTGCATACAGGACAACACTTATTGCAGTGATGAAAGGGAAAACATCAAAAAGAAAGCTTTTGCATTTTTTGATTTTTTGATCTTCCAATTTATTTTTACTGTAATTTTTCCAAATTAATATGTATTCTATATCTAACCTTTAAACTCATTGCTATATTCCATTTTACTATTAATGGAGCCTGGCAATATATTGGGCTTCACTTTTCAGGAAGTTTTGGATTACAGAGAGGTTCAACAATGGCAGCAGAGGAATACCGGTGTGGGATGTTATTGACAGGGGACACATGGTTGGCAGGGAGTTCTACAGGGCATATATCCAGGGTACATAAAAATGTTTGGATATTTTCATAGTGGATACAAGTAAAAACAACAACTGAGGGAGTGCTGAGTTCCTAGCCAAGGGAGCTCTATCACAGTCCCTAAAGGAAGAGCAGCAATCCCCCAAGTGCAATGGCAAAGACCAAAAAAGAATGAAGGTTCAACAATGAGCCCTTGATACTAATGACTATGCTTGTGAGCCTGTGCACCTGAAATAAGAACAAGACCTAGAGCCGCAGGGTGCCTAAGAGTTACCTCCTGAGAGCCTCCGTGTTTCTCAAAAGTGGCCAGTCTCGAAGCCAAACTCAGCATATAAATGTGTTGCCTTCCCTAGAGCAACTTTGTGCCTGGGAATTTCCTTCTGTCAGCCTTCATGTTACTCAAATGTGGCCAGTCTTGAAGCCAAACTCAGCATGTAAATGCAATGCCTTCCCCCCAGCGTGGGACATGACACCCGGGGATGAGCCTCCCTGGCAACGAGGGACCACTATCAACTACCAACTGATGATGCAACTGGAAAATGACCTTATACGGAAGGTTCAATGCGGATCAGCAGAATATCCATGTCTACATAAAATACCATGACTTTAAAATGCTGTTTGACCTAAAGTAAGGGGGAAATGGAAAGGAGAAATGAGTTTATATGGCTACGAGTTTCTAAAAAAGAGTCTGGAGGCTGGCAGAAGGTTTGCCCTCATGCACAACTGAGCAGAGTCAGAGAGACAGATAAAGCAGATACAACCCCCAGATATTGGTTCCTTTGAGGGCTAAAGAGACCCATGGGAGTTATGGTCATGGCCGATGGGGTTAACTACCAGGGCAGATGGCCCCTCTTTGGAAATGGTGTTTATGTGTGATGAATCTGGACTCAGATGGGATCTCCCTTCATAAGACTTCCATGCTAATGTGCTGGAGGTGCAGTTAATGTTGGGGTTTAAGATATATTTAGGGGATTTGAATCTCTGGACTGACAATGTGATAGCCAGATCCTGAGCCTCAACAGACTCCAGCACCTACAATCTGATTTATTGGACTTACCACACTCAGCTAAGATGGAGGTGAAGAAGGACAACCACCACACCATGGAGCCTAGAGTGATTACAACTGAAAATGGGAGGATTGCATCCAGCATCCAGGTGGAATCTGAGCCTCCTCTTGACATAAAGGTGCAATGGACACAACCAATCCAGTGTCCACATAGAAGAGGTGGCATTGGATTGGGAAAAGGGGGTCATAATGGACAAAGGGTATGGGGAAAGGCAGGAAGAGATGAGAGGTGGAGGCGTCTTCGGGACATGGAGCTGCCCTGGATGGTGCTTCAGAGGTAATCACCGGACATTGTAAATCCTCACAGGGCCTACTTGATGGAATAGAGGAGAGTATGGGCCATGATGTGAACCAATGTATATGAGGTGCAGAGGTGCCCAAAGATGTACTTACCAAATCCAATGGATATGTCATGATGATGGGAACGAGTGTTGTTGGGGGGGGGGAGAGGGGGGGTGGGGGGGTGGGGTTGAATGGGACCTCACATATATATTTTTAATGTAATATTATTACAAAGTCAATAAAAAATAAAAAAATTAAAAAAAAATATATGGAAAAAAAAAAAAAAATGTGTTGCCTTCCCCCCAGCATGGGACATGACTCCCAGGGATGAGCCTCCCTGGCGCCGAGGGATTACTACCAAGTACCAGCTGATGATGTAACTAGAAAATGACCTTGAATAAAAAAAGAGTCAACTCAGACCAGCAGAATATCTCAGTCTACATATAATATCAGAAGTTAAAAATGCTTTTTGACCTGACTCAATGGGGAAACGGAAAGGACAAATGAGTTTATATGGCTATGAGTCTCCAAAAAGAGCTGGGAGGTTATCAGAGGGGTTGCCCTTATGCACACCTCAGCAGAGTCCCAGAGACAGATAAAGTAGATACAACCCCAGGTACTCGTTCTTCTGAGGGCTACAGAGACCCACAGGTTCTATGGTCATGGCAGATGGAGTTCAGTGCCATGTCAGCTGGCCCTTCTTTGGAGCAGGTGTTTCTGCATGATGGAGCTGGACTGAGATGTGCTCTTTTTTTCACAAGCCTCTCCTGTTACTTTAACCAGAACTGTAGTTGGTGTTGCGGTTTAATACCTACCCAGGGGACATGAATCTCTGGACTGACCATATGATAGCCAGGCCCTGAGCCTCATCACTCCTACACTCTGGTTTATTGGACTTACCCGACTCAGCTAACATGGAAGTGAAGAAGGTCAACCACCATACCATGGAGCCAAGAGTGCCTACAATTGAAAGCAGGAGGATTGCATCCAGCATCCATGTGGAATCTAAGCCCCCTCTTGATATAGATGTGGATGGACACAACCATTCCAAGGTCCACAGGATGGAGGAATAGATTACGGATTAGAGTGAATTTACCGATATTCTATGCATGAACTATTGTGATTAGTAATTGAAGAAAATGTGGCATCGGTGTGGAGAAAGTGGCCATAGTGGCTGCTGGGAGTGGGGAATGGGAGGAAGAGATGAGATGTGGAGGCATTTTCAGGACTTGGAGTTGTCCTGGGTGATGCTGCAGGGACAGTTACCGGACATTGTATGTCATCCCATGGCCCACGTGGGAGAGTGTGGGCTATGATGTGGACCGTTGACCATGAGGTGCAGCGGTGCTCAGAGATTTATTCACCAAATGCAACGAATGTCTCATGAGGATGGAGGAGATTGTTGCTATGGGGGAAGGAGTGGGGTGAGGGGGGTGGGGGACATATGGGGACCTCATATTTTTTTAAAGTAATATTAAAAAAATAAAGACAAAAAAAATTAAAAAAAAAAAAAACAGAGAGAGTCAAGAATTTTAAAAAAACAAAAAAACAAAAAGGGAATGCCTGAGTTTAAAGAAGGAGAGTCCGGAAATCCCCCTCATGAATTTTGAGGATTAGGGGGGTCCGAGGCTCCTCACTTCAAAAGACCACCGGGAACCTTTAGTAAATTTAAAGGTGGGCCCATATCAAGAAGAAATTACATTTTTAGTGGACATCGGGGCAGCCCAATCCTCTGTGGCTCATCTCCCCAAAGGGACCAAACTCTCTGGCAGTCTCAGGTATAAAGGAGAAGGATTTGAGGTCCCCATTTTTTCTCCCACTAATATTTGTTGGGAGGAGAATCAAATTGTAGGCCCTTTGTTGTACATCCCAGAAGCCAGAAATAATTTTTTGGGAAGAGACTACTAGTATTCACAGGTCTGATTTGGAAGTATGGGATGGGGAGATACAAATAGTCTTAGCCATACTCACTGAAAAAAATGAAAAAGGTATCAGAGAAGAAGGGTGGGTGAGAGAAGGGAATAGAGGAGGTTGCAAGTACCCTCTATTAAAATCAAATTGAAGGGAAGTGGACTTGGCCCAATGGATAGGGTGTCCGCTTACCACATGGGAGGTCCAAGGTTCAAACTCTGGGCCTCCTTGACCGGTGTGGAGCTGGCCCATGTGCAGTGCTAATGTGCACAAGGAGTACCGTGCCATGCAGGGGTATCCCCCGTGTAGGGGAGCCCCACGCACAAGGAGTGTGCCCCGTAAGGAGAGCCGCCCAGCACAAAAGAAAATTCAGCCTGCCCAAGAATGGCACCGCACACATGGAGAGCTGACACAGCAAGATGACGTAACAAAAAGAAACACAGATTCCCAGCCACTGATAAGGATAGAAGCGGTCAAAGAACACACAGCAATTGGACACAGAGAGCAGACAACTGGGATGGGGTGGGGGAAGGGGAGAGAAATTAAAAAAGAAAAATCAAATTGAAAAAGTAAGGGGAAGTTATTTGTCGATGACAATATCCCCTTAAGGGGAGGCAGTGACTTCAACCCCTGATTAAAGGCCTCCTTTGGGATGGAATCTTGGAGCCCTGTATGTCCCGCTTCAATTTTCCTAACTTGCCTGTTCAGAAATCAAACAGTAGTTGGAGGATAGTACAAGATCTAAGGGCCACTAATCAAATTGTTCAGGTTCAACACCCAGTAGTCCCAAACCCATACACTCTCCTTAGTAAGATCCTCTACTATCATAAATGGTTTAGTGTAACAGATCTAAAGGATGCCTTTTGGGCTTGTCCCCTTAATCCAGAGAGTAGGGACTTACTTGCCTTTGAGTAGGAGGATCCCTCTACCAGAAGAAAACACCCATATAGGTGGACAGCTCTACCCCAAGGCTTCACAGAATTCCCCAACCTCTTTGGGCAGGAACTGAAGAAAGTATTGGAGAAATATGCACACCCATCTGAAATTTCCCTTTTACAATATGTAGATGATCTGCTAATATCAGGTGAAGAAAGGCAGATGGTGGCCCAAACTACAAAGAGTTTACTGAATTTCCTGAGAGATCAAGGGTTTAAGAATGTCAAAATGGAAGCTTCAATTTATAGAAAAGGAAGTCAAATACTTGGGTCATCTAATCAGTGAGGGAAGAAGGAAGACAAATCCAGAAAGAATTCAGGCCATTACTGAGTTACCTCTTCCCCAGACAAAAAGAGAACTAAGAAGATTTTTGGGATTGGTGGGATATTGTAGATTATGGATAGATTCTTACGCATCCCAATCCAAAGAATTATACCAAAAACGTTGGAAGAGGAGCCTGACAAATTAGAGTGGAAGAAGGGGAGAGTAAAGGCCTTAGAGGGGCTCAAACAGGCATTGGTGCAGCCCCTGTTCTAGCCCTTCCCTCTCTTTAAAAATCTTTCCATCTGTTTGCTACGGTAGATAAGGGGACAGCCTTGGAAGTCCTAACCCAGATCTGGGGAGGCCAAAAGAAGCCCGTGGCCTTCCTTTCCAGAATCCTGGACTCTGTCTCCATGGGAGGGCCAGGGTGTGTTCAGGCCATGGCAGCAACTGCTCTCTTAGTAGAAAAAAGCAGGAAACTGATGTTTGGAGGGGCCTTAGTTTTAGCATCCCTCATCAGGTCATGACTATTTTGTCTCAAAAAGCAGAAAGGTGGTTCATGGATTTCTGAATTCTGAAATATAAGGTGATTCTAATGGAAAAAGATGATTTAATACTAACAATTGATCATAGCCTAGGTCATAGAACCCAGCCTCTTTCCTTTGGAAAGGGTCCAACCGGGTAGAAACTCCTGAACATGACTGTTTAGACTTCATTGAATGCCAAACCTGAGTCTGACTCAACGTAGGGGACCTTCCCTTACATTCAGGGGAAAAGTTGTTCATGATGGGTCTTCTAGGGTCCTGGAAGAAAAAAGGCACAATAGCTATGCTGTTGTTGATGGGCTACCTTGTGAAGTGAAAAAAGCTGACCGAAAGCCCAATGATGGGTCGGCTCAGACTTGTGAGCTGTATGCATTAAATCCCTTAAATTGTTAGAGGAAAAAGATGGTATAGTCCACACAAATTCTAAATATGCCTTTGGCATGGTCCCCATCTTTGGAAAACTTTGGGAAGAAAGGGGATTGATCAATAGCAGAGGGAAGGAAATAGTCCATGTGGAACTGGTAAAACAAGTGTTAGCCAGTCTGCTCTTAACAAGAGAAATATCCATGGTACATATAAATGGGCATCAGAAATGTCACACTTTCGAAGCAAAAGGCTTCAATTGGCTGATGAAAAGACCAAAGAGGCTTCCCTCTGTTCTCCTCTGGAACTGATGGTCCTGATTCCCTCCATTCCCAAAGAAACTGGAATCCCTGTATTCTCCAAAAAGGAAGTAAAATAACTAGAACAATTGGGGGTGACCTTAGATAGCCAAGGGAAGTAGCTCATCCCAGATGGCCAGCAGATGTTGAATAAACAAATAATGAGGGAAGTACTAGCAGTTTTGCACCAAGGGAGTCATTGGGGAGTACAGGCCATGTGTGACCTGGTCCTCAAGCATTTCAAATGTGTGGGCCTTTATACTATAGCCAAACAACTAAGAAAATGGTGTATAATCTGTCAGAGAGTTAATAAGAAAATTTTAAGAAAGCAAGTGCCAGAGGGGAGGGACCCCCGCCTCAGACCATTCCAGAGTATTTACGTCGATTATACTGAAATGTCCCCTGTAGGCAGACTAAAGTATGTTCTGGTTACTGCAGATCACCTGACAGGGTGGATAAAAGCATACCCTCTAGCTTCAGCTACAGCATCAGGGACTTCAAAACTTATCCTTGAACAAATCGTTCCCCGATATGGGTTAGTAGAAAATACAGATTCAGACAATGGTAGTCACTTTACATCCAGAGAGTTGCAAAATATTATGCAGGGTCTAAGTGTCATATGGAACTTCCATATACCCTGGCACCCATCATCCTCAGGGAAAGTGGAAAGAAGGAACCGAACCTTAAAAAAACATCTAAGTTGGTCTTAGAAACCAAGTTACCATGGGTTAAATGTTTACCTATAGCTCTGCTAAGAATCTGGACTGCCCCTAAGAGGGAACTGGGAATTTCTTCTTAGGAAATGCTCTTTGGTCTGCCCTTCCCTGGGAAGCCTGGAGAAATCCCCTCCTTCAAGTCAAACGATCTCTTTCTTCAAAATTATATACTGGCCCTGTCTTCTACTTTGTCATCCCTCAGACATCAGGGTTTGCTAGTTCAGACTCTGCCTCTTGAATCTGCAGTCCTCCAACACCAACCTGGCAGCTGGGTCCTGATCAAATAGTGGAAAGAGTCCAAACGCCAACTGACCTGGGAAGGACCTTATCAAGTCTTGCTGACATCTGAAACAGCAGTCTGAATGGCAGAAAAAAGCTGGACTCACTACACTCAAGTAAAGGGACCAGTACCTGAACAGGATGATAAGTACCCAACAACCTTGTCTGAGACTTGGAAAATAATTTCAGCCACAGATCCCTTAGAGATCACACTGAAAAGACAATAATTGTGGAGGGAGAGGGTTGAGATTTATATCATCCTAGTCAACAATGGCCCTAGTCCTATCAGAATACCAAAGGAGGAATTCAGACCTTAAGTTACAGGTGAAAATAATCTTACTAGCCATGATGTTTTGAACCCAAGAAGTAACTAGCCCCATCAAATTAGTTACAAAAGTGACTGAAGGTATGGAGTCCCAGACTCTGCAGTTTGACGCCCGCCAAGTAATAGACTGGGAATTTGGCGATAGCTGAATGGGGAAAATAAATACCTAAGCCCAGAGCCAGTGGGGAATGGCTACAGTCAAGTCCCCACTTGCCCCTCCTGGCATGATATATGGTGGACTACCCAGTATAAGGAAGGGATCATGAATACGGGATGGGTCTCACCAAGTTCAAGGCCATTAAAGGGTAAGCTAACCTTTTATAAAAGTAACACCCCACCAGATGCAAAAGTGTTCAGTATAATCCAGTAGTAATAACTATTAAAAAGGCAGATATTAATTGGCGGCAGACTTGGCCCAGTGGTTAGGGCATCCGTCTACCACATGGAAGGTCTGCAGTTCAAACACCGGGCCTCCTTGACCCGTGTGGAGCTGGCCCATGAGCAGTGCTGATGCACGCAAGGAGTACCGTGCCATGCAAGGGTGTCCCCCGCATAGGGGAGCCCCATACGCAAGGAGTGCGCCCCGTAAGGAGAGCCGCCCAGCGCGACAGAAAGTGCAGCCTGCATAAGAATGGTGCCACACACACGGACAGCTGACACAACAAGATGACGCAACAAAAAGAAAGACAGATTCCCGTGCCACTGACAACAACAGAAACAGACGAAAAGAACACACAGCAAATGGACACAGAGAACAGACAACCAAGGTGGGGGAGTGGGAAGGGGTGAGAAAGAAAATAAATAAATAAATCTTTAAAAAAAAAAGGGCAGACAAATTAGAAACTGGGAGCAGCACCAGGGAACAAGTATTCGATAGAGTGTATGGAATGGGAGCAGACGTTACAGGTAAAGATCCTCTGGGAAGGTTCCATATCCGAGTCCTTCCTCCCCCTGTAGATATGTAGATATCAACACTGCCCTTTCCAGCTAACCTTTCAGAAAGACCACAAGAAAAGCCACCAAGAGCCAGTTCCCCAATTCAAAATGGTCCCAAATAGTTGGGATACTTAAGGCAGAAGATTTAAAGCAAACCATACAAATAGAGACAAGATATGGGGACACAAATGCCTGGGTAGAATGGATCAAATATACAGCCCAGAGTCAGAACAAAAGCAACTATTATGCTTATACAACAGGCCGACCCACAGCTCATATGTACTCTTTCCAGTAGGTATGGAAAAGCATGAAAGGGAGTTTAAGCGCATGATACTTCTCTTCCAGAATGCTACTCCTGGTGAAAATTGTAGTACATTGTCCTCTCTCTTCCCACTGGTCAAAAATGGACATCAAGGCCATACCCGCCTCCCGTCTAGGCCTAGGGAATCACTCTGCCTGTCACTGTAGAGAAGGGGAAGGATTCCAGGACCTTGACACTATGGCCTCATGTACACGGGTGTGGAATGTGAGCAGTGATCGTACTGACAATTTCTCCAGTTTGGTCATACCTCAAGCAGATCTGTGGTGGTACTGTGGGAAGGGTGTTCTCCAACAAATACTGCCTGAGAGATGGGGCAGAACCTATGCTATGGCTGTCCCATTCACCTTGGCATTTGAAAAAGAAGCGAAAATAACATCCCAGGGAAGGAGAGAGAGGAGAAGTCTCCTTGGTTCTTTTGACAAGCAGATCTATCTCAACAATATAGGCATTCCCTGAGGAGTCCCAAATGAATTTAAGGCTAAAAACCAGGTAGCAGCTGGGTTGGAGTCATTCTTGTTCTGGTGGTCACCATTAATAAAAATGTAGATTAGACTAATTATATTTGTTATAATCAACAGAGATTTATTAATTACACCAAGGATGCAGTTAAAGGAATTGCAGAACAATTAGATGCTACTAGCAAAATGGCATGGAAAAATAGAATGGCCTTAGATATGATGCTAGCTGAGAAAGGGGGAGTCTGTGTTATGATTGGAGGTAGCTGCTGTACATTCATGCCAAATAACACTGCCCCTGACGGAACTGTCACTAAAGTTTTACAAGGCCTAACAGCCCTATCTGACTAATTAGCAGAGAATTCTGGCATTAGCAGTTCACTCACAGAAAGGCTTGAAAATTGGTTTGGAAAATGGAAAGGGGTTGTACTGTCCATCTTAACTTCCCTCATTATCTCAGCTGGGGTGCTTACCATAGCCGGATGCTATATCATTGCCTGTACCCGAGGGCTAGTCCAAAGACTCATTGAAACCACCCTAACCAAACAAATGCCCATACAGTACAGACAAAACAATCTATATCCCCTCAAAAAAGGAAAGGCCTATGGTGAAGAGCACAAAGAAGGAAATCCCTATGGTGAGGAGCACGAGATAGCTCTTAGAAAATTTAAAGAACGGAAATGTGAAAACTAAAAAGTTTAAAAGAAAGAAGGGTGATTGTAAGAGTTGGGGGTCAGTTTAGTTCTCACATAAAGGAAGAAAATATTAATTAATGTAACATGGCAGCCTACTGCCTCAGTCTTCCACTCCTGAGTTAAGTAAGAATAGAAACCAGCTTAAGCCAGTCCTATAGCCTGTAAAAAGGATGAACAAGAAAGAGCTAAGTCAATACCAATTCAGCACTAAATTCCATGCCTTATTTGGCAAAAGGAATAGGTAAAAGCCAAAACTGTTGGAATGTGATGGAGGAAGCTGTTAATCAAAAACTGGGAAACTTGAGCAGGAAAGGTAGACTCTGGAGTATCCAGTCTCTGGAGAAACAGAGGGAGGGCTTGTGTGCTAGGCCTAGGGGTATAAATTGTGTCATTTTTCTTTGTTTGGGGTGCCAGCCACATTCTCTGGTTGGGCACCCCTTCTTGCAAGATTGAGAATAAATTCTTTTCTTCTCCACAATCAGATGAGCTTTATTTTCTTCCAGAAAGAGATTTCTTTCTTACAGTAACTTCTCATTTATTCAAATATTGGAGGAAATAGAATAATGCAACTCATGGGGTAATACAAAATATTACCTTAATATCAAAGCAAATGGACATATTAATGATAAAAATTTTAAGATATAAATGATTTTTAAATAAGTCCCTGCCATAGGCTAATTCAGCCTATGACTCTCACATCTCAGGGGCAGGGGCTGGGAGCAGGCAGGGTTATACATTCACTCTCCTCTGCCTTCAGGGGCACTTTGGTAAAAAGATTTGAGAGGCTCTGTTTACACTGCAGGGACCAAAAGATCCTCTTTAACTCCTGGGCAAACTCTGGGCATAATCTCCCACATGGAATATTTCTCTACTGAGCCACCAAGAACCTGATTCAACACCTCATTCAGATTCCTCCTACGTTAATTTCCCATGATCACCTAAACCAGAAATAAACTCTCTTCCTTTGAACTCCTTAAGCATTTAACATCTGGAAAAGAGAAGCGTACTTAGCATATACTTCTTAAATTCTAATTTTATTTGTTTACATATAACTCACCTTCCTCACTAGAATGTAGAGTTTCAGAGTACCAATTATACTGTATACTCCTGGAATCTGTCAAAGAAACCATCATATTGTCTTATTTATGCTTAAGAATGTTGTTGGTTCATGATGATAGTGAAAATTATTTTAACTTTGAAACAACCCTATGCAGGTTTCCCTACTAGATAGGGTAGATATCCTTGACTCCATTAAACAGATGCAGAAATAGAAGATTAGAGGGTTCAGAAAACTTGTCCAAAGTCACCATGCTACTGCAGAAAATGAGACTGGAGCTCAGATACTCTGAATCCTAGAGTGAACCTCCTTCTAATCTACTGTTATATCACTTCTCCATACATATGTATCTGTGTATTTGCAAATGTATTATAATATATTAACACATACATAGGGCAAATTACCACAGTAGTAAAGCACTTTTAAAGTGTAAGAGTCTTCATTCCCTTAAGATCTCAACTGATTCTGCCCCTCGTTATATAGGTTTGGGCCATATTGTACTCCATCCCTAAAGGGAATCCTTACTTTGGTCAAATTGGTTTGTTTACTGCTCCCCAAAGAGCACTGCAGATTTTCTTATGACAATTTTCTTACCTAGATCTCCCTTCCTTCTTTAAATCACACTCTTACTCAAACCTATCTTAGCTCTGCTATGGGTCTTCACAAACTATTCATTCACTGTTCAGACACCTATACACCAGGTGCTGCTGGGAGCACAGCAGTCAGCAAGCCAAGCAAAGTCCCTGCCCTCACTAAGCTCATATTCTAGCGAGGAATCCATAAAAAGGAAAATAAACAAAGCATGACAAATTCAGAGAATGAAAGAAAAACCTGCTGATGTGTGATATGGATCGTATTAATAGACTTTACATGTTCTGGAGGTATAACTAAAAGACAAGTGGATGATTTAAATGTGTGTATGTGACTTAGGGAGGAAACACACTTCGATGGGATGGGCTGTAGTGCCATTTAACCAGGCAAGTGAAGATTTGGAGGAAAAAATTTACAGTTTAGTTTTGAACGTGTCACATTTGAGGTAACTATTTCCAAGTGGAAATGTCAAATGGATAGATAGAGTTCTGAAGCTATGAGCTACAGTTGGAAATTTGAAAATTAGCATTAGGTTCTAGATGAGAACACCTTGGAGAGAGAGTAGATTGAGGAGCGTGGGAGGATGCTCAAACAAGTAGTGGCCAAGAAGATGAGTGGTCAGTGGCATGGAAAGGAAATAAGGAGGGACTGGTGGCAGAGGAACCAAAAGAAGACCAGTTTTAAAGGAGGGAATGGCCAAGTGTGTCAGACGTTGCTACAGTCAAAAAAGAGGAGGATCATAAAAGCCAGAGGTGAGGCCCTTACCTCTGAACCTCATTTATTTTTACATAGTTTTCTATTTCCCCATTAGACTGCAAGCACCTTGTGATCAAAAGGTTTTTTTTTTCAGTTTAATAAGTTCTTTCTTTAACAAATCAATTTTATTGATACATATTAATAAAACATACAATTTATCCAAAGTATACAAGCAATGTTATTTGGTAAATCACATAATTGCACGTTCATCACTTCAATCATTATTAGAGCATTTTTATTATAAACATCTTAGCTGTAATTTACTTTCCTATGTGAACTTTTCCATCAAAAGGAAGTACTACGTACATATGACAAACCCTGACTCTTGATCAACATACATTCAATTATTTGTTCATTCCTTTAGATATTCATTCACTTATTTTACCACCATCCAGAAGATATTTATTGCCTACTATGTGCCAGTGCAGGGTTCTGGGTACTTAAGAGGCTGTGGTGAACAAGACACACAAGGAAAGTCACTGTTGGCTGAGAATTTTTGTTCCAGTGGAGGTAACAATATACAAATTAATTTTAAAAACAATATGAGATAGCGATAAATGATATGCAAAGAAGTAATAAAAGATAATGTGATAGATAGTGACTGGGTAGGTGCTATGAAGAAAAAAATAATTGAATATGGAAGAAAACCATAAAGTATTGTTAAACATCTGAAGTACTTTTAGAAAGAAAAAGCGGAAGAAGAAAAAAGCAATGAGAGAGAGAAAGAGGAAAAGAAGGAAGGAGAAAACAAAGAAGTAAGGGAAAGCAAGAGAGAAAGAGGGAGGAAGGGAGCATGGAAGAGAAGGAGAGAGGGAAGGAGGAAAATCGAGAAGCTTGCTGGAAACCCAATGCCTTCCTCATTTTGTAAAGGGACCTGCTATAGCTGAAAATAGGCAACTGTAATTGGTTCATGCAGAGGAGAAAAGGTCTTCTTCCCCTGTCTTTGGAAATCATCCTCTAAGTCAGGAAATGGCCCTTGTTTCTACTAATGTGTACAGTGTGTGAGGTAAAGAAACCATAAAAATATTATAAATGGGTTTTACAGATCCTATTCAAAGACCATTTTTCTCAGGTCTTGCCTGGTGATTTGAATTTCTTCTGTAATATTTTTATTTATTTTCTACAAGTGTTCTTTATATTGGGTGTAATGGAAAGCCTTTCTGACAAGATAGACTAAAGTTGAGATCTGAATGATTAAAAAAATAGAAACAGCCATTAAAGAATGAAAGGTTCACAAAGGCATTAAAGCCAAGACCTTATGGGGGAAACCTGGCATGTCTGAAGAACACAAAGGAAGTTCATAAGGCTGGAGCAGAACAGCAAAGTGAAGGTGAGAGGAAGGGAGATCAGCAAGGTAGGCAGGGTCCAAAATGAGTAAGGCCTTGCAAGTCAAAGAAAGGAATTTGCATTTTATGCTAAGAATAATGGGAAGCCAGCAGAATTTTCTGAGGAGAGGGGTGCATGATCTGAAACAAGTTTTTAAAAATCACTCTGCATAAAGAATCTATCACAATGGAGTGTAGCAAGAATGGAAGAAGGGAGACCAGTTAGGAGGCTACTACAAAAGTCCAGTTGAAAAGTAACAGTGTCATGGGCTAGGGTGGTAGTGGTGGACATGGAGAGAAAAGGATAAACTAAGGAAATGTTTTGGAGTAGAACTGGCAGGACTTACTGATGGATTGAAGGTGGAGATAGTGACCAAAAGAGCAATCAAGGAAAACTTCCTAATTTTGGACCTTTGGTAACTGGATGAATGGTGGGGTTGTTTTTGCTAAGACCAGGGAATGAACACGTTTAGGGGGAGTCAATTGAAAGAGTTCTCTTAGTGATACTAGAGTTGAGATGCCTCAATTCCTACCCTAAACCTTTCTCTCCTCTTGGAGGAGATAGGCATAAGGAGCTAGACACATGAACGTGGAGTCCAGAGAGAGGACAAAACTGGAAAAACATATTCACTCAGTATCTTCACATAGATGGTTTTAAAGCTAGGCTTAAGTTCACCAAGGGAAAGCAGCTTTCTAAGAAAGGAAAGGGTCCCAAGACCAAGACTAGGCACTGCAACACTTAGAAACTAAACAACAGAAGAGGATCAAACAAAAGATACTAAGAAGGGAGTAATGCCATCAACATGGTGACATAAGACAATACCCTGAAAAAACCTCTCCAGAGGTTCAGCAAATAAAAGGACAAATTCCATTTGCTTAGAACTCAGGTAGACGGTAGAGAGAGGAAGGATCCCACAAACACTGACTCAAAGAAAGAAAAATATCAGGTAGGAAACTACCACCGGGGCCTGCTGGTCCACTCCCTCTCCCTCACTTAGTCCCGCACCACTTGAGAGTTGCTCAGAAACAGTAGTAGCCTGCATCCCTCCAACCTCCCACCTGGGACTCAGACTACAGAGGCCACAGCAGCGAGGTAGAAGCCCACACATATCCAGACACAGCAACCCAAATCCACAAGACCCAGCACAGAACATAGGCCCTAAGAAGTGCTGTATACAAAGGGCCTGGGGGTGGGGGAATGGGGGATAGGGAGAGAAAGGCTTCAGTAAAACTGCAAATAGGAAGTGCTGCACTCACTCAATCTACTTTCTGTTGGCTGGACCACCTAAATGCAAAACGGATGCTTCTGGAATGACCCGACTTTGTAGATTAACTTCATGTGGTTCCCCTGGGCAGATACCCTAATGGGCAAGAAACAAAAGTATGTGGGGGAGGGGGAGAGTGCTGTTATACTCAACTACTATAAGACAGGAGGGTACCAGAACTGAAAAGAGTAAGAAAAATGGGCAGTGAGTGAGTGAGAGGACTTAAACAAATTATAGGAGCTGGTGGGGAAATTCTACAGAAACACAAACAGAACAGATCACAATTCTGGGAAAAGGAACAGAGGAAAGGAATTTTTTTCCAGGAGGTGAAACAAAAACATAAAAAGTGCAATCTTAAAACTTGTACCATATATCTAAGGCAAGATCAAATAAAGAAGAACTGAGAAAATCTGACCAGTTAAACAGGGGCTACCCTAAAGGTCTAGAATAGATCAAGCATCAAAGAAGAGCCTGAACATAAAGCCAATCAGCAATAAAATCCTAGACAAGAGACAAAAACTAAACTTCAGAGTTAACTTATCAAGATAATTAGATGTCCAGATAACAGCAAAAACTATAAGCCATACTAAGAAACATGAAGACATGGCATAATCAAGGAAAAAAATTAAAACTTGAGAGGAGATACAGAATTTGGAACAACTGAAGAAAGAATTTCAAAAAAATCTCCAAAATCAGTTTGAGGAGATGAAGGGAAATATGGAGAAAGAGATAACAGATGTAAAGAAGACAATGTGCGAACATAAGTAAGACTTTGAAAGTATAAAGAGAATGTAACAGAAATGATAGGGCTAAGAGTTTGACAATAAGAGACCAGCCCTTTAAGAATTACTCAAGGAGGTCCTAGAGGTTGAAAGGAAAAGAAGAGAGAGTGCCTTTGAATATTGTAAAGAAATGAAGGTTATCAGTAAGGGTAACTAAAAGGGTAAATGCAAAATCTAATAATGCTATATCTTTAATATACAAGTCTACTCTCTAGTTCCTTAAAAATTGAGAATAAAATTGAAAAAGGAAAAGGCGCAAAATATAAAGTGGTTAAGTGGAAGAAAAATAGCATAAAGAAGGGAAACAGGGATATGGGAGCAGAGAATGTGTATGCTATTGAAGCTAAGCTGGTATCTTTTCAAATTAGGTTATAGATGTAGGTTGTATAATATGAACCCCAGGGTAGCCTAAAATAATGTATTTTTAAAATATACAGAAAGAGAAATAAGAAAGGAATCAGTTAGACACATCACAAAAGATCAATTATGCAGAAAAGGAGGCTGCAATAAAGCAAAAGAGAAACAAATAAGACATGACATATGAAAACCAAAGGATAAAATGGCTGAAGTAAGTACTGACTTAACACTAATAACACTGAATGTTAATGGATTAAACTCCCCAATCAAAATACTCAGGTTGGCAGAATGAATATAAAAAAGCATGATCCAACTATATATACAAGAGACTCACCTTAGACCCAAAGACACAAATAGATTGAAAGTGAAAGGTTGGAAAAAGATATTCCATGTAACCAAAAAAGAGCTAGGGTAACTGTACTAATATCAAAATAGACATTAAGTCAAAAACTATTATAAGAGACAAAGAAGGACACTACATACTAATAAAAGAGGCAATCTACAGAAAGAAAATAAAAATCATTAATATTTATGTACTTAACCATAGTGCCCCAAAGTACTTGAGAAACACAGGCAAAACTGAAGTGAGAAACATATTTCTACAGTGAGAGTTGGAGACGTCAATATACCATTCTCATCAACAGATAAAACATGTACACAGACGGTCATTAAGGAAAAAGAGAACTTGAATAATATAATAAATGAACTAGACCTAACAGACATATACAAAACATTGTACCCCAAACAGCCGAATATACAGTATTTGTAAGTGCACACAACCATTCTCTAGGCTGGACCACCAACTGGGTCACAAAACAAGTCTCAATACATTTAAAAGATTGAAATTATTCACAGCATCTTCTCTGACTATAATAGAATGAACCTGAAAGTCAATAATAGCTGGATAACTGGAAAAAACACAAATATATGGAAATTAAATAACTCAGTCTTAAACAATGAGTGGGTCAAGAAGAAACTGCAAGAGAAATGAGTAAATATCTTGAGACAAATTAAAATGAAAACATAACATATAAAACTCATGCAAAAGCAGTACTGGAGGGAAATTTATAGCCCTATATGCTTACATTAAAAGGGAAGAAAGAGCCAAATTCAAAGGCCTAATTACACAATCAGTGGAGCTAAAGAAAGAACAGCAAACCATCCCAAAGCAAGGGCAGAAGGAAAGAAACAACAAAGATTAGAGCATAAAAAAATGAAAATGAAAATAAAAAACAACAGAGGGAATTAACAAAACCAAAACTTTGTTCTTTGAAAATAACAATAAAATTGACAAACCTTTAGCTAGAATGACAAAGAAAAAAAGAGAGAAGATGCAAATAAATAAAATCAGAACTGAGAGGGGATCACTACTCCTGATACCCCCCCCACACACAAAGGATAATAAGAGGATACTATGAACAGCTTGTATGCCAACAAATTAAACAGCCAAGATGAAATGAACAAATTCCTAGAAATACATGAACAGCTTACACTGACTGTAGAAGAAATAGAAGACCTCAACAGACCAATTACAAGTAAAGAGATTGAATCAGTCTTCAAAAGTCTTCCAACAAAGAAAAGTCTAGGACCAGATCACTTTACAGGTGAATTCTACCAATGATTCCAAGAAGTAATACAAATCCTGCTCAAATTCTTCTAAAAAATTGAAGAGGAGAGAAGACTACCTAACTCATTCTATGAGGCCAACATCATCCTAATTCAAAGCCAGATGAAAGTACTACACTAAAAGAAAATTACAGGGAAGAGGACATGGCTCAACTGATAGAACGTCCACCGGCCATATGGAGGGTCCAGGGTTCTGTACCCAGGGCCTCCTGATCCGTGTGGTGAGCTGGCCCGCACACAGTGCTGCCACACACAAGGAGTGCTGTGCCACACAGGGGTACCCCCGTGTAGGGGAGCCCCACTCACAAGGAGTGCGCTTCACAAGGAGAGCCACCCCGTGCGAAAAAAGTGCAGTTCTCCCAGGAGTAGCACATGGAGAGCTGATGCAACAAAAAAGAGATGCAGTTTCCCAGTGCCACCAGATAATGCAAGCAGACACAGAAGAACACACAGCGAGTGGATACAGAAAGCAGACAACTGGGGGGGACAGAAATAAATAAAAAATAAGTATTTATTTTAAAAAAATTATATACCATGATCAACTGGGTTTTTTCCCAGGTATGCAAGGGTGGTTCAACTTAAAAAAATCAATTAAGATAATACACTACATTAACAAAATTTGCGGGGGCAGGGAACGGGACTACAGGATCATCTCCATTGACAAAGAAAATTTGAGAAAATCCAACATCTTTTCTTGATAAAAACACTTTGAAAAATAGAGAAGGAAACTTCCTTAACATGATAAAGGCTATATAAGAAAAGCCCACAGCTAACATCATAATTAGTGGTGAAAGACTGAAAGCTTTCCCTTTGAAATCTGGGAAAAGAAAAGGATGCCCATTGTCACCACTCTTACTCAACATTGTACTGGAAGTTCTAGTCACAGCAGTTAGGCAAGAAAAAAGATATAAAAAGCATCCAAACTGGAAAGGAAGAAGTAAAGCTTTCATATTTGTAGATAGCATGATCCTATATATAGAAAGTCTCAATAAAACTATAATGAAGCTACGAGAGCTAATAAATAAATACAGCAAAGTACTGGAGTACAAAATCAACACACAAAAATCAGTAGTGTTTCTATACACTAGTAATGAGCCATGTGAGAAGTAAATCAAGAAAAAAAATTGCATTTATAATAGCAACTAAACCGGTCAAATATCCTGGAATAAACTTAACCAAGTATGTAAAGGAGTTATACAGAGAAAACTATAAAATATTCTAAAATATATCAAAGAAGATCCAAGTAAATGGAAGGACAATCCATGTTCATAGATTGGAAGGCTAAATATCATTAAGATGTCAATTCCATCCAAAATGATTTACAATTCAATATAATCCCAATCAAAATTCTAGCAGCCTGCTTGGCAGAAATGGAAAAGCCAATTATCAAATTTATTTGGAAGGGTAGGGGGCCCCAAATAGCCAAAAACATCTTGAAAAGGTAAAACAAAGTTGGAAGACTTACTTCCTCACTTTAAATATATTACAAAGCTATAGTGGTCAAAACAGCATGGTATTGTCATACGGATAGATATATTGACCAACGGAATTGTCTTGAGAGTTCAGAAATAGAGCCTTACATCTATGGCCAATTGATTTGGACAAGACTAACAGTCCATTCAACTGGGAAAGAACAGTCTTTTCAACAAATGGTGATAGGAGAACTGGATATCCATATGTAAAACCATGAAAGAGGACCTCTATCTCACACTATATATAAAAATGAACTTTGAATGGATCTAAGACCTAAATATAAGTTTCTTCTAGGATTTTATAGTCCTAGAAAAAAATGTAGGAAGCATCTTTGGGATCTTACATTTGGCTATGGTTTCTTGGACTTTATTCTCAGAGTACAAGCAACAAGAAAAAAATAGATAAATTAGACATCCTCAGAATTAAAAACTTTTGTGCTTCAAAAGACTGTCATGAATGGACTGGGCACCAGTGATGTGAGCTGTGTGCTGAATGAAGACCAAGAGGTATCCTTTCCTTAGAGCATGTTAAGTGTATTTGTGCAGGTTTGCTTAAAATCCTTTCTGTATAAATCAATCTGTTAGGTTTTCTATTGGGGTAGATAGGAGTTTAGTTTAAAAATGCTGCAAGCTCTGCAATTTCTTCTTCACATCAAATCTCTCCTACTAAATGGTGTTCCATTGCTCTAGCTCAGCAGGAGGAGGTAGCAAACAGCTTCAGTGGTCATCTGTCTGGCTTTGGTTTAACAAAATGTTTGTAAAAATTACTGACTGAAAAACACGTATGGCATGTCCCTCAAAAGAAGAGAAAACATGGTTTAATTCCCAATGTGTACTTTTGAAAGTTTTTTTAAGTAAAAAAAAAAACCTGTACTGACTTTCAAAAAAAAAAAAACTGTCATGACAATAAAAAAATGGGAGAAAGTACTGAGAAATCACATATACAGTAAGGTTTCCACAATACATAAAGAAATACCACAACTCAACAATAAAAACAAAACAACTCAATTTAAAAGTGGGCAAAAGACATGAATAGACATTTCTACAAAGAGATTATATGAATGGATAAAAAGTACACAAAAAAGATGCTCAACATCACTAGCTATTACGAAAACACAAATCAAAACCACAATTAGGTATCATTTCACACTCACTAGAAAGATTGCTAATAAATAAATTAAAAAACCAGAAAACTACAAGTGTTGGAGAGGATGCAGAGAAACAGGAAAACTCATTCATTGCTGGCAGCAATGTAAAACAGTGCAGCTGCTATGGAAGACAGTTTTGCAGTTCCTCAGGAAGCTAAGAACAGAATTACCATAAGACCTGGCAATTCCACTACTAGGTATACACCCAGAAGAGTTGAAAGCAGGGACTCAAAAAGATATTTGCACAGTGATGTTCATAGCAGCATATTCACAATAGCCAAAAGATGGAAGCAACCCAAGTGTCCATCAACCAATGAATGAATAAACAAAGTGTGGTCTATACATATAATGGAATATTATTCAGTTATAAAAAAGGAATGAACTGATGTAATGCAACAACATGGAAGAACTTTGAGGACATATGCTGAGTGAAATAAGCTAGACACAAAAGGACAAAACGGTATGATTGCACTGGTATGAACTAATTATAAAAAGCAAACTAATAGAGTTAGAATCTATTACCAAGGGACACATTGGAGTAGAGATTTGGGAGCTAATGTTTAATTTGTGTAGAGTATCTATTTAGATTGATTGTAAAGGTTTGGAAATGGATGGTGGCAATGATAGTACACAAAAATTGAGTGTAATTAGCAGCAGTAAGTATATAGATGAATGTGGTTAAAAGGGGATACTTTGGGTCATATATGTTACCAGAATAAAAATGAAAAGATAAACATAAGACTGTATAGCACAGAGAGCCCTATTGTAGATGATGTATTATAATTAAAAGTACAAGTATAAGAATGTTCTTTCATGAATTATAACAAATATGTGACACTAATACAAGTATTAGTAACAGGGTGGTATATGGAAAAAAATATACCTAATGTAAAGTATGGACAATAGTTAATACTACTATTTTAATAATATATCATCAATTGTAACAAAGGTAGCTACTGTTAAAAAAATTAGTACAATTACCAAAAGCACTATCATGAATTGTAACAAATGTTTTACATCAATGAAAGGTGTTGTTGGTGGGGTGATGTATGGGAATTCTGTACGTATACATGGATGGACCTATAAACCTTCAACTTCTCTAATAAAAAAAAAATGTTTAAGACAGCAGAAAAAAAGTAGAATGAGACCAGAAAATAGAAAAGATACTAATAAAGAATGGCTAATGACTGAGGAAAACTGAAGAAAATGTGCTGTTATGAAATCCAAGAAGGAAAGGGTTAACTACAACTTATTGCATATAAATGAATAAAGCCACATTGTGCCCTATAGATTGTCAGTTCTCAGTGACTGCTCAATCTTAGTAAAAACGGTAATAAATTTCCCAACTTGGAAAACTAAGAAAAATAGTTTGGTACAGTGACTCCACAAAGATATCACCTAACAATGAAGTCTCACTTAATTTAGTCCATTGGTTTCTCTCCTTTATATTTTAACTGTAAAAACATACTATATCACTAAGAAAAATATTATATCAAGAAGGTGACTGTGACAAAAAAAAAACAACAAAAAAAACCCACATGATCATGTTAACAGATAGAGGAAAAAGCACTTGACAAAATCCAACATGCTTAACACTCAGAAACTAGCAATAGTTTCTTAGAAGTGACATCAAAAGGCCAAGCAACAAAAGAAAAAAAATATATAAACTGGACTTCATCAAAATTTAAAAACAGACACCACTGAGAAAGTGGGAAGACAACTCACAAAAAGGAGAAAAAATAGATGCAAATTATATATTTGATAATGGACTTGTAACCAAAATAGTTAAAGAACTACAACTCAATATGAAAAGACAAATAACCCAATTAAAAATGAAAAAAGGGTTTTAGGAGACATATCTCTAAAGAAGATAAATAAATTTCCTATAAACATGAAAAGTTGCTCAACAACATTAGTCATTAGAGACATATAAATCAAAACCATATTGAGATCCTACTTTACACCCTTGGGGTGGTTAAAATAAAAAGAAAATAACAAGTATTGGGGAAGATGTAGAGAAACTGAAACCCTCACATATTGCTGGTGATGTAAAACGATGCAACTACCAACAGTTTCACAGTTACTTAAAAAGTTAAATATAGAGTTGCTATTGACCTAGCAATCCTACTCCTAGCAATATACCCAAGAGAATTTTGAAAACATTTCTTCACAAAAAGTTATTTATGAATACGTAGCAGCATTGTTCATAATAGCCAAAAGGTGGAAACAACCACCTTTTGTCCATCAATTGATAGATAAACGAAATGTGGTATATCCATACAGTGGAATATTATTCAGCCATAAAAAGAAATGAAGTATTAACACATGCAACAACATGGATGAACTTTGAAAATATTATAGCAAGTGAAAGAAACCAGTCACAAAAGACCATTTATAAGAAATATCCATTCCATTTATCATTCCATTTATAAGAAATATCCAAAATAGATAAATCTGTAGACAGAAAGTAGATCAGTGGTTGCCAGGGGCTAAAGGGAAGGGAAAATAGAGAGTGACTGCTAATATGTATGGGGTTTCTTTTTAGGGTGATAAAAATGTTCTGGAATTGATGGTAGAGATGGCTGTACAACCCTGTGAATATATTCAAAACCTGTGAATTATATAGTTTAAAAGATCGAATATTATGGTATATGAATTATATCTCAATAGAACTGTTTAAAAAAAAAGTCACTTTGCTTTTTAAGTTAACAGAAAGAACTGGATATCAGGTTGATGTTGAGGACTAAATAATGTCCCCAACAAAAGGCATGCTCAGGTCCCAAACCCTGGTCCTGTGGGTATGAACTCATTGGTAAATAGGACCTTTGAAGATGTTAGTAGTTAAGGTTGCCCAAATTGAATGGCAGTGGATCTTAATTCAATATGGCTGAAGTCCTAATAAGCAAAGGAAATTGGATACAGAAAAAGAAGCCACAGAGAGCAGCCAGAAGTTGGAAGTCAGTGGAACCCAAGAAAGAAGACACCGCCATGTGCATTACCATGTTACAGAAAAGCCAAGGAAACTCAAAGACTGCCAGCCAGCCAGGAGATACCAACCCCAGGGAGAAAACAAGCCTTTCAGACTCTGAAAACATGAGCCAATAAATTCCTGTTGTTAAGCAAACTCATTGGATGGTATTTGTTTTAGAAACCGGGAAACTAAAACAAATGGCATCATGGAATAAGGGGGGGGAA
The DNA here is from genome assembly GCF_030445035.2 of Dasypus novemcinctus. Lineage (NCBI taxonomy): Eukaryota > Metazoa > Chordata > Mammalia > Cingulata > Dasypodidae > Dasypus > Dasypus novemcinctus. Next base: position 16,862,917 of record NC_080685.1, on the reverse strand, counting down.
GAAAGTGTAGATGCTGCTGAAAAAAACATCCAGATTTGGTACTCAAATACAGGTTTAAATCCCACCTGTATCTTTTACTTACCAAGACAACTTACATATGTTTCAAAATAAAATGATTTTTGTGAAACCTCCACTGCAATTCCTAGTAGACTGAGCAAGTAGGTAATTGTTTAGATTGGAATGTTGAACTTGAAAGGCCAGAAGAGAAATTCAAAGGATGTAAGTGTCAAAGAAAGCACTGCAACAGACTAATGGTTGCTAATTTCAACTGTTTTCCAAATCAATAAAATTTTATACTATTTTTGAAATTTAAACAGTGCCTAAAATGTCTCTTTTCAGTAGTACTAGGAAAAAAACTGGAATTGCAGAGAACTGTTAAAAAAAAAAAAAGTCACTTGCTTTTTAAGTTAACAGAAAGAACTGGATATCAGGTTGATGTTGAGGACTAAATAATGTCCCCAACAAAAGGCAGGAAGGAGTTAATTCAAGGAGTTAATTCAAGCCTCCAAAAAGTATTTTCTAAGCTTTCTGAAGGTAATCAAAGGATAATAACTTGAAATCTTAGTTAAAATTTTTTAAAAATGTTTTTTAGGTTGAGAAAAGTTTTCTGGAAACAAAATCTGAAACTTGAAGGAAATGGTCAATACTGAAGGCTATATAATTTTGCTTGCTCATTTTTCAATGTAAAAACTGTAATAAAAAGCTTCTGTTGATGATAAATTTGTCCCATTTTATATATGCCATTAAACAACATGAAATTGGAGAAAGGACAATAAAATATCACAATTTGAATTTAGGCATGATATACAGATTCTGGTGAGAAACAGTAAAAATTAAGAATATGATTTAACAAATGAATTCAAAGGATAATTATGCAGTCTTATATTTCTATTTTCAATTAATTCATTAGCATTCTGTTTTATAAAAACATTTTTCACTGTTCTGAGGATAATGATGTTATAAAATATTAAATGACAATAACAAACACTCTACCTTTGAGATCTTCCACTGTTTCCTGTGCTGGCAACTCCTAAAAAAACAAAATAACAAAAATCAATATATGACTCGCCTCAACACACATTTCCAGTTAGTCAGGAGACATTGGTCAGCAGTCACTGTTTTTCTAAAATGCGTGTAGAGAAGTGACAACAGAGCACCTACTCTCCTTAATTGGGTAGCAAAATTGGGTACAAAAATGAATATGAAGAATGTATGTAGGTGTAGACATCCAACCAAGGCAGCTGTACTGGGACAGAGAGGGTTGGGGAATTAAGGAAGGAAAAAAGAAAAAGAATAGGTTATCACTTTAAACTAGTACTACTGACCCTGGAGTAAATAGAACCCGCTAAAGTTAATCTAGAAAAAAAAAGCGGGGGGGGGCCTTATTATTGAATTTTGGAGAAAAAGAGAAGTGTGTGTGTGTGTTTTTTAATTTCGTATTTCGAGAAGTGCTGTTTGATTGTGGAAAGCAGTGGAAAGACGGAATTGATCCCCTGTGGAAGTCAGAGCAATATGATAACTTGGAAAGGAGAAGGGAAAGAAAAGTGAAGGTCTGCAAATTGGTTTTCCTGGCCACCCCGGAAGAGGCTGGTGGGTATGTCTGAAGAGCCAGAGTGGGCATGTATCTTATGGCTACTTCTAGCCTGAGGATGTGATATTTCACAAGCACAAGGGCCAGGATTTTTGAGTATGCAACTACTATGCATGTAAACTACAAACACTGCCAGTCCATGCTCCCATTCAAGGATGGATTCAAACACTGAAACACAGTGAAAAGAGGAAACCCAGAAAACAGACTACTAACCAATAGCCCTGAAGAGTGATGAGAGGTTATACTTTGTCCTCGGGAGCTGCAGAGGAGGGGAGGTGTAGAGACGTTTCTATTGTCCTCTTCCTTTTTGCCATTGTTAATCCGACTATTATTGCTAATCCAATATGAGAAACACAGGAGCAGTGATATTATAAAATAGAACCATTATTCTTTTGGTATTAGTCCAAAAACAATTATTTTTTCCTAGAATCAATTTTGTCTACTCATGGTACACAAATATTATGTTTAAGAGAGTAATAAACATTTTAAAATCAAAGGACATGCTCTTTGAAGGAACAATGAGAAATAAGGACAAGAATGGTGACAATGGTGCTTACTTAAGAATTTATCTTAATATTTCAGTTCTATGCAATATATTACATTTAAGTATGAATATTATTTTTGAAAATACTCAACATATTCTAGGCATTCAAATGACAAGATAAAAACACTGAAGTAAAATTTTCACAGTGCTAAGCCTAATGCAAATGAATTTGAGATCACAATATAAAGTCATATTGATGACCATCTTGATTAAGAATATCAATTTTATGATTAAACTAAAAAAATATAAGAAAAGTATATGTGTATGTGTCTTCCTATACTGGCATACTGTCACAAACATAAATGAGAAAAGTGATTTAAATCAAAATTAGAACATCTCATTATGAACTTAAACATTGATCAGAAAAATTACCTTGGATTTTTGTGATAAATTATATGTTCACTATTGGCCTCTTTGTCTTTATTTGATTTTTCATTCTTTCTGGAGGTCCTATGCTGAATTACTTCTCCTTCATCAAACATGAGGTGTAGGCGATAACTGACCAATTTGATTATTGTGAAGAATAAAGTCACTGAACTGCAGTAAAAAAATACAGTGATCGCATTTGGAGGGAAAGCCTAAAGAAGAAAAAAGAAACAATAATAGGAGCCATAAACTTAGTAAGCATGAATATTCATTTTCTTATAGAATTTTTTTTAATCTGAAAGCATTTTTGGTCTATTTATTGAGCTAAAAGTGGGCAATATTTCAAATTTTATTAGTCTTATAACTTTCCAAAATTGTAAAACAATAAGAAACAATAAGAAAGAGGTGCTATCTTTTTTTTCCCAGTCTTTCTGATACATTGGATTGATGCCCAATAGACAGGAAGAAAGGCCATGGAACAAAACAGATATAAATTATAGTGAACCTTTCCATTTCTATTAGTTCTTTTCCATTGTCTAATCTTCCTGTATATCTGATAACCAAAGGCCAGAGAAATACCTATAAGATGCTGTTTCCTTCAACGAAACACTAAAAAGCCTTGTGGAGAACAGAGCTTCCTTCCTTCTCCTAATCCAGCCTCCTTTTAGGTTAACAAAGGGGCTATGGATTCCCTTAGGGTTGAGATGCAGACACAAAAGGGTATAGGACTCCAAAAAACAGGAAGAATATTTTAAGAAGTGACAAAAGATCTTAGCATGGAGATCATAGTTCAGTTCAATTGTGTTCAATCCCCTCAAGAAACAAAAAGAATCATTTGGGACCCATGTAAATGTCCTACTACTTAGGATCCCACACGTACCTTCTGTGGTGACTTAGAGCTATTTAACCCAGAAAAACATGTTCTTAACCATAATCCAGTCCTGTGGATGTGAAACCATTATCAACAGGACATTTTGATGAGGATACTTCAGTTAAGGTATAACTCAGCTAAATCAGGATGGGTCTTAATGCAATTACTGGACTCCTTTATAAGCAGAATGAAATTCAGACTCAGAAAGAAAGTCACAGACGGAGGAACCAGAACTCAAAGTCAGTGGAACCCAGAAGAGAGAGAAGAAGCCAGGAGAGGCCGCCATGTGCATTGACAAAGACAAAGACCAAGGATCTCCAGAAAACAGCCCCAGAATGCCAGCCTTCTGGAAGAAAGCATCACCTTGATTCCACCTTGATTTTGGACTCCTCCTAGCTTCAAAACCTTGAGACAATAAATTCCTATTGTTTAAGCCAACCCATTGTATAGTATTTGCTTTGGCAGCTAAGAAACTAAAAGACCTTCCTAAAACTCTCTCAGGACCAAGAACCATTACAGGTTCTCTGATGCTTCTTAAAACTAAATTCTTATTTCTAGGCACAGAAAGGGATCCTTGAGTGTCCCGAGATCATATCAAGGACAGCCTCAATGTACAATTGGAACCTTTTATCAATAGGCCTCTGTGAAGGATTCCGAAACCCAGGTATCAGTCAGAGTCCACATTGCAGCCTGGAACACAGCTAAGTCTACATACAGCACAGCACAACCTGCATTTGCTCCTAGAGCAGCTCCTGCACACACTGCCATGGCCTCATTACACAGTCCATCATCTAGGTTACACAGCCCTTAAAACAGAAGCTCCAAACAAAAAGAACTACAAAGAAAGAGGACAACTATCACCACAAGTCAAAGATGAAGTGAGGCATTTCCACTTTTTATTTGCTTTTATTTCAGAGTGAAAAATGTTCACAAAGAAATACAAATTAAAACATAGGTAAATGAAAGAATGATTAAGGTAATATTAGCTAGATGCAGAACAGATAAAGTCAGGCCCTCTTCCTGGAAGCAAAGTTTCATAGTATACCTGCACCTCCTGATATGAAGCTATAAAGCACCTCAAGTCACACATAAATAAGTCTAAAAGGAGAGAGTATGGGGAACCACTGATAGCCTCCATCACTCTTTCTTGACATGTCTGTATATTTCAGATTTTAAAATTTTAAGTTAAAGTTAGAAGGTTTAAAGAAACTGATAGAAAAAGAAAAAAAACAACATATGGCAGTATTCAATTTTAATTTGAAGATGTCTGTTAAGAATAAATTACCAAGTACTGTCATATACAAATTATATTCAAAAGTCATCCGAATTTTTTTTTTCAAGGTACCAGGTCCAGGGATTGAAACTGGGACCTTGTATGTGGGAAGCCAGTGCTCAACCCCCAAGCCACATCAGCTCCCCTGAGTTGGTTTTTTCATTTTTTTCTTTGTTGTTTTTGTTTTTTCAGGAGACACCAGGAACTGAACCTAGGACCTCCCATGTTGAAAGCGTCAATGGCTGGAGCCACATCCACTCACAGGTATTTGAATTTTAATGTAACAGCCTTCATATTACTCCAGTTGACAAGCAAAGCAGAGATAGAGCTCACTAAATATTCTGTGTTCTCCTACATTTCACAGCCTCCCTCGCAGTTAGTTTGTGACCATAGGACTATTTTTGGCTAATGGATTATGAGAAGTGCCTGGTATTACTTCTAAGCCTAGACAATTATGAGCTAGAGTGCCTCCTCCATCTCCCTCTTTTTTCTCTTTACTTGGTGCTCTCAGAGGCCATGTTTCCCAGGTAGTACATCTACAAGATGAAGGTGCTTTCTTCAGCCTGGGTGTCTGTTGACTCCGTGGAACAAGATGCCTTAGAGACCAAAGATGGACATATAAAATGAGTGAAAAATAAAACTTTTATTCATTAAGTCACTGAAATTTGGGGTTTTGTCTGCTGTGGCAGCTAGCATTACTTAACCTAATTAATACAGGGTGGTTCCATTTTTATGGGGAATAAATTAGAGGTAAATTAAGAAAGCCCTAATGCTCTGGGAAGAAGAGTAAGAGAGAAAAAATTATATGAGACTTTTAGGAAAATTCATTTAGGGAAAACTGACTTGCAACAATAAGAACAAATATTACTTTTCAATTTATCCTCATAAATCCAGGCTACAGAATAAGCTTGGTAATGCTGAAATCAAGGGAAAACTAGAAGTTAGAACTTGAAGTTAACATTAGTATCTAGTTTTCAACTCAGATGAGAGCAGGCCCCCATCTCATTCTTTTTTTTTTTTCATTATCCCCCTTTTGCAGCTTGCTTGCTGTCTGCTCTCCGTGTCCATTCACTGTGCGTTCTTCTGTGTGTCTGTATTTTATTTTTATTTATTTCCTCCCCCCCTTGCAGCTTGCGTGTTGTTTGCTCTCTGTGTCCATTCGCTGCATGCTCCTCTGTGTTTTTGACTTGTCTCCCTTTCTGTTGCATCACCTTACTGAGTCGGCTGTCTGCAGCGTGTCTCATTCTTTATTAAAGACCACTTGGCCCTTTGTTGCATCCCCAGAAAGTCAAGATACCTCACCAGGCTCTAGTGAGAGGCGAAAAGTTTACTGAAATTTCTGGGGAGAGAGGAAAATGTTATAGCATGCTATTCATGGAACATTATTGCTCCCGAAATTCACTGCTCATGTAATTCTTTTAAATCTGCCTCCTTTCAGTAAACCCTCTAAACAGAATCAACCCTCTTCCCAAATATCCTTTTTTCTATGCTATGCAATTAATATTTTCCAGGTTCCTCCAATTCCACATCCCAGACACATGACTTAAAATTATTTTCAAGGTCATTTTCCATAGACATCACTGTGCTTGGTCAAAAAAGATCTTCTAGTTTCTAGGACCTGCTCTCCTTGGAATTATGCCTGGTAGATAGGAGGGTTTAAGAAGGAATGGGTCATGGATGAGCAGTTATAAACTTGTTTGAAATTTATTTCACAGCTTATTCCCCCTGATGTAAGATTCAAATTTTGAAGTAAATCATAATTTTGTTCTAAGGTAAATCATAATTTATTTCTTCTCTCCATGAACTTTTATTTTAATGCATAGCAATTAACAATAGTGTGCAACATTTTCAAAACTGTATCCTTAATCAAAGAAAAGCTATGTGTTATCCTCTGACCCATTAGTACTATAACTTGTAGTCTAAAAGCTTATTGACTAAGTAAGCATTTTCTGACATTTCCTGAGAAATAATATGCTGTTACCAAGTGTGCTGGGTTGAATAGTGTTCCCCAAAAATTCAAATCCACCCAGAACCTCAGAATGTGCCTTATTTGGAATTAGGGTCTTTGCAGATGTAATTAGTGAAGATGAGGTAATACTGGTTTAGGGTGGGCCCTAAATCCAACATGTTTGGTGTCTTTATAAGAAGAGACATGAACATGAGGGAAGAGGGCCATGTGAAGACAGAGACTGAAATTGAAGCGATGAAGCTACAAGCCAAGGAACATCATGGGGTGCCCCCACAAATATTAACCAAGAGAGAGGCACAGAACAGATTCTCCCCAGAGCCCATGGAGGGAGCATGGCCCAGCCGACACCTTGATTTCAGACTTTCAGTCACCAGAAGAGGGAGAGAATGCATTCCTGTTGATGAAGTCGCTCCATTTGTGGTCATTTGTGATGGCAGTTCTGGGAGATTAATACAGCAAGTAAGCAACTACAACTAAGGTCAGACCTCAGAAAGCTGGACCTCTCAGGACTCAGCATAATCTATCAGTGTCTCTCTATGTAGAGACCCAGATCATCCAGTCTCTGCCACAGCCCTTAGCCCTCAGCCCACCTATCTCTGTTTCCTTAAGCTCCTAGCTCTGGCTCCCTCAGAGTCGCCACTCTGGTTTTTAACTTCAGACAGATGTTATCTTCCTCCCATCTGCCATCTCCTGAGTGGTCTGAAGATACTGATAATCTGAATGAGTGAGATTAACTATAAAAGATGCCTGTGTTCTGTGAGAAAAAAAAGATTTCCAAGGGATTCCATTTCCAGACATAAAGAAATACACTCTTAAGGAGTTCCAACATTTATCTCCATGTACTTTAAAATATTACTTCATCAATCTACCTTCACAAACTAATGTTGGCAAAGACTTCTGAAAGTGATCATTATCATTTTGAAAATGAATGAGCTGAAGCATAAAGTTGATCATACTAAAAAGTTGTTAAATACACAGAACTCCTCTTATCTGGAGGTTACTTACCTAGCAACTTCAATTACCTGACAGATATCCTTGAATTCAGAAGAAATTAAAAAAACAAAAAGGCCTCTGAATAGCCAAAAGACATTACTGTTAGAGGGAAATAATTCTTTCCCACTCCTCTGGTTTCCGTGAGGTGATTACTTCCTCTCTACATCAGGTGTCTCTGTCCTTCTGACATGCTCCTTCCTTAGTAACAGCAGATGGGAGCTTCAGTGGGCAGGACCTTCTTCTTCCTCTCTTTCACAGAGACTGAGCTAGATCAAGGAAGTGTGTGCTTGGGTGGCTCCTCCATGCTGTAAAATTTCCAATCAGACCCTATGTCTATGTCAGGGTTTCCCCAGACATTCTATAATGCCTCTGAACAAGTGGGTAAGTCTTGTTAACTTTGGAGTTCAGAATTAGGAAGTCCATTTGCTTGCAGATATAAATTACACTATCTGATAGTCACTTCATTAGCAATAAAGATGCTAATCCTGAACCCCATCTGCTGACTCTGTCTCCTACAAGTGGCTCAGAAAAGGGACGTAGTATTTATTGGGCCTGTTCATAACTCAAGACTCACCAAGTCTACATATGAAATTCATGCCCTTGACTCAAAGGAGAGTGACTCAAACTGCTATTGGGAAGTTATTTATTTCTAATCTAGGCATAATTAATTTATGTGGCACATAATAAGCCTAATAAATTTAGTTTCCCAACCCATAGCAGAGATAGAAGCAATTTATGGGAGAAATGAGGAATGGAAAGAAGTAGGCTATTGATGTAACTCAAATGGTGACAGCTTAAATAGTGGGAAAAAAATAAAAGTACAAAATAATATATTAAAAAACAAAGGCAACATTTTCTGAGAAACAAACTGTGGTAGTTTGATACTGTTTATGAATTCCCAGAATAGATTTTGGATTATGATTGTAAACTGGTCTGTCCCTCCAGGCATATTAGATTATATTGGATTCAGAGGCCACTTTTACTTGATTAAAAAATGATTAAGGCTTTGATTGGGCCGCATAAGTAGGACGCTGCATCCCTGCCCCCTTGGTGGGTGGGGACTCACAGAGAAAAGAGATGACAGAGAACAGAGTGGAGTTTTGAGCTGGAACCAGGGAATTAAACCTATGGGAGGGAGCAGAGCAGCTGAGCCTAGAGAAAATCGAGTCCCAGGAAGAGAGACAAAGCTTAGAGAGCCTGAGAGTCTACAGCTGACCTTGTGGAGAGAATAGAGCAATTGAGCCCAGAGAGAAACAAGCCCCAGGAGAGGGACGAGACTTATCCCAGCCTACAGCTGATATCGGAAGAAGCTGGAACCACAGAACCTTCTAATGAGTACAATTAAGGATGTCGAGAAAAGCTAGGCCAAAGGAACAGCATGGGAAAGGAAAAGGGCCTTTGAGGAAGAGCAAGCATTTTGGAATAATGGGTTTGGGCATGTGGAGGTGGAAGAGAGTGGTAAGACAGTATGCTTAGGAATGTCATATTCATCAAGAAGAACACAGAATGCTGTTTAAGCATGGAAGCAAAACATTTGTATCTAGAGTTTAAAAACCATCAGAGTGGGTGAATGAATGGACAGAGGAGGAAGACTGGAGATGAGGAGACTTAGGAAGGAGTTTGTTGTGGAAAATAAATGAAATCGTGTATGTCAATGCACATTGTACAAAATTAACTTACTTCCTATAAAATCACTAATGTGTGCTATAAAGGTAGAGTAAATACTACCACCTCTGATCTTTTATGCCAATGTTAGGTACTCCAAAGACAATTCTAAAAGAAAGGTCTATCAACAGACTTGCAACTCCTGCACTCTGGTTTATTGGACTTACTGCACTCAGCTAACATGGAGGTGAAGAAGGTCAACCACCATAGTAGGGAGCCAAGAGTGCCTACAACTGAAAGCAGGAGGATTTTATCCAGCATCCATGTGGAATCTAAGGCCCCTCTTGATATAGATGTGGAGTGGACACAACCATTCCAAGGTCCACAGGATGGAGGAATAGAGTATGGATTAGAGTGGACTTACTGATATTCTATTCATCAACTATTGTGATTAGTAATAAAAAAAAATGTGGCATTGGTGTGGAGAAAGTGGCCATGGTGGCTGCTGGGGGTAGGGAGTGGAGGAAGAGATGGGATGTGGGGGCATTTGCATTTTCAGGACTTGGGAGTAGTCCTGGGTGGTGCTGCGGGGACAGTTACCGGACATTGTATGTCCTGCCATGGCCCACTGGGTGGACTGTGGGAGAGTGTGGGCTATGGTGTGGACCATTGACCATGAGGTGCAGCGGTGCTCAGAGATGTATTCACCAAGTGCAATGAATGTCTCATGATGATGGAGGAGTTTGTTGTTATGGGGGGAGGAGTGGAGTGAGAGGGGTGGGAGCTATATGAGACCTCATATTTTTTTATGTAACATTAAAAAAATAAATAAAGACAAAAAAAAGGTCTAAGATCAGTAGGATTGCTGGAAAAATGAATAATATTGTTAGATAACTATTTGGAAGGAGTGAACATATGGTAAGTTGCTATATTTTTATTTTTTTAAAATTATTAATTTACACTTTAGAACTATGTATGCCATTTTACAACAGATAAATATGAACAACCAATTCACCACATCAGATCCCTTGGAGTGACTATGGGAGGTTAATGAATAATAAGCAAGACCAGTCCATCAGAGATCCACTGATTCTCCTTCTATCGTGTCTCTCAAGTTCAAATTTCATCCACTCAAAAAAGTTCATTGCCCATAGTGAGCTACAAGGGAAAGTCCCTCATCAAAGTTGATCAAGCTTCAATTAGGGAAGTGGACTTGGCCCAGCAGTTAGGGCGTCTGTCTACTACATGGGAGATCCGCAGTTCAAACCCCGGCCTCCTTGACCCGTGTGGAGCTGGCCCATGTGCAGTGCTGATACGCGCAAGGAGTGCCCTGCCACGCAGAGGTGTCCCCTGCATAGAGGAGCCCCACGCACAAGGAGTGTGCGCCCCCCATAGGGAGAGCCGCCCAGCGTGAAAACAAGTGCAGCCTGCCCAGGAATGGTGCCGCACACACGGAGAGCTGACACAACAAGATGACAACAAAAAGAAACACAGATTCCCGTGCCGCTGACAATAACAGAAGCGGACAAAGAAGATGCAGCAAATAGACACAGAGAACAGACAACCAGGGTGGGGAGGGAAGTAAATAAATAAATAAATAAATAAATAATCTTTAAAAAAAAAAAGCTTCAATTAGCCTTTCACATATTCAACAAGAATTTATTGAACATACACTCTGTACCAGGCACTGTCCTTGGAACTGGGGATACAGCTATGAACAAGGCAGACAAACATTCTGTCCGCAAGGTGCTTCCATTATAGTACAGACTAATTATAACTATCTATAAAATGAATTTGTTTTTGTCCAACAAAGGGACCTAGCCCTGTTTGGGAGTGTGATAATCCTCTAAGAAACTGATATTTAACTTGAGTATTGAAGGATGAACCGGAGTTAACTCAGAAACGCAAGTAGGGAAATTTCGGCAGTGGAAAGCGTGGACAAAAAATATAAAAATGGCATTAAACATACAAAGAAGTCTGGGCATCTGGCGGCCCTGAAGAGGAAGAGGAAAAAAGAGTGAGACGAGGCTGGAAAGGCAGGAGGGAGAAGCCAGACATTCCTCAGTCTCGCTGGGAGGCCTGCAGTGGCCCACTTGCTAATCTCCCCACCTCCATCTGTTAGTTTTCTGGATGGTCTCTCTCAAACATCATTTTAATCACATCACACCCCTGTGCAAATATTCTCTCTAACACTTTTTATGTTAGTTCTAAACCTTTTAACCAGTAAGGCCCACTGAGCCTCCAAGGTTCTTGACCATGGCATAACAGCAGTGTGCTCTGCTGTCCTCTGCTAAGGACAGAACCTCAAACCAATATGACCTTATGGAGAAAACTACCTGGGTGGGGAGATAAGACTAATGTGCATAAAGCAATGCTCAAACAGTACAGAGTGACCCCAACTACAGGGCTTACTCGGGCAAACTGTCCTACCTGAGCATTGTGGCAATCCCATGAGAGAAGGTGGAGAAGCTCCAGAGAACTGGGGCACTTGAGGGTTTCATGAAGAAACTGAGCTTCAAGCATGGATGCAGGAATTGGACAAACTGGATAATGCAAAAGATAGGTCCAGGGGCACACACATGTCATTAGCAGAAATGTAACAGGTGAGATCATCAGAGTAACCTGACTCTCCAAAGGAGAGAGGCAATAATGAAATGCAGAGATAGATTTGAAGAGAAGGTATATTTGAGGAACAGGGTAAATGGAGCCAAAGGAAAGAATACCAAGACACAATGACAAGGTAAGGATGCAAAAATCCAGGATATGCCTTTCTTCTCCACATCACAGGCTATGTTTATCACTCTTTTTTAATCAGGTAATTAGTAAATCTTGGGTGGATACCATGTGTTAAGCACTCATTTTTAAGTCAGCTATTATGTATGCCACTCACGTTATCACACTTTTATAGACTCTCTTTTCAAGAAACTTGAACTCTGTGAATGCAAGGGCTGAGCCTACACTTTGTAAATCTCACAGTGCCTGGCACAGTGGACAATTTGGCCTTTTTTGGCTTCAGCAAGAATGTTGGAGTCTGACCTCCTTCCCACCCACTTTTGAGGTCCCAAAACAGTGGCATGGACAAACTGTGTCTTCCTCAGGAGTTGACAAAGCTAAGAGTAGGGAGGAACCTGATGAGCAGTAACTTACCCATGGCAAAATGTCAGGGCTCCCAGACCAACTGCTTGCCAGGACTGTTCAAGTCCTCTTGGTAGGACAAATGTGGGGTTTATGGAGGGGAGAGAGACCCTGCTGCAGCAACATCTTGTCCATGAGACCAGCATGCTGAGAGGCAGTTTACCACCAGGACGGTAAGGGGAGACCATGGATCCAATCTCAAGGGGAAGCATGAGGAAAGATCTTCCCTTAAAGAATTGTGCAGGAATGGGCAGGGAAGGTAGAGATTTCCAGAAAGTCTGGTGACCGAAGACTATGAGTATTGACTGTAAGTCTCTTTACTGTCAACCCTGCTTTTCCAGTCCTTCACAGCTGGATGTCCTCCATCCCATCCCATTTAGAGCCAACCACAACCAAATTGTAGGCTGGAAGTGAGTCTTGCTGCTAGTATACTGGCTACTCTGGTGGTGGAGAGGAACCCTTTTAGACATCCAGTGCAGCTTCTATATCACAGCACTTATTTCTCCCCCTCCTATAGTCTGCACCCACCCCCAAATGGATACCATTTATATTGTGATTTCATTGGGGTTTAAATTGACCTTTTTTTTTCCTTTGGTAATAGTTTTATTGAGATATAACTTACATACCATCCAATTCACCATTTAAAGTATACAATTAAATGGCTTTTAGTATATTCACAGAGTTGTGCAACCATCACCATAATCATAAAATTTTAGAGCATTTTATTACTTCCCTCCAAAAAACTGTATCCTTTAGCTATAACACTTTGATCCCTCCTTTCTCCTCAGCCAGACTTTCTATTCTACTCTAAACTCTCTACTTTCTGTCTCTACAGATTTGCCTATTCTGGACATCTAATATAAATGGAATCGTATAATATGTGGTCTTTTATGACTAGTTCTTTCACATAGCCTACTGTTTCCAAGGTTCCTCCATGCTGTAGATACATCAGTACTCATTGCTTTTAATTGCCAAACAGTATTCCACTGGACAGATATGCCACATTTTATCCACTCTTTGGTTGATGGGCACTTGGGTTATTACCACTTTTGGGCTATTTCGAATAATGCTGCTATGAACATTTATGTCCCTTATCCTTTTAACATGACCTCATGAGTCTTCAAATGATTCTTTGCTTTTAGGGCTCCTCCTATTCATTTTCTGTCCCAGTTCTGGAAGGAGCCATTTCTCAAAAAAAAAAACCCTTCCTTTTAGAAGGAAATGGCCTTTAAAGACCATAATCTGAGTGTTAGATTTGTCTTTTCCTATTGTATCATCATTGCTTCCAGAGTTTTCAACAGAAGAGCTAGAAAATATAATTTTATAGGAAAAAAATCACGAGTTCAGACATATTTCCAATTAAATTTAAAGATCACAAGTTGTAGGTAACGTCTTTGATTTTACATTTGTATGTTTTTTCTTAATGCTTGATGTCATTGATTATAAAGATATTAACACGATTACTTATTTCCTTTACTTTTTAATAAATATCTAATAATTCAAAAATTCAGAATATAAAATATCACTGCCAACAAAAAGATTACTGAATGCAATTTTTTTGTTGTCCTTTTGTCTTTAGGATATATTCCAGTAGGACTAGAAATTAAATGTTGAAAAGTCATTTGAAATAGTTTTTGCTTTGGTATGCCGTCAACCTGACATACATTAAAGTTTGTTTGTTTACATATGTTTTTTTAATTTTAGGGATTTGTTTTATTTAACTTTGTTTTTAAAATATGAAAAAAATGAAATGTTCCCAAATTCAAACTGCAAACCAGTTTCTATGCATCTCCTTCCCCCTGTTCTTTCCTTCCCTCTATTGGTAACTGTGTTTTTATTCAGCTTTGACTTATCCTTTCATTACATATTTTTTGAAAATAGAAGCAACTACATGTATGCTTCATATTCCCTTTCCACTTTTTAAAACTAGACATATTTCATGCTTTTTTTTTTTCACTTCATGAAAGATTCTGGAGATCACTCTATACCAGCCCATTTCTCATTCCTTTTATAAGTGCACAATACCCCACTCTATGGATGTGTCTCAGTTCCCTCAACTAGTTCCCTATCTTTCAATATCTGTTTCTAGTATTTTGTTATTCTAAATAGTGCTTCCATTACTCATTTTTACATATATCCCTCTAAATTTTTTAGAATGGCTATTTATTTAAACAATAGATGTTATCTTTTAAGTCTTTGTTACCTAGATATGCCCAAATCATAGTATTTTAAAATGTACTTCATTGGTTTTTAGCAAAATATTTTAACATGTTTACTGGCCATATATATATATTTATTTTCAGTTGTCTATGCCACTTTATAAAATATTAATACCATTCTTATTTATTCTTAAAAGCCATGTAAATATGATAAGGGCTAGCTCTGTCTTATTCTTCACTGTACTCTCAACACCTAGCATGATATCCAGCATATATTGCTTGAAATACTGATGAATAAATGAGTATGTATGCTTGTAATATGTGTCAAATATACAGTAAATTTTTCTCAATTTATTCAGCATTTGAGACCTTGGAGAAGATGTTTAACCATCCATTTTTAAACTGCCACTTCATCTGTTAAATGGGAAAAATAGTTGCTAACAAGATTATTATAAGGATTAAACAGATAATAAACATAAAACGATTAATTCAGTGCCTGGTATATAATAAGCATGAACATAATAATGTTAGTATCATTCATTATCATCATCATCATCGCTATCAACATCATCATCTACCCATCATCCATCGGTACAAGGAAATAATAAATTCAGATACAGCAATTTGAAATGGAGTAAAGAGTAATAGAGCAAATGGTTTTATTGCCTCTATCAATAGGCAGAGATTTAGACACATAACACGGAAAAAAAAATTATGAAACCAGTCAGACACTATTTTCTGAACGAAGTATTTATTTCAAGATTTTCCTAAGAATATTTCTTATTTTCAAGGATATTTCTTCCTTGTTTATTAAGGATATAGTTGCAGTCTTCAAAGCAAGAATATATTATCAAAAAACAAGGAAGAACAATAGGAAATAAGTATGAGTTCTCCGGGTTCTGATTTGATATCATAAATACTTGGGGGAAGCAACTGAAGTATATACATAATCCAGTATAAATATTTATGTCAGAGAGTAAGAAGAAAATTCTTAAAGTCCCTCACTGTCCAAAACTTCTGTATTTTCCAGTTTAAGATTAGTCAATATTGAAAAATGAAGTAAAAATCCTTTTAACTTGACTCTATGGTCTACAGTTTTTTTAAGTCCAAGTTTTCCATGATATGGAAAAGTTCACAAAAATTATTATGTGAAATATAAAAAATTCATAATTGGTAAATAATAAAACAAAGGTTACCTTGGAAACAACGGCAATATGAACTTTGAGGCAAGTCAACACCAGGAGTAATGTCTTAGGTTATCAAGTTCCAATTCTAAATATCTGGATCTGGGTCACAATGTTGTGATTAGTATACTGAAACAGATGAGTTGTTATATGTGCTACCAAAAGTGGGTCTTCCTTTACTGAGTTAGATTCTATTAGCAGAAGAAGTGATTTATTTAGCAACTATATACAAAGCATCTAAGGCAGGAATCCAAAGACAAGCAGGAAGTAGCCCTGGTCCTCAAGAATCCACTGAAGTTGGTTGAGGAAGAAGTCTCCCTTGACTTAAAATCTTTCTCTAGATGTTGTGCTATTTTTCTGCTCCCTGCATGAAGGAACCATCTTTACCAGCTCTTCCATTTTTTTATCTCCCTTTGCTTCTTAAACCCACAGCAATCTGGCGTCTACTCCCCAACACTCCACTGAAATTGCTCTTGTCAATATATCTAAAGACAAAAATTTAATACAATTTTCTCAGCAACATTCAACACTGTTGCTCACATCTTGAAATGCTCTCTTCTGTCTGCTGCTATGACATCAGGCTCTCCTGTCTTTTTTCACCCCTTCCCCTCTTCCTCCTGCCCTGCTGTTTTTGCTGTCTATGTCATCTTCTCTTCTCATTTTCTCTCCTCTAGGATTCACTGGTTTCGATCCTGGAGACCCCTGATTGGGAAACAGGTTCCCTGTCAATTGTTCCTCCTTTCTGCAGCACTTCACCTTGACTCTCCCCTTGTCTCTCTTTTGATGCATTATCATCTTGCTGCATGACTCACTTGCAAAGGGCACTGGCTCACCACACAGGGATTCGTGTGGGTACTCACGCAGACACTGGCTCACCACACAGGCACTCGCGTGGGCACTGGCTTGCTGTGCAGGCATGCTTTCTCTTCTTCTTTTTCACCAGGAGGCTCCAAGGATCCAACCCAGGTCCTCCCAAACGGAAGGTGGAAGCTCTATCAGTTGAGCCACATCCACTTCCCTGCCCTGCCTTACTGACACGTCTTTGCCCTGCTCTTTGGCCCTCACTGCTTAGCCCTCCTCTCTTTTTTTTCTACTCATGCTACCTAGGAGAGCTCACTCAATCCCTTGGTTGTAAATACAATTTCTTACTGATGATTTCCAAATTAACAAATCTACCTTAGCTCACTCCTTTAAGCTCCCACACCTACATCCAGCTATATATTCAACATCTTCACTTTGATATCTAAAAGGTCTCTCCAAACTAACTTATCCAAAATCAGATGTTTGGTTTTTCACTCCTTCCTAAACTGTCCTCTGTATACCACTCATTCACACCTCAGGCAATGCTTAAACCAGAAAATTGGGCACCTTCCTTGATTTATCCACCATTCTCATCTTTCAAGCCCTTAAAGTGAATGTAACACTAGATTCTATCAAACTATACACTTATGTACCTGTATTTCTCCATCTTTACTGCCACAACTATCTTTTGTCTGAAGTATTAAAATAGCCTGTGAATTTCCCACTTCTATTTCTATCCTTTGCCTAATCTACTTTCCACCCAGCAGCCAGAGAAAATTTTGATAAAATAATCCCACCATTTTTTTACATGGATTTTTGAATCATGTTCATGTTGTATACCTAAAAAAAAATTAAATCAACAAGGACGGGGAAAAACTAAAATTTTATATCCACAGATGAACCTAACTATTTCCAAATTAATAACATACCCACAGAGGAGAACCAATAACAAAAGGATTAATCAAAAGAAAATTCATTAATGATAGCATTGGGAACCAGAATTCTCACTGTAAGAGGAGATACAAATGTTAAGAGTGGGTGAAAGAGAAGAAAAATCCTTTGGTATTGGATTGAAATTGGAGGTATCAGAATAATCTCTCGGGGAGGCAGACTTGGCCCAGTGGTTAGGGCGTCCGTCTACCACATGGGAGGTCCACAGTTCAAACCCTGGGCCTCCTTGACCCGTGTGGAGCTGGCCCATGAGCAGTGCTGATGCGCTCAAGGAGTGCCCTGCCACGCAGCGGTGTCCCCACCCAGCGCGAAAGTAAGTGCAGCCTGCCCAGGAATGGCTCCACACACACGGAGAGCTGACACAATAAGATGACACAACAAAAGAAACATAGATCCCCGTGCCACTCACAACAACAGAGGCGGACAAGGAAGACACAGCAAATAGACACAGAGAACAGACAACCAGCGGGGGGAAGGGGGCCGGGATAAATAAATCTTTTTTGAAAAAAAAGAATAATCTCTCCCTTTCTTTCTCTGTGGAGAGAAATATATATATAAACACACACAGAGAAGCTCCCATATCTTATATTGAAAAGGCCTAGAGGCAATGACAACCCAGTAGCAATGAACACAACTACTGCTGACCTAAATTTTGGTTTCCAAATGCCATTCCCAATGAAAATATCTGGGCTCCTTGGAACAATGGCTGGCTCTCCAGGGCTGAGGCACAGAAAGGACAAGATATCCTTGGAATATGTTATTGGGCCAGAAATAAAGAAAGTGGGTGAGTGTGCAAAAATTAATGGAGGCATATTAAAAGGACCCTGGAAGCAGCTTGAAGGCTCTCTCATAAGGCCAACTTTGGGATAATGGGAACATCAAAAATGAATGGAGGGAAGCAGACTTGGCCCAGTGTTTAGGGCGTCCGTCTACCACATGGGAGGTCCACGGTTCAAACCCCAGGCCTCCTTGACCCATGTGCAGCTGGCCCATGCGCAGTGCTGATGTGCACAAGGAGTGCCCTGCCACGCAGGGGTGTCCCCCGCGTAGAGGAGCCCCACGTGCAAGGAGTGCGCCCCCCCCCCCCATAGGGAGAGACGCCCAGCGCGAAAGAAAGTGCGGCCTGCCCAGGAATGGTGCGGCACAGACGGAGAGCTGACACAACAAGATGACGCAACAAAAAGAAACACAGATTCCCATGCCACTGACAACAGAAGCGGACAAAGACGCAGCAAATAGACACAGAGAACAAACAACTGGACCAGGGGGAGAAAGGGGAGAGAAATAAATAAATAAATAAATCTTTATTTTTAAAAAATGGATTCTTTTACACAAAAAGCACAAGCAAAAAAAAGTAAAAAGTAGATAAATGGGATTTCATTAAAATAAAAAATGCTGTACATCAGAGTACTGCATCATGAAAGTAAAAAGACAATCTATAAAATGGGAGAAAATATTTGGAAACCACATAGACTTTAAGGGTTTAATATCCAGAATATATAAAGAAATCCTACAACTCAACAACCAAAGACAAACAAGCAAATTCAAAAATGAGCAAAAGACTTGAATGGATATTTCTCCAAAGAAGATATACAAATGGCCAAAAAAGTACATGAAAAGATGCTTAACACCCTTAGCCATTAGGGAAATGTAAATTAAAACCGCAATGATATCATTTCACCCCCACTAGAATGACTACTATTTAAAAAACAAATAAATAACAAATGTTGGAGAAGACGTGGAGAAACAGAAATATTTGTTCAACGTTGGTGGGGATTTAAAATGGTATAGTCACTATGGAAAACAGTTTGGCCATTCCTCAGAAAGTTAAGTATAGAATTACCATATGACCTGGCAATAATCTCACTTCCAGGCATACACTCAAAAAAAAGCAAGGTCTTGAACAGATATTTGCACACCAATGGTCATTGTGGAATTATTCACAACTGCCAAAGTATAGAGTCCAAGATGAATGGATTAACAAAACGTGGTATGTTTATATAAAATGGAATATTATTTAGCTGTAAAAAGGAATGAAATTCTCATACATGTGAAAACATGGATAAACCTTGAAGTCATCACGTTGAGTGAAATAAGCCAGATAGAAAAGGACTAATAATATATGGCCTCATTTATATAAAATAATTAGAATATGCAAATTCACAGAGCCGGAAACTAGAATGCAGGTTACCAGGGGCCAGAGTAGGGGTAAGGAATGGGGAGTTAATGCTTAATTGGTACAGAGTCTACGTTTGGAAAAGTTATGGAAATTTTTGGTAATGGAGGTGGTGATGGGAGCACAACATTGTAAATTTAATTAATAGCACTGAATTATATACTTGAATGTGATTAAAAGGGAAAATTTTGGGTTATGTATATAACCCTGGAATAAAAATTATTAAAACCATAGAACGCTATAAAACAAAGAGTAAACCGCGATGTAAACTATGGCCTATAATTAGTTGTATAATTATAGTAATATTGTGTCATCAATTGAAACAAAGGTATCACACTAATGCAAAGTGTTAATAATAGGAAAAACTGTGTGGAAGGAGGAGGTTATATGGGAACTCTGTACTTTCTGCATGATTGTTCTAGAAACCTACTACTTCCCTAATAAAAACATTAAAAATTTTTAAATGAATGGATTCCAACCCTTGGAATAAAAAAAAAATAAGTCCACGAGCCCATAATAACAAGTACAAAATATCTGGACAGGGGATAAAAGAAAGCTCTTCTTTATAGAAGAATACCAATTAATAAAGGCAGGAAGAAAAGTGCAAGTAGAAAATCACCATTGTTAATAATCATTTTAGGCAAGAATCATCAATTTATGCTGCAAACATTGGGTGAAAGTTTTTGGGAGGGATACAATATTGCACAGTCTTAAAATTTCAGCCCACAGATAAATTATTAAATAGAAAGGGAAAAACGTATACTTTCATAATAGAGAAATCTCGCAGATACCATCTAGGCCAATGACCAAACAATATCTCCTTAAGAGGGGAGAAATGGCATAATGTGCCCCCTCTTGTGATATACATTACTTATGTATACTTATGTAATATTCATGCCAAAAACTGTATAGTCATTCATCTAATCTTAAGAAAGCAATCAGACACACCCAGTCTTTAACTGTGTTCCTTTAGAACACTCTGCAAAAAAATTTTCAATGCTATAAAAGAAAAACAAAAGCCTTGGAGAACTTGTTCTAGAATAAAGGACAAATAAGAGACATGGCAAATAAAGGCAATACATGATACCTGATTGATTCTTGGACCCAGAAAAACATAACAAAAAAAACCATCTATAAAGGACATCATTGGGATGACTGGAAAAACTTGAATGGGGACTATGTATTAGGTAATAGTATTACACCAATGATAAATTTTTTGAGTGTGGTAATTATGGGGGAGAATGTCTTTTTTCTTAAGAGAGACCTACTGAAGTATTGGGGGGGGGCATGTCTTATAGTCTACAACTTATTCTTATTTGGTACAGCAAAATAATAAATAGATATATAAAGACAGCAATAAAGCAAATAAGGCAAAATGTTAAGAACTGAATCTATGAAGGGGTATTTAGCATTCACTGCACTATTCTTTCATCACTTCAATAATGTAAAACTTGGGAAACGGACTTTGGCCCAGTGGTTAGGGCGTCCGTCTACCATATGGGAGGTCCACGGTTCAAACCCCGGGCCTCCTTGACCCGTGTGGAGCTGGCCCATGCGCAGTGCTGATGCGCGCAAGGAGTGCCTTGGCACGCAAGGGTGTCCCCCGCGTGGGGGAGCCCCACGCGCAAGGAGTGCGCCCGTGAGGAAAGTCGCCCAGCATGAAAAGAAAGAGCAGCCTGCCCAGGAATGGCGCCGCCCACACTTCCCGTGCCGCTGACGACAACAGAAGCGGACAAAGAAACAAGACGCAGCAAATAGACACCAAGAACAGACAGCCAGGGGAGGGGGGGAAATTAAATAAATAAATAAATCTTAAAAAAAAAATAATGTAAAACTTTTCAAAATAAAAACTGGACACTGGAGGATAAAAAAGTAAACCATGCTTCAACCACGCTAAAAACTCTTCAGTGATGTCTCATTATACTGAGAATAAAATTCAAAACGTCTCATGGTCGACAAGGTTCACTGTTTGTGTGTGTGATGTTTTTTTAAATACATACATCCCCAACAGATTTATTTTGTTTGAAAGGAATGGATTTTGAAAGGAAAAAAAACAAAACAAAACACAGGGCAGGGAGAATATGGAATCGAAAATAAATACTAATATAACCACAAGAAACTAATACAGAAAATGCCTTGTACAAAGCAATACAATAAAGGTTCAGAGACCAAGGTGTTCCCTTAGCAAGGTGAGGATTTCAGGCTCTGGTGTCTGGAGTTCAGGCTGCAGTCCCGTTTTTGGTTAGATCACTGGGTGGGTGTCACAGTCCATGTTTTAACCAGATTTGAACAAAGAATGGCCACTTGGCCCAGGTAGAAGTAGATGACGTGTTTAGTTTCATGTGTCACCTAACTCCCGAAGTAGTTTGCCCACCTCTCCAAACTTGTCCCCCATACTCCCAGGCAGCTCTCTGCTACACTCTTGCCAAACCGGCCTTCGGACATTTCCCAGATGGCGCCAGGCCTTCTCCCCATGAAGTTTGCCCAGGCTCTCCCCTGGCCTGGAGTGCTCTGGAAGCTCACTGCCTGCTGGCCTTCTCATCCTTGAGATTTCAGCTAAAAGGGTACCTGCTTTCCTTGACCACTCTATCAAAAGAAGCCCCTCCCTTTTCTCTACTACAGTAACTTACCACAGTTTGTCAAATTTCCCCTTTATTTTCCTCCTAATTTTCTACCTTCTCTGCTAGACTGGGAGCTTCATGAGGGCAGGGCTTTGGTTGATGTGTCATGGCAACGCACTCTGCCTGGCACACAGTGGGGCTCTCTGAGATGAATGAATGAAAGGAAAGATACACAACTATAACAATCACAGAACAACAGCTTCTTTAACAGAGGTAGAAGTAAAATGTCCTACGCTCAATGAAAAAGGGTGCTGATAAAAGCAGATCTACGGTCATGGCAGATAGGGTTCACTGCCATGTCAGATGGCCCTTCTATGGAGCTGGTGTTTCTGCGTGATGAAACTGGACCCAGAGGGGATCTCTTTTCATAAGACTATCATGCTACTTTACTGGAATTGTAGTTGGTATTGGGGTTTAAGATATATTTAGGGGATTGAATCTTTTTACTGACAATATGATAGCCAGGCCCTGAGCCTCAACAGACTCCAGCTCCTACAATCTGAATTATTGGACTCACCTCATTCAGCTAAGATGGAGTTGAAGAAGGGCAACCACCACACCATGGAGCCTAGAGTGCCTACAACTGAAAGCAGGAGGATTGCATCCAGTAACCATGTGGAATCTGAGCCTCCTCTTGACATAGAGGTGCAACGGACACAACCAATCCAAGGACCTCAGAGAAAAGGTGGCAATGGAGTGGGAAAAGTGGACATGGTGGCTGATGGGTATGGGGAATGGCAGGAAGAGATGAGATGTGGAGGCGTTTTTGGGACTTGGAGTTGCCCTGGATGGTGCTTCAGGGGCAATCACCGGACACTGTAAATCCTCCCAGGGCTCACTGGATGGAATGGGGGAGAGTGTGGGCCATGATGTGGACCAATGACCATGAGGTGCAGAGATACCCAGAGATGTACTTACCAAATGCAATGGATGTGTCATGATGATGGGAGTGAGTGTTACTGGGGGGGGTGAGGGGTGCGGTGGGGGTGGTGGGGTCGAATGGGACCTCATATTTTTTAATGTAATATTTTTACAAAATCAATTAAAAAAAAAAAGACATTAAAAAAAAAAAAAAAAAAAAAAGCAGATCTAATCACACCCTTACAAGAAGACCAGAGGAATATTCAGGATCCAGTGGCCTTCTTTCCAGTAACTAGAAAAGAGATGAACATTATTTGTCCTGATTTAGTTCAGTCGGTCCCTTGCTCCATTAACTCCTCACCTGGAGCCTCCATTGCCAGATCCTGGCCATCTACCCCTAGCCCTACCCCAGACAAAGATGGTCTGGAAAAGAAGTCAGCTGGGACCCAGAGGAACATTGTAACATGAGGTGTAATAAATAGTAAGCCATAGAATTTAAGGACACATTAAAGTCAGGCAACCCTGACAATATGACATCAACCAATTTTGTAAATCTGAAATACTGGAAAACATATTTTTTTAATGCAGGGCAAGACTGGAGTACAGACCAGCATCATCTTTTTTGCACTACTTCTCTAATCTATTCTCCAAACCATAGTCAGAAATTTTCCAAATCATAAATTTACTCATCTCATGCCATTGGTTAAAATCTTTCAGTGCCTCTCCACTATTCTCAGGATAAGCAAACTTAAGCTGACTAAAATTCCCTTGGTGACGTTTTGATTCTCATCCTCACTAATACCTTCCTTTGTATGCTACAACCACACTGAAACTTGAACTAGCCAGTCTCTCTCTTATAAGTTATTATTTTGCTTCAGATACGTTTCCTTCTGTACCTGTCTTTGTTCGGCTAACTCCTGCTCAGTCTTCAGCTTTCAGATTAGAAGCTACTTCCTTTGGGAAGCCTTCCCTAAATACCAACAGCAAATTTACTATCTAGCACTTCATACTTCCCTCATTATAACAATTGCCATTGTATTATTTATACCTGCTTATCTTTATCCCCTAGTTTCATAAGGGCCAATACCAACCTATCTTTTTCCCTGTTGTTTCTCTCAATATACTGCAGAGCAGAGGGCACTGCACCAGAAGGAAGCTACAGGTGGATCGCCAAATTCTGAGGAACTGTGGAAGGAGCAAACCACCAGCATGATAGAGATGCAGCAGGTTTACTCAAGGAAACTACAGGCAAGAGAGCAGTCAAGGAGCCTAGGGTCTCTGAAGGACCTGTGAAAGCACCTCACCAGAGACAGTCAGCCATCAACATATGCTATGCTCAGAGTGCCCAAAGCCAGCTCGCAACCATGCCAGTCAATGAAGAATTTTCCTGCCCTCTCCACTACCTCCTCACCAACCTCTTAATTCCAAAGTGGCCAGAAACAGTAGCCAGTGTGTGAGAGGAGATTGAGAGAAAGAAGAGGCAGACCATGCCTACCTCTTATTCCTTCCTGCCTGTAGAACTGAAGGAATAATGGTTGAACGGTTGATGCTTTGATAATTTATACGGAACTAGACATTTGTTTCTTAAAGCAATCATAGGACTTGGATTACCAGAAGTAATGGGACCTGCCTAGATTTCCATCCAGGGGTAGGGAAAAGTCTCCTCCATAGAGCAAGGTTAAAGAGACAGTGGAAGACAAAAGATCACTTTATCATTAAACCCATCACTCTTTACATTCAAAATTCCACTTACATGTGTATAAAACGTCCCTAGAAGAATACACGCATAGTTACCTCTCAAGTGGGGTACTAGAGACCATTGTGGGAGAGAAATTAACTTTTCACTATATGCCTTTTTGTAAATTTTCATATTTTTAAATCTCTGTGTGCAAGAAATGCAGGTACATGTTGTAATATTACCTGTATCAGAGGTGGTATGGTCTAGTGGTTAAGAACTCCAGCTCTAGAGACAAATTGCTGGGTTCTAATTCTTTTAAGGCCATTACTAGCCATGTATTCTTAAGCATGTTAACTAAGGTATTTGTGCCAGTTTCATCCACTGTAAAATGGTACTAATGATAAAGCCTAGCTTATTGGGATGTCAGGAGGACAAAATGACATATACAACAGTACCTGGCTGAGAAGTGGTCAGTAAAGGTTGGCTACTATTATTATCTATTCCAATAATAATAATATAATTATAAATGTTAAAGGGAAAACTCCATCTAGAAAAAAGAAAACTCCAAAGACAAAAGCTAGTCAGCTTTTTTTTTCTTCCACAGCATTTAGAGTAATAAAACAGGAGTAAGGTTAGGTAATATTTAAAATTAATCACCTGAATGACAAAAGTTATTAAAATCAGAAAAGAAGAACCACTTGATAAGTGGTTTCCCTACAAAAAAAATAGCATCAAGTGAAATGGATTCATCAATATGCATAAAAATAATAAATCATTAGACATCCTTGAAAAAAAAAAACACATTGTATCTGACAGAGAAAGCACTATCTAAAATATAACCAGTCACTAATTGGGAGGTATCTGGAAAAGACTTTAAAAAAAAAAGGGCAGAATGAAGACATAAATGGAACCTGAAATACTAAAAAAAAAAATTTTTAATCCTCAGAGCTATTTTTGTTTGACACTGCAGAGGCCAAAGCATCACAAGACAGGCAGGTGTTGGTTCTTTTGTCAGAGACATCAAAACACAACCTGAAAATACAGATCCTGCTTACAGATGCATATGTGTCTAAATGGCAGAAAAAAGATTTTTCCTGAAAAGTGGCAACCATCACTCAAAACTTAAGAAGACTGAAGATGACTGACCCAGAAACACTGGAGGAGCGTCCCTAGTAAAAGCACTTCCACCAGCAAAGCAAAGCTTCCACAGAGTCAAGCAATACAATCCAAAGTAGCCTTCCAGAGCAGCAAAATTTTAAGGTCAACTGCATGGGATGGCATTTGGCCCAAATCTAGAAGGGCTGGGTCTGCACCTCTATTAAAAGCACAGGGGCCAGAGAAGAATACCCTTAAGTGTCCCTGTCTGCAGGTCTTCAGTCATTACCCCACTCTGCTTTGAGGGTAGGAGGCAGGAAGTTCACAGGTTCAAGAGAATTGTGGGGAAAGAGCGAAGGATCAAGCATCTCAAGCTTGAGAATAAATAAGGCCCCCATAGGTGGAAAGACCAGTTAACAATGTTTCAGGAGTCAAAGGGGAGAAGGAAAGCATGAGCCATGTGATTCAATGGCAGAGAACAGCCTTCCTTATGAAGAAATTTGAATATAAATGCCCAAATGGCCAGAATGAAAGGGAAACCAACATGCCAAACAGTCCAACCAGTAACAAAACTCAAGTGGTAAGGACCAGATCTGCTACATAATGCTGTGCTGACGGCATCCTGCACAAAGGCCTCTAGCAGATGGGGTTAAATGATGGCTGAAGTCCAGTTCCCAAATCCTGAGCCAGGAAAGGGTGCCTTTGTGGGAGAGGCACCTTTCCATCAATTGCACAAAGCAGGAGCAAGGGTGGCCAAAGAAACACAAGGCCTAAGAAAAGATAATGATGTGCCAGAATGGGGAATGGCTCCAGACCATAATTTGAAACCCCCAACTAGGTGTAATATTAACAGTTAATATGTGTTGAGTGCTTAATGTATGCCTAGTGCCATGCTAGCACTTGAGAGGTCATCTCATTTAATGACAAATATAGCAATTACAAATGAAGTGGTTCTTATCAAAGAAAGTCTCTAAGGCAAAATTTAGAAGGGGAACTTGAAAGAGAGCAAGTATGGCTAAAATAAAATAAAAGGAAATATAAAGCTACAGCCATGAAACAGTGAGGAAGGGGCTGCGTGTCCTAACAGTATTTGTCAGATCCAAAAAATCATAGTGTTGCATTGTTGGGGTCTTGACAGATGGGAAGGTTCCACCCCATTCTTCCCAATACTCAACTCTTCCTCTACTAGGGTTGACTATACAGCCACCAGGATAATCATAATTCCACTTAATGTGGGGGCCTAATGTTTCACAGATTTCAAAGTGCTTTCACAAAGACCACATTGGGGGCGGTGGACTTGGCCCAGTGGTTCGGGCATCCGTCTACCACATGGGAGGTCCGCAGTTCAAACTCCGGGCCTCCCTGACCGGTGTGCAGCTGGCCCATGCGCAGTGCTGATGCGTACAAGGAGTGCCCTGCCATGCAGGGGTATCCCCCGCGTAGGGGAGCCCCGCACGCAAGGAGTGTGCCCCATAAAGAGAGCTGCCCAGCACGAAAGAAAGTGCAGCCTGCCCAGGAACGGCACCACACACATGGAGAGATGACACAAGATGACGCAACAAAATGAAACACAGATTCCCTGTGCCGCTGACAACAACAGAAGCGGACAAAGAAGACGCAGCAAATAGACACAGAGAACAGACAACTTGGGGGGGGGGGTGAAGGGGAGAGAAATAAATAAATAAATCTTAAAAAATATATATTAAAAAAAAACAAAACAAAACAAATACCACATCGGGCAACACAGTGCTGTGGAAAGGCCAAGGACAGGGCCTCAGCTACAACTCCCAGTTCTACCACCTTACTTCCTAAATGAATGTGGGCAAGGAAACCATCTCTCTGGGCATCAGGTGCTAAACACAAAATGAAACCCACTTGTCCCCATTTTACAGGTAAAACTGAGGCCTAGAGAAGTGCGGTGACTTCCACAAGGCGACATAATTGATACGTGGCAGCATCTGAGAATGCCAGCCTAGTCTTCTCAGAATATACAAGTACAAAAACAACAAAAACAAAACTAGCTTGCATTGAGTGCTTGTTATGTGCCAGGTACTGAACTGAGACATATTTTCACGTATTAATTCATTTAATCTTCATGTCCATTCCATCATATGAGGAAGGTATTGTTAGTATACCAGGAATCTGAAACCTGCTGAAGCTTGCTCAGCAGTAGAAAGCAGTAGAAACAGGATTTGAACCACATGTTCCTATTACTCCTCTGCTGCCCGCCAAGGCAAAAGAAAAATATTGGAAGTTAAGAGCCAAGGAAAAACAATGAAAAAACCACCGAAGAAGGAAACTTACATCCCTTGAAGGGCCTCCATGGATCAGTTTCTGTAAGTACCTCTTTTATTCTTTTTATGTAAGCACTTTTTGTAAACAATTTCATTTAATTTTCCTATGATGTGGTCATTATCACATCCATTTTAAGGATGAGAAAACTAAGAATTAGGTTTAAAAAAATCAAGTCAAATAGCTAATGAGTGGCAGAACAGAAATTTAAACCGAGGTTTGATTCCAATGTCAGATAAAGCCAGGCATATGGCTTTACATGTATTGCCTCACTTAATCCCCCGCAAACAACCCTGTAACTTATTTTCCTCATTTTACAGAAAAGAAAACTAAAAGTCAGATAGGATAAGTAACTTCCTAAGAACACAAAACAGATAAAAGTTAGTTCCCAAATTTAACCCAGACAGACTTCAGAGCCAGAGTTCTTTCTCTCTGGAGAAACTGCCAGAAAGAGAGTAAACTGGAGCCAAATCATGGACAACCTCAAATGTTAAACTCGGGAATCTGTCAGACATGCAAACTCATTGAAGATTTTTGCTGTGGAGAGCATGATCGAATTATATTTTAGGAATAAACTCCTTCAAGAAATTTAACAAAATTAGATCCTGGGCACATAAATTATCACAGCACACAGAATACCTTACTGATACCAGTAAGGCTTTTCAAATAAGGCTAATGACTGTTTAGATAAGGTATATTTAATTTGCTTAAGAAGGCCATCTAAACAGTTACTCAGCAAGCACCCCTTAACATACACCTGCTAAGTGTTAGGCCCCAACTACATGCTGTAATACTTAGGTGTGGAGTAAATTAGGTTTATTCGTTATTATATCTTTCTACAGACTTCTTGACAGTGGTGTGGAAAATGCAAGGTGAGTAATTGATAACTGACCTTGCCTTCTCAAAGAAAAACAGGAAATGGAGAGGGGAAAAAAAGACCAAGGACTGAAAGGGATTTGCTTTTTCCATTTCATTTTAGCTTTTGGCTCTCATGTACAGTATCTTATCTGGTACCAAACACTAGCCCAAGCCAACCACTCAAGAGGCCTAGAGCTGTCCCTCTGCAAAACAGGTTCAACAGTCTCCAGCCTCAAGCAGAGTTAAAGACTCTGACTCATCCTGGCATCCGGCATCAATTCTTAATGAGTCCCAGGTCCCCAAAGTCCTTTCTACTTCTTTCCCTCCCAGCGAATTTCCTCTGCCCCCTCTTTTTGCACTTTCTCTATGTCGAAGTCCTGAAGACCTTCCCACGCCCACCTCTTAAGAATCACTGCCCAGCACTTCCATCAACTCTTGGGTTCCTCCGTCCTCCTCCGCTCCTCCCCCACATCCCGCCGGGGCTCTACCGGCCCTCCTCACCAGGTGCAGGGCCAGGGGCAGCAGCAGCAGGAACAGCCACAGGTAGAGATGACAGCTGTTGGTGAACTTGCTCTGCTCGGGGTCGTGGTACCAGCCCCCGGTGAGCGCGGCCCACACGCCCTGCCGCAGCAGCTGGAGCCCCTGGGACACCATGCCGGCTGCGCCCGGGGGGCCTGGCCGCGCCCCAGCCGCTGCCCGCCGGCCCCAGCGCGGCTCACGCGCCGCGCGCAGCTTTAACACCGGGGTCCCGGGGCGGGGCCGCCGCCGCCGCCGCCCCCGCCGCCGCCCTCTCCCACACGCCGGAAGCCGGCGCCGCTCTCCTGCCCGGACCCGCGAACCGCGGCGCCGGAGCCGGCTGCTGCCGCGGGGCAGGTAGGCGCCATGTCCGAGGGAGGCAGGATTTTCCCATCGTGCCCCGCGGCGGCAGCGGATGCTCCCGAGGCTCCTCCCAGCGCCCGCCCCTGAGCCCCTAATAGGCCCCTCCTGGGGGCGAGCAAGGATTTCTGTGGGTGCTCCCAGCGTCTCTGCTTTTGTCTCCGCCTCCACCCCACCCCTACCCTAACGGGTTCCTCCTATGAGGGGCGTGAAGGCCTCAAAAGTCAAGGATGCTCTTATGCAGAAAAGACAGGCAAGGACAAATTCCTTGGTCCTTCTCTCTCTCTTTTTTTTTTTTTTTTTTTTCCGCCTCCACCGAAAGCTTTACCGAACACTGTGATTTCTTACCCTGAGCCCTGCCTGCACAGCTTTATTTTCCTGAACTGCTGGCCCAACACATTCTATTATTCTAAGCTCTACCTGCAGCTTTGGCACTGACCTTTTCTCCTCCCCGACCTTTTCTCCTCCTTTCCTCTCCTTGTTACCCAACTTGGGGGGAAGGGGGGGAGAATGTTAGCTGTCTTCCTGGAGTAACTTCAGGCGTCTCAGGTTTTTTGGTCTTTTCATATGATTGCTAGATCATAATTCCAGGCATCATTCGGTTTAAAACGTTATACTAAGTCTTTTTTTTTTAATGTTTAGGTAAGAATACCCATTGGAAGGAATTATTGAACTGTAAGTTTAACTATTACTGATAATATTTTATAATTTACTATAAATAAATATAGATAAACCTCAGATTCTTTCTTAAGAGCAGATTTTGGAAAGAGAAGAGATAAAAGGAAGTAATCTTCCATAGAATGAGCAAAGGCAGCCCTCATTATTAGTAATTTATAACATAAAGTAGACGAGTTTCAGATTACCTTCTGAGAGCAGGTTTTGAAAAGGAAGGAGATAAAAGGGAACTCATATTCCTTAGGAACAAGCATGGGGAACCCTGTGTGAGTTAGGTTTTCGAGGTCAGAACAAAGATTGGAAGGCCTGCTGATTCCCAAACCCATCTTTCTTGCATCTCATAAGGAATGGTCATACACATGGTTCTTTCCTGCATGTGAGAATTGCTCTTATTTGTTGTACCTGCTTCATCAAATACTGATTGAGCATCTTTTGTGTATCAGGCATTTTGCTGAAGACTGAGGAAGCAAATATAAATAAAATGTTGTCCCTACCATGAAACCATGAAGGCCTTCACAAACTATTAGGAAAGACAGGCAAATGAATGAAGACTTGTAGTAAAGTGTGCTAAGAGCTATTATATGTAATAACAATGTCATATAAAGAAGAATAATACACATAAGAATGATAGTTGGTGCACTAAAGAGGAACCATGTTCAACTCTGTGACAAGAGTAATCGTGGTGTCAGCTGAGACTGTCAAAGAAGGATTTGCATCGAGGAGCTTGATCTTAAGGCTAAGTATTAGCTCTCAAGACAGAAAGAGTATGGGAAATATATGTGAGGAAAGAGAAGTATGGCATGTTTGGGAAAATGTCAGGATAGACTAACATGACTAGAAGGTAGAACTGATAAGTGGGGAAAGTGGAACAGTTGGTAACATAATGAGAGAGAGATGAGAGATCTGTTTTGGGGATAATGCAAGTCCTGGGCAATGGACAGGACTTGACAGGTTTTATGCACAGATGTGACGTGATCAATGCAGGGCAAAATGCTGACCACCTGAACCAGCAGAAACGGAGATGAAGATGATGGATTGGATATGACTTAAGACTTAGAGGCTAATTTGTTGTGGTGGTGACAGAACAAGCTAAATGACTTTCAGTTTTTGGTTCAGGTGACTGCTATAAAATGAATCAAGCTAAGGGCTATAGGAGGTGTAGCATTTTGGTACTGTTTATGAATTCTAAAAATAGATATGGGATTATGTTTGTAAACTGATCTGTTCCTCCTGGTGTATTAGATTGTATTAAATTCAGAGGTTTCACTTTTACATGATTAAATAATGATTAAAACTTTGATTGGGTCACGTCAGTAGGAAAAACAACACAGCAGAGGAGAGAGTTTTGAGTTTTGATGCTGGAGCCTGGAGAAGTAAATACACAGTACAAGAACACAGAGAAACAGAGATGGCTCCATAGATGCAGCTGAGGCCCGGAGAAGAGAGAGAGCTGGATAGTCTACAACTGACCTTGTGGAGAGAACAGAGCAGCTGAGCCCAGAAGAAATGTCCCAGGGAGAGAGACAAGCCTTATACCAGCCTACAGCTGAGACCAGAAGCTGGGACCACAGAGCCTACAGAGGAAGGCTGAACCCTCGCAGAGACCAGCAGCCATCTTGCTCCTACATATGGCAACAGACTTTGGTGAGGGAAGTAATTTACTCTTTGTGGCCTTGTGGCTATAAGTTTCTACCCCAAATAAATACCCTTTATAAAAACCAACAGATTTCTATTTTTGGAATTCATAAACAATATCAAACTGCTACAGGGTGCCAAGGTAAATTCCTAGACATCTATTGGCTTTTATAATGTGGATTTATTTGGAATAAAAGTTTACAGTTCCAAAACCATGAAATGTCCAAAGAGGTACCAGCAGAGATGCTTTCTCACCAAAGTCAGGTACTGTTGATCCTGGTGTGTTGGCACGTGGTAAAGCAAGACGGCTGGCCATCTTTGCAAGGTTTCAGCCTTCCCATCTGGGCTCACCATCTCCTCTTGAGCTGCTCTGTGGGCTCAACCTCTTAGGACTTCGTGCTTAAGCAATCCTGTAGTCCTCTCTCTCCTGGCATAGGGCTTGTTTCTTAGGGCTTCTGTCCTTGCAGCTCAGCTGTGGGCAAAACTGGAGTCTTCTCTCTTACATGGCAGGTCCCCTTTTCCTCTCTCTGCCCCTGTGAGTCCATTTATGTCAGACCCAGCAAAGGGGTAGGGCCTCAACCTGAGTCATGCCTCACTGAAATGGTTCAATCAAAAGCTCTTAAAGCAGTATTATCAAGGAGTCTATTCAAAGGCCCTTGGACTGAATTTAATGCCATCAAAGGGTATCACACCCAGAAGAATAGTTTACAAACATACTATTTCCCTTTCTGAGGTTCATAAAATAATCTCAAATTGCCGCAATTACTATCTGTATATCCTTTGTTCTATCACTACCACCACTGTTTTAGGTCAAGTCCTCAGTATTTCTCAGCTGAACTACGGCAATGGCTTTCAAATAGGTTTTTTTTTGTATCTCCAGCTTAATATCATTTAGGGTTCAGCAAGAATAAAGGAACACCTCTAGTTTTCCAACAGAGATAATGTTACATGGGAAATTGAAGAGCTGAGAAACCAAACAAGGATAAGGAACAACCTAGAAATAGCAATATCAGAAGGAGCTACTATCTCCAGGGCTAGAGGAGCAACGGGAGGAGGTAGTGTTGTCAGAGTCTAGAAATCATGGCACGCACATGCACACGCGCACGCGCGCGCACACACACACTTGAAACATTTACAAAATTGGCCATATTCTTCACTGTAAGTCAACACAATGTTATTAGGTGTATCCAAATGAAAGTCTTTTTATATTTACCTGAAGTACTGAATCTTTTATAGTCATGCAGATTTCCTGCAGTATATTTATATTTCTGCTTTAAATTAATTTTGTTTGATATTAATAAAGTCAGGCAGCTTTGCTTTAGTTAATATTTGTATGGTATATCTTTTTCCATAATTTTACTTTTAACCTTTCTGTACCCTTATGTTCTAGGTTTGTCTCTCTTGAAAACAGCATAAAATTGGACTTTGATTTTTATCCAGTCTGGTAATATTTGTATTTTAATTGGAAAATTTAGTTTGCTTCTATTTAATGTAATTATTAATATATTTTTATTTAATCATATCATCTTACAAACAATTTTCAGTTTGTCCTACTCTTTTATGCTATCCCTTCACTTTTTTTGGATGAATTATTTTTTATTATTCAAAGTTTCTTATATTAGTTTGAAAGTAATAAACTCTTTTTGATGATGGTTATATTGAAGATTATGACTGAATTCTTAACTTAGCAATTCCTAAGGACATTAAAACACTATCTCCATTTATCTTTTCCTGACAAACATATTCCCACTGTAATTTTAACTCTCCACATATTTGAAAAGAAATTAGACATTATTATTTCAATCAATTAATTTGTCCACAAATTTATAATTTTCATAGCTCTTTATCACTTTTTGCATTTCCAATTCTCTATTTGGAATCATTTTCCTCCTGCCTGAAGAGCACACTTTGATATTCTATTTTGCATAAGCCTATGCATATTTACTGATGTGAAACTTTCCTAATTCTTGTATGTTTGAAATTTTTCTCAATTCATCTTCATTCTCAAAGAACAGTTTTGCTATGTATGCATTTCTGGATTGGAAATTTTTGTTTGTTTATTTTAATGCACCATTCCATTTTCCCTGGCTTCCATGGTATCTTCTGGGAAGTTTGTGCTCATTCTA
This sequence comes from Dasypus novemcinctus, assembly GCF_030445035.2. NCBI lineage: Eukaryota > Metazoa > Chordata > Mammalia > Cingulata > Dasypodidae > Dasypus > Dasypus novemcinctus. Next base: position 16,828,582 of record NC_080685.1, on the reverse strand, counting down.
TTTGTTGTCCATTTAAATGCAATGGCCATTTTCTTACTATTTTTATGATTTATTATTTTTCTTTGGTTTTCAGAAAAGTCACTGTGACGTGCCTAGGTGTGGATTTCTTTATATTTTTATAAATATAAAGTTGGGGTTCATAGGTCTTCTTGAATCTGTGTATTGATATCTTTCAAAATTTTAGGAGTAACCGTAAACAACTATTTTAAGACTTATTTGTCCCATACATGTATATTAGAACCTCTTGCTATGTACTGCATGTATCTGAGCCTCTTGTTCTGTTTTCACTCATTTCCTTCTCTCTCTTTCAGCTCTGATAGTTTTTTAGACTTCTGCCAAAATCTTCAAACTTTTCCTGTTTATCCTTGAACAGAGTAAGCATAGTTGTTTTTAAAAGCCACGTTTGATAAATTGAATATCTAGAGCTTTTCTGATCCATTGTCTGTTATTGCCGCTGATTTTCATCCAAGTTGTTCTCTTCCCTTATGTGAAGAGTAGTTAATTATCGATTGCTTTCTAGGTCTTAATCTGAGCCTATTTCTGTTGTGTGCAAACAAAATTCCAGATTGGTCAACAAGCCAATGGACACAAGTAATAGTGTTGAAATCTTCCATTCAGCATGCCTTTTCTTGAGGGATTGGCTCAGTATTTACAAAGGAAGTCTTTTGTATCGAGGTCACATTATGAAGTGATGTACAGAGGTAGAAGTGCACAGTACACAGCGTAATTCCAGCACATGGAGGGCACAGATGGAGAAGTAGCAGAAATTACAGGTATGAGGTATTCTGTGTAGGAGATGAAGGTTAAGTAAGGATAATTCATAATGATGTGGGAATTTCACAGAGCACAGCAGAAAGAATTTGGAAGGAAAAGGAAAAGTTGGGCAAAATATAGTATGGAAAAAAACAAGATGGTTTTAAGGATAAACTAACTCTTTATTCCAAGATGATTTCTGACTTTTCCATATACGCTTAGCTTTGCCTAAGAGTAAACATATAATATAAATAACATATTCCGGTTCTTTTGATTCCACATCATGACTCAGACAGTCAATCTTGAAGAAGAAAACACCAATTCCTAAAAAATTACAAAATTAAAAATAAAGTAAAAGAAAGGGGAAAAAGAAGAGTGACCTTACTCACCTGTAACACTAGGGGGAACCAGAGCACAGCTTAGACTGCAGTACAACACACTCCTTTGCTGCTAGTATTATAATGCAAAGCGAGGAAGGACTTTTTTAAAAGAATGAATTCAAAATTTCAGAAACTTGTCTCCAAAATGACAGTTCTACTTTTCACCTGATTAGTATGCTCATGTTTTTTGAAAGCCAGTGTGTATTGTGAGTGTGTTTTATGGGTGACTATTTTTTAGTTGTTGTTTTTTTTAAAAATTCTATCCAAATTAGTATCCCTGAGGATGAGAATAGAAATAATGGAACACAAGAAATATTCTGAGCTATAATTAAAGAACTTCCCATAAATTAAAAAGGAGTTTATCTAAAGATTAAAAGGATACAGCAAACCTTCCCCCTCCCCCATGGCACACACACAAACACACACACACATACATACACACAAACAATGAAGATCGATCCTAGGACATTATGTTGAGTGAAGTAAGCCAGATACAAAAGGACAAATATTGCATAGTCTCACTAATATGAACAAAATGCAAAGAATAAACACATGGAGTTAAAACCTAGGGAATAGGTTACTAGGAGATAGGAGGGCAGAGAAGGACTACTGATGGCTTAATGTATGTAGTTGGTCTAATTAACTTGACTATAAAAGTGTGGAAATGGATAGAGCTGATGGAAACACATTTTAGTGAGGAGCAGCTGGTTTATAAATTGGATTGAGGGATGTAAATGTCATTTGAAAGAAAGCTAGAGAATAATCTGGGGACTGAATAACACAGTGAACTCAGAAGTGGATGAGACTTTTGGTTGACGGTACAGATGCAAGAGTGTCATTCTGTAAACTAGAGCAGATGTACATCACTATTGCAGGGTGGTGTGAATGTGGAGAAGCATGGGAAAAATACAACTGGTGTGACCTATGGACTGTGGCTAATAGCAATACTGTAATATTCTTGCATCAGTGCCAAAGATGTAGTGTGTTGAAAATGGGGGCGGGGGAGTAAAAAGTGTGCCAAAAGTACACTATGGAGCATAGTTAGTGGTGATAGTTTGATGATATGATCTCATAATCTATAATTAAATATCCACCACTGTGTGATGTGTTGATGAAGGGTGTTGTATGGGAATTCTACACATGTGCGTGATTGTTTTGCAGGTTCACAACTTCTGTAATAATATATATATATTTAAATTTATATATATATAATATATATATAAAAGATTGATCCTAGGAGGACTGACTTCTGGACTCACAGATTAAAGACTTTGATGACCACACGGTCTCACAAAAACAATAAACATTTTCTATAAAAGAGAAACTGTTGAACCTAGGTAAACCAATGAGGTCTACGACATTTTAACAGAGGCTCTTCCCATCTCTCCTGCATCCAAAGCTCAGGGAAGCTGTAGTCTGGTCACTTTGCTGCCAGGGAGAAGGAATGACTTCCTCTGGAGCTCCATTAAAAGCACCATCCCCAGAGCACAGTAGACATTTTGTGCAAACCAGCAGCTCCCTGGAAAATATTCCCAGGGTGTTGTGGCTATTTGATTTGACACAGAACTCAACTTAGTCAAAAAACATACAAAAGCTCTACACCCAGGGCATTAAGGAAAACAATAGCAATCTGCTGGGAACACCACAACTGCCTAAGACTGTGATTTTATTTGGGGCAAGAAGACAAAATAAAGAAAGACTGGCAAGAGATTTGAAGGAAATCTTAGAGACTAATGATGACAGGAACACTGAAAATTTCCAAACTATTGCTAGAGATCTAAAAGACATGTGTACATGTCCACAGAAAGAACTGTGCAAGGAGAATATTGCAATATTTCACTTCTGGCTGACCTTGAGGCATTGCACAAGCAGGAAGTGAAAGCTAAAACTGTCTCCTAAACTGTCTGAAGTTTGGAGGTATGCCTTCTCCATAGTCCCTTGGCAAAGGGTAGAAGACACAGAGGCAAAGCATTTAAAGATATCTTTAGATCAATCATTGACTGATCAACAAATCATAACGTACCCAGGGATGATCCCAAGGAAGCCAGGCTTAAAAGTAAAAATACTAACTTAAAAAAAAAACAAAAAACAAAATCCCAGCAGAACACTTAGGAGCTTCACGCTGCAGGGAACACAGAATCTATAGAATTAGTCTAAGAAAGTTACTAAACAAACAAGCAGAAGCAACAAGAACAAACAACAAACACAACAATAGCAAACCCTGGAGGGAGGAATGTATGAATCTAACAGAGGTGATGCAGTATACAGGCATACCTCGAAGATATTGCAGGTTCAGTTCCAGGCCATTGCAATAAAGTGAATATTGCAATAAAGTGAGTCATATGAAATTTTTGGTTTTGTGCATACACAGTATAGTCTATTAACTGTACAATAACATTATGTCTAAGAAACAATGTACATACCTTAATTTAAAAATACTTTATTGCTAATATGGATTAGAGTGGACTTACTGGTATTCTACTATAGACTTATTGTAATTCTAGCAATGGAAGAAAGTATATCATTGATGTGGAGACAGTGGCCACTGGAGGTGCTGAAGTCAGGGAGAGGGATAAAGAGGTATAACACGGGGACAGTTTCAGGACTTGGAATAGTCCTGAATGACATTGCAATGACAGACATGGGTCATTATACATACGGCCATAACCTATGGAATTGAGTGGGAGAGGGTGTAAACTACAATGTAAACTATAATCCATGATTAGTGGCAATGCTCCAAAATGTGTTCATCAATTGCAACGAATATACCACAAAAATGAAAGAAGCTGTTAATGTGGGAAAGGGTGGGAGGTGTGGGGAGTGGAGCATAAGGGAATCCCTTATATTTTTTTATGTAACATTTTCTGTAATCTATGTATCTTTTAAAAATATATAAAATATATAAATATATAAAATATATATTTTTAGAAATCTAAAAAAAAAAATCAAAAAACTTTATTGCTAAAAAAAAAGGCTAACCATTACCTGAGTCTTAAGCAAGTTGTAATCTTTTTGCTGGTGGAAAGTTCTGCCCTTGACGTTGATGGCTACTGACTGATCAGAATGATGATTTCTCTGTAGTGTGAAATCCTTTCCAAAAGTTTTCCAATTTACACTGCCCAGATCCATCAAAGGAATCACTATTTATGGCAGCAAAATAGCCTAATGAAATGTACTTCTTAGATAATAAGAACTTGAAAGTCAAAATGACTCTGTTACATGGACTCCAGAATGGATGTTGTGTTAGCAGGCACACACACACACACACACACACACACAACATTAATCTTGTACATCTCCATCAGAGATGTTACCAGGTGCATTGTCAATGAGCAGTAATATTTTGAAAGGAATCCTTTTTTTCTAAACAGCAATAAGACTGTTTCGCTTCCTTATCATTCATATGTTCAATGGAGTAGCACTTCTAATTTCCTTCAAGAATTTTTCCTGTGCATTCACAGCTTGGCTGTTTGGCACAAGATGCCTAGCTTTCAGCTTATCTCAGCTTTGGACATACCTTCCTCACCACATTTAATACTTAATCATTTTCAGTTTTTTATTTAAAGTAGAGATGTATGACTCTTCCTTTCATTTTAACACTTAGAAGATTTTGTAGGGTTGTTAGTGGTCCTAATTTCAATATTGTTGTGCCTCAGGGAATAAGGAACATCCCAGGAACATGAGAGAGAGAGACTCGGAACAGCCCATCAGTGGGGCATTCAGAACACATACAATGTTTTTCAATTAAGTTTGCTGACTTATACAGATATGATTCCTGGCATCCAAAACAATTTTGGTAGTCACAGATCACCATAACAGATAGAAGAATAGTGAAAAAATTTGAAATGTTGCAAGAATTACCAAAATGTGACACAGAAACACAAAATGAGCACATGGTTTTGGGAAAATGTTATCGACAGACTTTCTTGATGGATGGTTGCCACAAACCTTCAATTTGTAGAAAACACAGTATCTCTGAAGCACAATAAAGTGGACCTGAATAAAATGAGGAATAGCTGTTTACCTCACATGTTCCATTTTTAACCAAATATTATGAAACATACAGAGAAACCTAAAAGGAGACCACATACATGGAAACAAAATCCAGCCAACAACTCAGTGATGTCAGCAACATCGCAACATAAGACATCCTTGGAAACAGCCTCCCCAGAGAATCGCAAATCAAAGGACAAATCCCATTTGCTTGGAACTCTGGAAGATGGTAGAGATTGGAGAAGGACTCCACAAATGCTGAATTAAAGAAAAGAAAAAGAACAGGTAGGAAATTTCTGTCCCGGACCTGCTGGTCTGTTCCGCTTTGCCAACTCAGACCCGTGCACCTTGGGATATAGGCAGAAGCTCAAGTCCCACCCTCAGCAGACATAGATCATAGGGTCACTCGGAGCAGCAAGTTAGAACCCCTCGCATACTCAGTGCAAGTCCAAGACCCAAGTCCGCAGAATCCCAGAGCAGAACACAAACCTCTAACCTGTGCCTCATACAAAAGGACCACCAGGGGAGGAAAAAAAGAGAGTGAAAGAGATGGCTGCAGAACTAGTGCACTCACTCAGTTTCTGCTGGCTGGACCACATAAATGCAAAATAGACTTTTCTGGAGTGGCCCATCTTTCTGAATTGACCACGTATGACTCCCTGGGACAGGATAACCCAATAAGGAAGAAAAGGGACAGAAAAGCCTCAAATAAATAATTTTTAAAAAGGTATGAGGGTTTAAATTGAACTGCTGAAGGGCAGAATTGTTCACAGAACTGAAAAGTGTATGGCAAAGGGGGCACCAACTGAGGGAAAGAATTTAGAAAAAAATCATAAGAACAGGGGAGAAAAGTGTGCACAAAAACAAACAGAAGAGATCAAGATACTTGGAGAAGGAACAGAGGAAAATATGCTTTCTCCTGGAGGCGAAACAATTGCACAGAAAGTGTAATTTTTAAAACTGCATTGCATATCCAGGGCAAGAATCAGATGAAGAAGAGCTAAGAAAATCTGAACGGCTAAACACGGGTTATTCTTAATGCCTAATATAAGTTGGACCAAACATCAAAGAAGAGCCTTAAAACAAAACCAGTAAACAATAAAACCCTAGACAACAGGGAGCAACTGACCTTCAGAGTTAACTCATCAGATAATTGGATGCCTAGGCATCAGCAAAAATTTACAAGCCATACTAAAAAATAGTAAGACATGGCTTAATCAGTGAACAAATAAAAACTTCAGAGGAAATACAGAAGTTGGAATAACTAATCAAATAAGTTCAAACAAATCTACTAAATCAATTCAAGGAGATGAGGGGAAAAATGGAAAAAGATCATGGATATTAAGACAGTGTGTGAGCATAAATAAGAATTTGAAAGTACAAAAAGAAACATTACAGAAATTATGCAGCTGAGAGATGCAATAGCAGAGATTAAAAAGAATAGATGGAGGGAAACAGACTTGGCCCAGTGGTTAGGGCGTCCATCTACCACATGGGAGGTCCGTGGTTCAAACCCCGGGCCTCCTTGACCCGTGTGGAGCTGACCCTCGCACAGTGCTGATGCGCGCAAGGAGTGCCGTGCCACGCAAGGGTGTCCCCCGCGTAGGGGAGCCCCATGTGCAAGGAGTGCGCCCTATAAGGAGAGCCGCCCAGTGCGAAAGAAAATGCAACCTGCCCAGGAATGGCGCCACACACGGAGAGCTGACACAGCAAGATGACGCAACAAAAAGAAACACAGATTCCAGTGCCACTGACAACAACAGAAATGGACAAAGAAGAACATGCGGCAAACAGACACAAAGAACAGACAACTGGGGGGGGGGGGTGGAAGGGGAGAGAAATAAATAAAAGTAAATCTTTAAAAATAAATAAATAAAAAGAATAGATGGAACATGGGACATATATGGGCAATGGACTTGTTCTGCATGATCTTGCAAGGATGGATATAGACCTTGCCAAACTTCTTCAAAATCTATAAAAGATATGGTCCAAAATGTAAACCATAATGTAAACCATTGCCCATGGTTAGTAGCAATGTTTCAACATTTGTACACCAATTATAATAACTGTACCATTCACATATAAAATGCTATTAATAGGGGAAAGGGGAAAAGGTACAGTATGTTGGATATATGGGAATCACCTATATTCTGTACATGACTTTTCTATAATCTAAAGCTTCTTTGAACAAAATGAAAAAAAATTAGACTCTGGGCAACTAAATAGAAACAAATGTCACTGTACATGCAAGACAACAGATCTTAGAGTGATGAAAGACATAATGTTGGCAATTTTTAAAATTTTATATTTTTAAATTTTTTCATTATTTCAAACTTTAAAAAATTTTGTATCTTATTCATTATTTTAAAAGCTGTCATTATTATATCATTTTCCTAGTAATCATATTCAGTTATTTTGTTGGCTTCAATTCTGAAGAAGTTTTGGGTCACAGAAGGGTTGCACCTGTGAAAGAGGAGGATCATTGATGTGGGATGTCAGAGAGGGGAGATTCTTGGGAGGAGGCTCACCTGGGGCATACTTATAAGGCATATGAATGTGTTCAAAGGTTCATGGAGCATTGTCACAGTGAATGGAGATACATACAATAACCAAACAAATATTGAATTCCCATCCTGGTAAGCTCTGCCACATTCTCTAATGGGATGGCAAGAATTCCCTGAGCACAGGGAAAGAGACTAGTAAAGGAGGATGGACCATTGACAGGTCCTTGATTGTGATGACTGTACTTATGTACTTTTGACATTGAAACCTAGCATAGTACTATAGGGTGCCTAAGCATTATGTCCTGAGAGCTTCCTTGTTGCTCAAGTGTGGCTTCACTCTAAGCCAAAACTCAATATATAAATATATTGCCTTCCCCCCCAGCATGGAACATGACTCCTGGGGATGAGCCTCCCTGGCACCAAGGGATTACTACCAAGTACCTACTAGCGATGCAACTGGAAAAACACTTTGACAAAAAAGGGGAAAGGAGAAAGACAAATTAGTTTATATGGTTAAGAGACTTCAAAGTGAGTTGGGAGGTCATTTCAGAGGTTATGCTTATGCAAGTCTCAGCAGGAACCCATACACTGCCAAAGTAAATATTACCTCAAATAGTGGAGACATCCAGACACTATGGGCAGGGCAGAGAGGTCAGGAGTGTGGTGCCCTGTCAGTGGGCATTACTTTGGAATTTACACTCCCCAGTGTGATAGAGTTGGACTCAGTTATTTTTCCCTACACATAGCTCTGCTGCCCCTCTATTTGAACCTATAGTTAGTACTAGAGTTGATAGGTGTATGTCCAAAAGACTTAAAACTTTGGTCTGTCCATGTACCAGTTGGGCCCTGAATCTCCACAGACTTGCAACACCTACTCCCCAGTTCATTGGACTCACCTAGGACAACTAACAAGGAGAATATGACTGACAACCACCATCTGAAGGAAAAGAAAGAGTCTGCAACTGCAAGCAAGAAAGTCCCATCCATCTGCCCCATGGGACCTACACCCCCTCTCAATTAGAGGTAGAGAGAGCATCACCATCACAGAATCCTCAGGATTGGGGCATGGATGATGGACTAGAGTAGACTTACAGTTGTTCTACTATAGACTTGTTGTGATCCTAGCACAAAAGAACTTTTATCATGGATGAAGAGGTAGTGGCCACTGGAGGTTCTGAGGGAAGGGAGAGGGAAAAATAGGTATAATTTGGGGGCATTTTTGGGAATTGGAAAGTATCCTGATTGACTTTCTATGACAGATACAGGCCATTGTAAATCATATAATAACTTGCAAAAATGTGCAGGAGAGAGAGCATGTAAACTACAATGTAAACTATAATCATCACTTAGTAGCAATGCTCCAAGATGTGTTCATCAATTGTGACAAATGTACCACACTAATGAAGGCTGTTTTTGATGTGGGAAAATGTGGGAGGGGTAGGGAGCAGGGCATATGGGAATCCCCTATATTTTTTGTGTTACATTTATGTAATCTACATTTCTTTTAAAAAAAATTAAAAATATATTAAAAAATACACTAGAGGCATACAACAGCAGATTTGATCAGGCAGAAGAATCAGTGAACTGGAAAACAGGACAATTGAAATCATGCAGCCAGAAGAACAAATAGAGAAAATAGTAGGAAAAAAATGAGCAGGATCTCAGGGATTTAAATGACAGCACTAAGAGCCCAAACATATGCATCATGGGTGTCCCAGAAGGAGACAAGAAGGGAAAGGGGGCAGAAAGAATATCTGAGGAAATAATAGTCAAAAATTTCCTTACTCTTATGAAAGACATAAATATATATGCCCAAGAAGTGTCAAGTACTACAAACAGAATAAATCCTAATAAACCTACTCTGACACATACTAATCAGAATGTCAAATGCCAGCAATAAAGAGAGAATTCTGAAAGCAGCAAGAGAAATGTGATTTATTACATAAAAGAGATCCTCAATAAGACTAAGTGCCAATTTCTCATCAGAAACCATAGAGGTGAGAGGGCAGTGGTATGATACATTTAAGGTACTGAAAGAGAAAAACTGCCAGTAAAAATTGTTTATCCAGCAGTACTGTCCTTCAAAAAATGAGAATTTAAAAGATTCACAGATAAACAGAAATGGAGAGAGTTCATCAATAAGAGACCTACCCTATAAGAATTACTAGAGGGAGTTCCACAGATGGAAAAGAAAAGACAAGAGTGACTTGGAGTAGTGTACAGAAACAAAGACCTTAAGTAAGGGTTACTGAAAGGGTAAATACAAAACCCAATAGTACTGTATTCTCAATATAGAACTCTACTCTTTAATTTCTACAAAAGCCAAAATACAATTGAACAAGAAAAGGCAAATTTCCCTATAATGTACATGCAAAATATAAAGTGGTAAAGTAAGACAAAAACAACATAAAGACAGGAAACACAAGGATAAGGGAATGGAGAATATGTATGCTATTGAAACTAAGTTGGTATCTCTTCAAATTAGTAGGTGATAGATGTAGGTTGTGTAATATAAACCCCAGGGTAACCACAGAAAGTATTTTAAAAATATACAGAAAGAGAAATGAGAAATGGATCAGTCAGATACCTCACAAAAGAGCAACTATACAGAAAAGGAGGTTACAATAAAGGAAAAGAGAGAGAGAAAAAAAAATATGACATATAAAAACCAAAGGACAAAATGGCTGATGTAAGCACTTCCTTTACAGTAATTACACTAAATGTTAATGCATTAAACTTCCCAATCAAAAGACAGAGGTTGGCAGAATGGATAAAAAAAGAAAAAGCATGATCCAACTATATGTTATTTACAGGAGACTCACCTTAGACCCAAAAACACAAATAGGTTTGAAAGTGAAAGGATGGAAGAAAAGATATTCCATGCAAATAGTAACCATAAAAGAGCCGGGGTAGCTATACTAATATCAGACAAAATAGACTTTTAAGTCAAAAGCTATTATAAGAGACAAAGAAGGACACTGTATACCAAAAAAAGGGGGAAATTCACCAAGAGGAAATAACAATCATAAATATTTATGCACTTAACCACAATGCCCCAAAATACATGAGAAACCCAAGCAAAACTGAAGCAAGAAATAGACATTTCTACAATGATAGTTGAAGACTTCAATACACCACTCTCATCAATAGATAGAACTAGACAGAAGATCAATAAGGAAACTGAATTTGAATAATGTGATAAATGAACTAGGCCTAACAGACCTATACAGAACATTTCATCCCAAAATAGTAGGATATACATTTTTCTCAAATGCACATAGATCATTCTCCAGGATAGACCACATGTTGGGTCACAAAACAATTCTCAATAAATTTAAAAAGACTGAAATTATACAAAGTGTCTTCTCTGACCATAATAGGATGAAGCTGGAAATCAATTAATGGGTGGATAAGTGGAAAAATCCACAATATATGGGAAATAAATAAATAATACACTCTTAAACAATCAGTGGGCCAAAGAAGAAATTGCAAGAGAAATCAGTAAATATCTTGAGATGAATGCAAACAAGAATGCAACATGTCAAAACTTATGGGATACAGCAAAACCAGTACTGAAAGGGAAATTTATAGCCCAAAATGCTCACATTAAAAAAGAAGAAAGAGCTAAAATTAAAGACCGAATTGCACACCTGGAGGAAATAGAAAAAGAACAGCAAATTAATTGCAAAGCAGACGGGAGGAGAAGAGGGGTCACATCATGGCAAGGCAGAGGAAATGGTGACTTCAGAAGAAAGTGGAGTTTCAGGCAGCGGAGGCAGCACAGAGGAAGGGTTTTTGATCTTTCAAAGTGAGACGAAACAAATAGAGATTCAGTTCTAACATCCAAAAACCATATTGAAAGATTGACCTGTCTTGATTCTTCCTACGTCAGTTTGAATCCATTTGAGGTTCTTCAAATGGATCCTACAGTGACAAATGGGGAAATGAAAAAGAGATTTCAGCAGTTTTCCATATTGGTGCATCCTGACAAAAATCACGATGATGCTTACAAAGCACAGAAGGCCTTTGAAGCTGCGCACATACAAGTTGCTACTGGATCAGGAACAAAAGAAGAGAATCGTGGATGTAATTCAGGCAGGAGAAGTACATGTGGAAAGCACCATTAAAGAGCAGGAAAAGCAATTAAATAAGGAAGGAAAACCTATAAATGTGGAAGAGGATAATCCTGAGTTGTTCAAACAAGCAGCATACAAACAGACTGTGAAACTCTTTGCCGAAATGGAAATTAAAAGGAAAGAGAGAGAAGCCAAAGAGATGCATGAAAGGGAGCAATAAAGACAAGAAGAGACTGAAGCCCAAGAAAAAGCCAAACAAGAAAGGGAGTAACAGGAAAACCTTGAGGAAGTCAAGATGTGAACTGCTGGCAAACCAAGCAAACACAAAGGGGAAGAATGAGAAGAAAAAATGGACCTTCCTGAGACCCTAAAAGTAAAAGTGGAGCAGTGTGAGTGACCAGCTGGAGTCACAGCTACAGAACATCCCCTGACCGCCCCCCTCCTGCACACCAGTTTGTGATCACAGAAATTGGAAGCAACCTAAATGTCCATCAGTGGAAGTCCTTAAAGAAATTATGCTACAGTGTAGTGTACTATGCAACAAGAGAATGAGAATGAGGCATCAACATACACATATATATTAGTATAAATCCATTTCTGGAAAGATAGAAAATTAAACTCCTAAGCAAGGAACTGGATTGCTGGGGAATGGAGGGCATGAATGTCAGAAATTTTGCTTTTCGAAACAATCCTTTTAGTGTGCATGACCTTTAAAAATACGTATGCATGTTTTATTTTATTTTAAAAACCTGTATGCATAATTTGCTTCATTTCAAAATAAAATAATTTAAAAACAAACAGAAGATTTTCTAAGCAGTTCCTTACAGATGGATTATAAACATGAAAAATTTCAAACAATAATGGAGACAACTAATCAAGGGAATAATAAACCACTAAAAGAATATTTATCTCATTTTTAAAGCAGGCTTAGAAACAGTCTAAGTAGGAAAAATAAGGTTTCTAGTATCAAATCTAATACTAGGGAGATAACTGTTCTGTATAAATAAAAACTGGGGCTCAGAATTTACCTGTTGAATAGTACCATATTTGTCAATATTCTTTCAAGATGTTTTAACTTCAAATTATTGAGAGTTAGGCTGAGGTTTTAAAAAGGGTATTCTTACTGTTATAATAGAAAAACAGTTTGCCCAAGAGAATTATCACATAAGACAATTCTTTAAAAAAGATTTATCTATTTATTTATTTCTCTCCCCTTCCCCCCCCCACCCTGGTTGTCTGTTTTCTGTGTCTATTTGCCGCATCATCTTCTTTGTCTGCTTCTGTTGTTGTCAGCGGCACAGGAATCTGTGTTTCTTTTTGTTGTGTCATCTTGTTGTGTCAGCTCTCCGCGTATGCGGCGCCATTCCTGGGTAGGCTGCACTTTCTTCCACGCTGGGCGGCTCTCCTTACGGGGCGCACTCCTTGTGCGTGGGGCTCCCCTACATGGGTACACCCTTGCGTGGCATGGCACTCCTTGCGCGCATCAGCACTGCACATGGGCCAGCTCCACACGGGTCAAGGAGGCCCGGGGTTTGAACTGCGGACCTCCCATGTGGTAGATGGACGCCCTAACCACCAGGCCAAGTCCACTGCCCATTACAGTTTTCAAAGCTCTATATTCATCAGCTCTTTTGGGGACAACAATAGCAATCCTGTAAAGGACCAGCAACAGTATACAATATGGCAAAGTAAACACCCATGGAAAAATAAGCACTGCAGTGTGATGCAGATAGGATGGATGGCTTTGGGCCCTGGAAATTCTTACCAAGATTAAAACTGATAAGAGAGCTAGAGAAATGGAGGCAAGAGGCATGGATTAAAGCAGAGTAGTACTAACTGGTATGTTCCACATTTGTGTGTAAGGAAGGAAAGATTAGTTAAGAATTCTGAAGGAATTTCATCTGACATTTAAAAAGAAAAAGAGATTACTTCATAAAAGAAACTTGAACTGAATACTGGGTTCTGAAGTAGCGTATGTTTGATGCAGTAAGGAGAAAATGTTTGTATTTATTTAGTGTTTTTCTTCCAAGAATGTCAAAAGAGCAGTTTAATTTTATGTCATTAAATCTCATCATAGTATCATGTTATATTATGTTAATTTTCTTCTGATTTTATACTTAGATTTTTTTTAAAAAGGGAAGTTGAAAGAAAAGCTCAACAAGGTCTCTGAAAAGGTCAGTGTTGTAAGCCTGACTTTTATTGTGTGCCCTAGTCTAGTGTTGGAAGTTTCCACCCCCAAACATAGCTCTTATATGCAGGAAACCATCATTTTCATAGAATGAGTAAGATAAAAGGGCACTACAGAGGAAATTTGTTCAGAGTAGAAAAATCAACCCACAAAATCAGGTAGTGTGACCCATGAGTCCAATTTATTAATTCTGGTGGAAAAATTAACTTCCTGTGTGTTTTGTAATGCAACCAGTAAGCTGCCAACACTAAATAAATAACAATTAAAGCAACTATAATCCCATCACTCTATGGGATATGGGTCATATTCACTATGACCTTGGGAGGATGACTTGCTCTTTATCATCTTTGTCCTCTGTGAAAGAAATAAATTGCTTCATATTTCTAGTAGGTTGTGAAGTATTAGTCATTATGTTTGAAAAAAGTCCAGTCAACTCTAAATAAAATCAAATTAATTCTGATAGGACAAAATGTACAAAAGTGGCGGTTGAGCATGGAATGGCAACCTTCCTATCTTAGGTCCAAGGTCATCAGCTTTGTATTTTTACCTCAGAAGGGATATCTTTAAAGGTTTAAAAATGACCTTGGCTTTCTGGAACCACTCAAGTTTTTACATTGTTGAAATAGGCAGTGAAGTAGTTCATTGTCCTTTTTAACAGTACTGACTGTAATCTGTAACTTTAAGCATGGGTAGGCAGGACTTGCTCAGAGATTAAAGTTACAGAAATTCTAAAAATCATGATTGCTCTGTCTAAAACTGAAAGCTGGTTGAAACTTTGAGAATAAATAGTAACCTGACACACAGAGACTGAATTCAAAGTTTAAATACTTACAATAGTTGCCAGTAAATGTTAACTTATTATTGTATTATTATTAATAAGTTAACTCCACATCTTTAAACTCATCAAAAGGGAGCCAGAGAACCAGATTTAAGAGAAAAGGGTGAATTTACAATCTCATGAGACATTCAAAAAGAACTTCATGCTACTTTTTCCTCACACCTTATTCTTTGATAGTTATACAACCATAATATGGAAGTAACAAACTGGATGTTTCCCAGAATGTTAAAGTCAAAGTATATTATGAACTGCTTCGTGGTACTTATTCATTTAATCTTTTTCCAGATAATTGCTTGTCCAAGTCCTTCACCTCCAAATGCTCAAATCTCACTTGAAGAGGTCACTCTGACCACACTATTAAATACCACAACATTTCCCCTTTCTCCTCATTCCCCCACATTTCTGATCTACCTTTTCCTGCTCTCCTTTTTGTTTTTAGATAGCATTTTTCAAATTCTAGTAAACAATTAAATCTGCTTCTTCATTCTATTTTTCATCTACTCCTGCTCAGACATAAGCTCCATGACGACAGGGATCTTTGTCTATTTTGTTCATTTTATATCTAAACACCTTCAGCTAGTGCCTAGCACTCAAAAAATATTTGTTTTATGTTGAATGTATTCTGTCTGTGTATTCTGTCCCATCTCTATCACAAACCAAGTGGGTATATTTATATACTTATTTCTTAGTTTTACTGTAGCATTTTTCACAATAAATAACAGGAGTACTAGTGACAACAAGAAAAAAGTTATAAATAGTCTCCTATAGTTTCATTTGTTTAAAAAACATTGTTATTACATGAGATCTGCCCAAGAGCCTTGGAAGTTACCATTCCAACTCTTGAACTCTGGTAACCCTACGAAAAATCTTTTATTTTTTATTTTTTGTTAGCAGACAGAAGTTTATCTTTGGTATAGGACAATAAGCCAATGGAAGCCAAAAAAGGGGATAAATATGCTTTCTGTTGAGCTTTCTATTCTAATGAGTCCTAACATTGATTAAGCATTAATTACATGCTATGCTTTACATACATTAGCTCAATAAATTCTCAAAACAACTCCATGGGGCAGATACTATTCTTACAAACCATTTTACAGAGGATCCAACTGAAGCATAAAGATTAGGTTTCATTTAGCAAGTAATGACAAAGCCAAGATGTTGTGACCCAGCTCTGTTTACAGAGCCATGCTCTAAACCAATGCTCTGTTCCCTCTCAGAGCTAGATGGTAGATGACAGGGTATACTATATAGACATAACAATACACACACACATACTCTCTCCCAAATGTAATCCAAGGGAGGTAATGAGAGCAGGCATTTCCAAAGTTCCAGAATATCAATAAAAAATTTTTGTCTTGATAAGTCTGGCACAGAACCTGTGGGCAAGTCCATTAAACACTTAATAATCATTTAATATCTTCCTAAAATTTTGAGTTTTACATCTAGAAATATGACAGTCTGAGAAAACCAACTAAGAACTTGGGGAAGCATTTTTCATCAACCACTGAGCTACACCTGCTCCCCTCCATTTTTTTAAAGAATTCACATACATGGTATTTGAAGGAATATTTTCTGTCATCCCTCCCTCTCACCTCTCCAGGATTTCACATTGCTCCTTGGCCTGTTCTTAAAGTTCTTTCTTGCCTCTTACCTAGAAAAACCCTGCCCATTAGCTGAGTAATCTCAGTGGCCCATGAACCATAATCATTGTTACAAGTCTTCGTCCATCTCCTCTTTCCCGTCTTTACCATTCATTGATCTACTCCTACACATCCTGCAAGCCCCTACGCAAGTTCTTTCTCATTCATTAAGTTCTCTCTCACTAAGGGTGACCACCTGTCCCAGGACTGTCCCAGTTTTAGCACTGCAAGTCTGCCTCCTGAGACCCAAATCCCAGGCAAGCAGGGATAGCTGGGCCTTCTATACACAATTCCAACTCTCACTGATTTCTACTCTCTTTCAACTGTTCTCCAACTCCATGAATTCCCTCTCTTACATTGTTATTTCATCATATCTGTTAGTCCTGACTCCATAGCTATAACCTTCTTGATGGAAAAGAAAAACCTTAATTTTTTTTTTTATGTCAGAGGCTTTCTCTTTGTCAATTGCATGGCCACTTTTTACACTTCTTCCTCTGTAGAGTCTTGACTGCCTATGTGGGTAGGTAAGTTTTCCCAAGAAAGGGATGGTCTTTTATGCTTTTAATTACTGAGGTTCCTCGAGACAGGACATTGGAAATCAAAAGCACGTGAGAGAGGAGGAGAGAAAAGCTTATCATCCTCAGGTTGAAAAGCTAGTTTAATGTGAGGGTTTACTTACATTGTGTAGATTCATTACCTTTAGTAACATCTTGTTTAAATGTTCCAGCCTTGTCTGTACTGGCCAACAGTATTACTGCGTTTTGAACAAAGGATCTTATGCCTCTATTTGAATAAAAGCATTATGAGCAGAGCTGTTTCTTCTTTCTTTAATCCTTTCTTTAACCTAGGATAAGTTCTAAAGTTTTTAAATCTCAGGACCCCTTTTCACTCTTACAAATTACTTTACCATTTACCCTATTGCATGGTATGTGAATATATCTCAATAAAACTGCTTTGAAAATATTACTGAAGACCTCAATGAGTCTTTATATATATGAGTTATATGTGTAAAGAATTTCTGTATTGGAAATTAAAATTGAGAAATTTGTAAAATATATATTTATAGCATTACTCAAAATAACAATAATAAACCCATTACATGGTAACATAAATAACACATTTTTATGAAAAATAACTTTTTTCCCAAAACTAAAAAAAATAGATATGTTGGCTGGCATTGTTTTACATTTTTTTGAAATCTCTTGTATATCTGGCTTGATAGAAGACAGTTATATACCCTTAGCTGCTTCTGCATTTAACCTGTTACCCTATGTTGTGCTGGTTGAAGTTTATGGAGAAATTCTGGCCTCACACATACGTAGTTGGAAAGGACAGAAATATTTTTAAACTTTTCCTTTGGAGATAATTGTAAATTTAAATGCGGTTTTTAAGAAATAATACAGAGAGAGTCTGCATATACTTCATCCAATTTTTTCCAATGGCATCATCTTGCATAACTACAGTATAAAAGCACAACCAGGAAAATGACATTGATAAAAATCCACTGACGTTATTAAGAGTTCATCAATTTTACATTTGTGTATGTGTGCATATGTGTATTTCATTCTGTGCAATTTTATCACATGTGCAGATTCATCTGACCACCACCACCATCAAGATACAGAACAGCTCCATCCCACAGATCTCTTGTGCTACCCATTTACAACCACAGCCACCACCCTCCCTCCCCATCATTCTAACCCCAGCAACCACTAATTTTTTCTAAGGCAGAAGTCTTTTTTTAAGAGCCTTTGCAGGCAATCATTGATATTCTTTGATACCATACCAAAATTCGACAAGTGTTTCTTAAAGTTTAGTTGTAATATGGAATGTGAAACCATTACCAATGAACTTTTCATAATCTGTTACATTAAAATCCACTTTGAATAGAACTTTAACCCACGCATGACCTTGTGACATCAAAAAGACATTGGTCTTTTGGAAAATACTACCTCAATGAGCTGTAAAGATCTTCCAAATATTGACACATTGCATTATATTATACAATATCAAAAATCACATTCATAAATTTCATTACCAATCTCATCAGAAAAGCCTTTAAGTATTTGGGAAGTTATTGAGCTCATGATAACAACTATACATTTTCCAAAATTCTGATTTTTTGTCTTGGAAGCTCATATTTTATCAATGGCAACAAATACTGTCAGTTGAAACAAATCACTTTGTTCATTTTCAAGAAAATGTCTGTCAAGTATTCAAGTCTGAATAACTACATTTTTGTCTACCAGTCATTCTTTTAAGTAAAAATAGTGTTCATGAAAAATGTGGCTAGGTCAACATGCTATTCAAAGAATCACGTAAGTGCTTTCCTTAAAACATCCCTCATACTCAGGGAAGCAGCAGAATTGCATTCTATGTATGTGCATTTTGTCACATAGAATATATATATTTTTTAAACCTGTACAGGTTTAATAAAATGAACAATTTTTACTGCCTGGCGAAGGACACTCTTATGTGAAACTGGTATTTTTTTTCTCTTTTACTGCAAGTGTGCAACATTAAAAAATGTAATAACTACTTGTACAGTTTGTTGCCACTGCCTGAATTTATGTTACCATTCTCTACTTTGCCACCGTCAGGGCAAACATTAACACAGAGAAAAAAAGCAAACATTTTAAAATTATGAA
This sequence comes from Dasypus novemcinctus, assembly GCF_030445035.2. Lineage (NCBI taxonomy): Eukaryota > Metazoa > Chordata > Mammalia > Cingulata > Dasypodidae > Dasypus > Dasypus novemcinctus. The sequence goes on along the minus strand of NC_080685.1, from coordinate 16,809,562 downwards.
AATAATTTTGACCTCAGGCATACCCTGAAAGGGTCTTAAGGATCTCTAGGGATCCAAATAACATACTATGAGAACTGCTGAGCTAAGATAATAGGGGCAGTGCTAATTAATTAGAGGAAAGCTCCCAAAAGAAAGTAAGGAAGTGATTCTTAAGGGTTGATTCTCCTTCCAGAACCAACCCTAAAAAGTCCAACTTTAATTTTTAAGAGACCAGTCCCATACAACAACTTCTTCTGTTTCCTTAACACTAACCTGTTGTCCTCTTTGTCTGCTTCTTTTTAAGTTTTCCTCTTTGTTCTTATTTTATCAGCCTTCTATTTTAATATATATGTAACTGAAGTTCTGTGTTAGTGCTCTTTTCTTCTTGTGTACTCTCTTTCCAGTAGCATGTGCTAGTCCAGACCCAGTGGACACGGTTACAGCACACGTTTGCCTAGTGCATGACACTGTAAAACTCGGGTATTAAAGAAAAAAAAAAAGACACAAATGTAACAAATGGTGAATTTTAAGATAATCAAGCCCAGACAGACTCCCTGCAAGGACTGTTTTCTGTTTAGAGTTAGCACATGGGAAATATGTCCCAAAGATCACACTCTTGGAGCTTCAAAGGAAGTCTGTAGGATGACTCCAAATCATGGTGTGGATAGTTATGGAACCCTGGTACTCCTGTTAGAACCAAGTGTGTGACCCAAGTGAGGAATCAAGTCAAGCTAAATTAGATGGCTCTGCAGATTGAGTCCTCTGGGACCTGGGATGCTGCATTTTGGCAGGTCTTTTGAAGGGCACAGAAGTGTCTGCTGGGTCAAATGAGATAGCTTTAGATGGGCGTTCCTATTCAAAGAGATACACTTGGTCCCCAAGCATTGTGGTGGCCCAGCAGAACAGTTCTTCGGGGTATGACATCCTGTGTAGAGAATTACTTCCAAAACTCAATTTCTTCTATTGCTACACTCTTTCCATGCTCCTGATTCTCTGACATTCCTACTGTATAATTGGTTGCCCTAAAAGCATCCCAAACTCAACATGTCAATGAATTATCTTCTCCCTAAAACTACTTCCTAGGCTTTTTGATATTATCAGCCAGCCTACTTGCTTAAGCTAGAAACCTGGAAGAAGTTTCTTGAAAACATTTTTTGTAAGGTGGCATCAAAACTCATTTGGCAACAGAACTTGATCTGAAATGATAAGAGGGTGTTTGTGGTCTTTACTTATCCCACTTGGTGAGAATATTCTTAATTTTGGGGCAGAAATATTAATATTAATATTAATGTGCTTTATTACAGAGTGTTGCCCCACACTCTGCTGAGGTTATTACTTCTCATATATATATCATATTATGAACATTTTCCAAATTCAAAATCTGGAACTTATCAGGACCCCTGAGTTTTGGACAAGGGTCTTGTCTTAGTTTTTCAGGCTGCTATGTCAAATACCACACATTGGGTTGCCTTAAACAATGGGAATCTATTGGCTCATGACTTTGATGAGGCATAAGCAAGGTGATGCTTTCTTCCCAAGGACTGTGGGTTCTGGCGCTGGCTGCTGACGATCCTTGAATTCCTCACCATCCCTTTCACCTGGCAATTCCCATAGCCATGTCCTCCCCTCCCACGTGGCTCAGTTGGGCCACACCTTAACTAAAAACAACATCTTCAAAAGTTCCTATTTTAATGGGTTCACACTCACAGCAATGGGATTAAGATTAAGAAAATGATTTTTCTGGGTGCATAACTCAAACTACCATAGGTCTGTACTTGATCACTAAATACTTATGAATCTTTCTCTGCATATTGTTTTGCCCTTTTTTCTTTACATTCCAAAGCTGATTCTGTATGTTCAAGTCCCTTGCCCCTAATTTCTCTCATGTATTATTCCAGTAGCCACTCACCTAGTTTGCTTACTTTTCACCTTGATTTACTTAAACCATTGTTTCCATGGTTGCTCAAATCATCTTTATATAACTTAAATTTTTTTTACAGGTTTTAGTTTTTAATGCACTTGTAGACAAAAAAGCTCCCATTTCAAAATAAAAACAAAATCCCAGATCATATAGATTTTTACAGTGATTACATTTATCTAAGCGACATACATACATGTTCAGTTGTAAGCTGTTAGCTAAATTTCTTTGATGAATATTTTTTTAATACCAAGAACATTATAGAGTTAATGCAGAGTTCTAAGGATAGTCTAGTATTCACTAAGTGTTTCTTAAGTCTTCACTTTAGATGCTGTTATTTCTAGCATAGCTAAGCGGCAGTCTTTCATATGCTCAAACACTGAAATCTTTGGTTGCTACAGTTATCAGATGGCTTGCAAACAAGAAGCCAACCATTTTAAGCGAACAACTTACAAAGCCCTGGGATAGAAAAACCCTAAGACTGCACAATTTGTGAGCATTTATAACCATCACAACTGTGGCTGAAGACTGTTCATGCTGTTCTTCTGAAATGAGATCTCAAAGCAATATAGTTCAAAGTAAAGTTTTAACAAAAAACTGACACAATTTCTCCACCAATTTGTGTGTGTCAACCATTTAGTTAACTTTTCCACTTGGGAAAAAATGCAATAGAAAACTGGACACATGTTTCACTATCTCAGTTAGCATTCACAATTACAGCTGCTACCATTCAGGATACAGCACCATCAATGCTGCCCAGAGCCAGTTTTTATTGAAATTAAGTTCTTTACGCCAAGTAAATGGCTATCCATAACCACTGGCTAGTATACATATGAACTAAAGTGTCTAGATTTGGGAAGAAACAAATGCTGCTCTAATCATCTGCTCTGCTTCTTCTTTCCATCAATTCATGCTTTGAAACCAGAGTTCAAGTCCTGCAATTATTTTTAAATACAAGAAAAATGTTTTCACAAACACTAAAATGATTGTGCTTTCTTTTATCATAGCTTGCAAATGCAATTATAGCATATTGAATAATTATTACGTTGAAAAACCAAACAGGGTGTAGCGGTTTGATATTATTGATGAATTCCAAAAAGAAATATTGGATTATATTTATAAACTGGTACTTTCCTCTGGGCATATGAGATTATATTGGAGATTATATTGGATTTACTTAATCAAGTAAACCGCTTAAGTAAATCTTTTGTGTCAGTAGGGCATTGAGTCCCAGCCCCTTGGTGAGTGGGGACTCACAGATAAAAGACGTGCCAAAGACAGAGTTGAACGGTTTTTGATGTTGGAGTTTGATGCTGACGCCTTAAGCTGGAGCCCTGGGAAGTAAGCACACAGGAAAGAGAAGCAAGCCCTGGAAAGAGAGGAATGCTGAACCCAGAAAGAAGCAAGACCCTGGAAGAAAGAGACCCAGAAAGCCTGAACCCTCGCAGACATCGGCAGCCATTTTGCTCCAAATTGTGGAAATAGACTTTAGTGAGGGAAGTAATTTATGCTTTAGGGCCTGGTATCTGTAAGTTCCTACCCCGAGTAAATGCCCTTTATAAAAATCAACCAATTTCTGGTATTTTCCATCGGCACCCCTTTGGCTGACTAATAGGGCTTTAAAATGGAAAATCACTGTCACTGACAAACTAAAAAGGAAAGAAGTTAAACTGTCAGCAAAATATTACAAAAGTTGTGTCTTTAATAATAGGGAAGAGCTCTACAAGAATTTTATCTGCTCTTCTTTCAATCTGATATTTGAGGAACTGTTATGTCAATTCATTATAACAAACACTCAGGAATTGCTTAATGGCTAGCCTAACAATGCTCCTGGTAGATTCGAGCAGTCAAATCCAGATTTAATTCTTCAGAAGAGTCAATGGTAGGATATTTCACCCAGGGATTATAGTTTCTCCAGTGATTGTCCTAAGATGTTATTGAAGTTTGTTTAAGAAAATCTTCACTTCTACATTCAGTTTTCAAGTACCAAGCATTCTTTTTCCTAGTGTGCATCAGGCCTTTGTTTTTATCTTGCAGTTTGGGTGGCATCTCCTGACTTCCAAAAGTTCAAAAACCCATCTTCACTGCACCATCAGTTGAAAGGTGGGATAAATCCCTTTGTTCCTGTTATGACCAATTTCTTCTCCAAGTGGTAGAAAGTCTGCACTGTACACCAATGAGTCACAGGAGCACTGTACTCTTCAAGGTCTTCTGAGTGTTGTGTTATCCAGACAATCTTACAAGTTGAACTTTAACAGACCCAGCAAGCCCTGGGGATGTGAGCTCCAGATCACCCCAAACCATCTCTTGCACTCTTATCTTCAATTCCTGTTATTTAGTTCATTACTACTTGGCTTTATTGTCCATGGTGAAAAAAAATGATAAAAATTCAAGACTGCAGTAGATGCAGCAAACTGGCACTTCTTTGGATTGCATGTATTCAGAGCCGATCAGTCTCTCCAGATATTTCAAATTCAAGGTCTTCCCCTGTGATTTGGGTTACATTGCTGAGTGACCAGCCACATTCATTATATATATATAAAATATTTTAATTTATTTTTAAAAGATACTTAGATTACATAAAATGTTACATAAAAATTTTAAGGAATTCCCATATGCCTCACTCCCCATGCCTCCCACCCTTTCCCACATTAACAACTTCTTTCATTAGTGTGGTACATTCATTGCAATTGATGAACACATTTTGGAACAGGGCCACTAAGCATGGATTATAGTTTATATTGTAGTTTACACTCTCTCCCACTCAATTCTGTAGGTTATGGCCGTATATATAATGGCCCGTATCTGTCATTGCAATGTCACTCAGGACAATTCCAAGTCCTGAAAATACCCTCATATTACACCTCTTAGTCCCACTCCCTGACTTCAGCACCTCCAGTGGCCATTGCGTCCACATCAATGATACAATTTCTTCCATTGCTAGAATCACAATAAGTCTATAGTAGAATACCAGTCAGTCCACTGTAGTCCATATTTTATTTCCCAGTCCTGAGGCTTCTGGGATGGTGATGCCCACTCTACTTTTAATTGAGAGGGGGCTTTGATCCTATATGGCTGATGGATAGGACTCTTTTGCTTGCAGTTGCAGACTCTCTCAGTTCCTTGGTGTGGTGGTTGTCCATCCTCACTTCCTCCTTGTTAGTTGTCCTGGGTGAGTCCAATGAACCAGAGAGTAGGTGTTGCAACTCCGCTGAGGCTCAGGGCCCAGTTGGCACATGAACAGTCCAGAGATTCAAATCTCTTGGATGTACACCTACCAACTCCACCATCAACAATAGGTTCAAATAAAAGGGTCAGAAGAGACATGTGTAGAGAAGTCATATCTGAGTCCAGCTCTGTCACACTCAGGAGCACGAACTCCAAAGTAGGGCCCACTGGTGAGGCACCAACCTCTGGAGCTATCTGCCATGACCATAGGACCTGGGTGACTCCAGAGGCCTAAGGAGCCCCAATATTTGGGGTAGTATCTACTTTGGCAATCTATGAGATCCTGCTGAGATTTGCATAAGCATTTCCTCTGGAAAGACCTCCCGACTGACTCTAGATTCCTAAGGAGTCCCAATATTTGGGGTCGTATTTACTTTGGCAATCAATGAGATCCTGCTGAGATTTGCATAAGCATTTCCTCTGGAAAGACCTCCCGAATCATTTTAAAGTCTCACAGACATATAAACTCATTTGTCTTTACCTTTCCCCCCTTTTATTCTGGGTCTTTTTCCAGTTGCATTGGTGTTTGGTAGTATTTGCTTGGTGCCAAGGAGGCTCATCCCTGGGAGTCATGTCCCATGCTGGGGGGAAGGTTGAATTTATATGCTGAGTTTGGCCCACAGAGAGGCCACATTGGAGCAATATGGAGGCTCTCAGGAGGTAACTCTTAGGAATCCTAGGATACTAGGCTAAGTTGCAACTTTAAGAACAAAGGCTCATAAAGATAGTCATAAATATCAAGGGACCATCAATGGACATTAGTCATGCCCCTGTACTTGGGTAATTGTTGCTGTTACATTGGAGAATGTGGCAGAGATCCCCAGGATGGGAATTCAATATTCTCTCAGTTGTTGTGTGAATCTCTACCTACTGTGGCAACACCCCTTGAACACTTGAACACATTTATATACCTTATACATATGCTTAGGTGAACTTCCTCCTATGTATGCCCCCTCACTGACACAACACACCAATGATCCTCCCCTGCCATTGTTGTAACCCTTCTATGACCCAAAACTTCTTTAAAAATGAAGCCAAGAATATCACCAAATACAATTATTAGGAAAATAAAGTAATAATGATAAGTTTAAACATAAGAAATAAAATACATAATAATTTATAAAAACTAAAACAAAGTAAAAAAATTGGGATATTAAAAAATGAGAAATATTTTTTAAAAATTTTGATGCTTTGCCTTTTATCACTATAATATCTGTCGTCCTGTATGTACAGTGGGATTTTCTTCCATTTCTTCCCCAGTGTCCAACTTTTTATTCATTTTGTTTCAAAGGAGTTTTGGGTTACAGTAAAGGCTCATACAGACTACAGGGGATTCCCATACACCCAACATCCTCTCCCCTTTTTGCCCCTCCTGTATCAATAACCTTTTTACATGTGGATGGTCCATTTGCCACAACTGCTGTACAAATATTGAAACATAGCTTCCAACCATAGTCAGTGGTTCACATTATGGCTTACACTTTAGACCATACACATTTATAAAATTTTGATGAAATTTAACATGTCCTGTATCCATTATTGCAAGATCATGTAGAACACTTCCATTGCTCTCTAAATATCCCTTCTTCCTTCTATTCTATCCCTCCCTCCTCCTCCCTTGGGGCCCACAGCAACCACCAGGCCTCACTCCTTGAAGGACAAGATTCATAGATATTTGCAACAATGCTGAGGGCTTGACACACTAGTCTGTCCTCCCCTATTAGGAACCACCCATGCTCTCAAGAGACACTCTCCCCTCTGTTTGAGAACATATTGGGTCTCCCCAGGATGGGGAGGCCTTCCTGCTCATTATGTGGGCCTCCATCCACTGATACAGCACACTGACAAAATAATCACTCGCACATTCTCTAGAAGACTGTCTTAGGTATGCCCTGTCTCAAATGCCTCCTCCCCATCCAACACTCTAAACCAGTAACTCTTCCTTGTCATATTGCCAAGAGATCTTTCTTAACATTGTAGTTCAACCATGTGCCCACCAATCCCCAGTGTTCATGTGTACCCTCCTTCAGCCCTCTCCCCAGTCCCATGACCATCCAACCCATACGCCCCACCCTACCCCCCCAACACCCATAATGGGTGAAATCTATGAAAAGGTAGAAGTGAGTAGTTGTGCAGTGAAGGGATATGACAGGGGTATAGTGATACATCCCTTTCATGTTACTCTTGGTTTTGTCAGTTTGCTTGCCTTTGGTGGTTTGGGCCTGCTGACTCTGCCCACTGGAAGAGGCTACCTGCTGTGCTTTCTGCTTTAACACTGTCCAGTCAGACATGTAGTCATACTGGTGATTCAGAGTCCTGATAAGAATGCCAAATAGCTGCCTAAGATATATGTAATATGGGGCTTCCTCAAAGAGCAGCCCATGACTATAGTTTAAATACATAGCAAATTCTGGAGGAAACCCTGTAGCAGTTTGATATCATTTATGAATTCCAAAAAGAGATATTGATTATGTTTATAAACTGAACTGTTCCTCTGGGCGTGATACCCTTTGACTGTATTAAATTCAAAGGTTTTACATTTACTGATGTCAACATTAGGGCTTTGCTTCGACCACGTCATTAGGGCATGCAGGGTTGAGTCCCTGCCCCTTGGTAGCCTATATAAACGGACACTCAGTAAGGAGAACAGAGTAGGTACACAGTAATGGAGGGAACTTGATCCTGGGGACCCGAAAGAGATACTCACCTGATAGTCTGCCGTTGAAGAGAACAGAGCGGCTGAGCCCTATGCCAGCCTACAGCTGAGATCGGAAGGTGGGCCCACAGAGTCTTAAGAGGAGAGGAAGGCTGAACCCTTGCAGGGTTTGGCAACTATCTTGCTCCAACACATGGCAACAGACTTAGATGAGAAAAGTAACCTTGAGTTGGACTCTTTAGAGACTTGTAACTGTAAGCTTTTACCCCAAATAATACCCTTTATAAAAGCCATCAGATTTCTGGTACTTTGCATCAGTACCCCTTTGGCTGACTAACACAAACCTCTTACATAAAACTTCAACAGGAATGGACATCTTTTCATTAATCCTTTCATACTTTTGTTTCTTTGTTGCAGCCTTTAGTTCTTGCTATGGTATGCTGATTCTATTAAAATACATCAAAACATAGCCTAATGATTCCGTCATCTTAGCGACTGTTCAGTACCAAGATGTGCTTTGATACTAGCATATCCGGGAGTCTGATATGAGATTTTTATCTTCTCTGCATGGTATGTCTTGCCTTGACCTGTTGTCTCTGTACTTTTTGGCCAAACCAAAACAATAAGGACTAACTTACTATAGCGACGCCCAATACCCAGGAGGAAGTTTTCTGGTTTAATGTCTCTGTGTATAAAATTCTTTGCATGCACATATTCAATTGTACTGATCATCTGGTCAGCTAACATATGTAGTTTTCATCGAGAACCTTCTTGTACAGAAATTGAAGAGGTCTTTGAGGCTAGGTCCAAGAAGATACATGAGTAGCACATTGTAGTCCTTTTCCTGACCATACCACCATATGTGGGGGATGCCAAACCCACCTTGAAGAATGTTACGGAGTTGGTTCTTGAACTGCAACTGGGGATGCCTCGCCTTCTTGGAGCCTAGCTTCACTGCCACTTCCTCGCCGTCGGTGATGGTGATCTCCAGATAAATGTCTCCAAAGGAGCCAGAGCCGATCAAGTGCACCAGTTTATGTTTCCCTCCGACCATGAATTAGCCTTGGAGCGGCTGCCGCTTGCCATCCTGAGAGAGAAAACGACAGCGTAGAGTTAGAAGGGCGGAGCTGCGGCTGCGCCAGTCGCGAGGCTCCTGTCGGGAGCGAGGCTGCCCTCGAGCCGCCATCTTGTTCCCTGCAGGGGCTGGAGTTTAGCCCCAGCTGCTGCGTTCCAGAAGCGTCGGAGGCTGCCCCCGCCTCCAGCAGTGCTTACCCAATTTCAGTCATTGCAGTACCACCTTCACCATTTTTGGCGTATCCGTGTACCCACTCTATGACTTTGCTATTTTTTCCCTCCTTAAGTTGACTCATTTTTAAGTAAGAAACTTCATTGCAGGAAATGGAAAATCCCTATCACTTATCATAAACAGAAAGCAACTGTAAATTTAACTACAAGAAAAACAAAAATAATTAGAAATTCTGGCCAACGCCGCCAAGCCAGAGACCTGCTTATTCTCTTTATTTTAAAAATGGATGGTAATAATAAGAGCCAACATTTCTTTAGACTTACTATGTGCCAATCACCCTTCCCACACCTTTACAAGTATTAATTTATAGTCTTCTCAACCACAGTGTGAGGTAGGCATTATTATTATCCCATTTTACAGAGGAGGAAACTGAGTCACAGAGAGGGAAGGTAACTTGCTCAAGGTCACACAGTCACTGAATGGCATAAACTGAAGGACTTGAGAAAAACTGAAAGGGCAATCAATTCTTCATTATGTGTCATTGTTACTATATGTCCTATCTCCATAACAGTGAACATAATCTCTCCAGTTACTAGTGGTAGAGAACTCACAGTTTTGGAAATTCTTTTGAGTCTTTATTTAAGTTGACTTTTTTTCTATCTTTCTAAACTCATCTCCTGCCAGAGTAACTTCAACCCCTTGTCATTTGTTGAGTACACTATCTACCTGGATTTGTACTTCCATGTCTTTGCTGTAACTCTATTTGCCTGGCATGTCCTTTTTTTTTTTTTTTTTAATTAATCCTAGTCATACTCCACTCAAATGACATGTGACAAAGCATTCCCAAGTAAACCCGGTCATAATTAATTGCTCTTCTACTTGGAGTCCAGAACAGTTAGTTTATCCTGTTTTGGAACTAACTTTATTCTATCACTGTTTTCTCAAGCAGGCATCTTCCCTCTTTTTCTTCTATCTGTTGTTCCTCAGCATATGTCTCACAATGAATAAATGCTAAATAAAATCAGTTAAATTAGATTTACTTCTCCATCAGTGTAGAGAGGAAACCTATGTCTGTAAAGGCTTGTAATGGCAGTAGTGGAAACTGTAAATGGTGGTAGGATGGGAGAAACCAGAGGGAGAAGAGAAAGCCCTTGTGAGAGGTTGGGAAAAGTAGAAAACCCAGGAGAGAAAGTGGTATGGCACTGCTGCCCTTTCTGCTGCAGAGGAACAGAAGGTGTGCCACATCTATTAGTGGCAATCCATTTAATAGGAGTTATTTTATTCCCTTCCACAGCCCTCCTCACCAGTAAGCCGCTAAAATATTTTTAATAAATGAACAAATTTCAGAGAAGAAATCAAGTTCATACAAAAAATTCCCTATTGTTAGACCAGAAATGGTTCCTGTCCCAAATAGAAAAACTTCACTTTCTAACTATTAGAAGTCTATCCTTTGCTTTACAGGGCAAATGGAGCAAGGCCACAACTGTCTATCAAGGCAAGCGGAGGTTCTGCTTCCCACAGTGTTTCTGTACATAGTTCGTTCCCTTTAGGTACACAGGATAAATGAATAGTCGCGGGCCACTGAGGACTTGGTTTCTGTATGCAATGACTCTCTTGCTCCATTTGCATTTTTTGAGGAGAGAAACAAGGCTGGGAGGCAATGGGCAACCGCCATCAAGGAAAAAGAAAGCCCCATGAGGCCAGAGACTCCAGCACCCAGTTGTTGCCAGCGCCTCATAAACCAGACCTGTGGGTTCACGGAAGACAGAAGGCTCTTTCCCATTTGAGCAGACAGAAAAGCAAACAAGGGATTAACTGTCACGAGGCAAAGAGCTTCCGGAAACCTCCTGAGCAGAAGCCCCGTCGGTCCCGCGATCGCTTCTGCGGTGCACTCTGGATTCAAATCCACGCCGTCTAGAGATCCGGCGCGCGGCGCCCGCCCTGGCTTGGGAGCGCTCGCGGGCTGGTAATGTGACCTGCTCCGGGGCGTCGGGTCGCTCCCTTAGAACTGCGATTCCCTCCCTCCCTTCACACCCGAAAGCACCAGGTCGGGTAGCCTTAAAGCTCTTCACCCACTTCTCACCAGCTTTTTTACACGAGGTCGCTCCCGAAGCCTTACCCTTGACTTGATTTAAACTTTCCGGAGTACGAGCGGCCCCTCGCAGCGTGCTCCGCCCCCCCGGGTCACGTGGGCGCGACGCGCCAATGGCCGTGAGCGCCGGGCGGCGGGGGCGGGCCCAGGCGGCGGCGGCGGGCGGAGGCCGGGGCTGGCGCGCTGCAGGCCGGCAGCAGGCCCACCCGCCACCATGGTGACCGCAGCGCCCACGGCCCCCGGTGCAGCGGCGGAGGCGGCTGAGGAAGACCAGGGGGCCGAAGCCCGGGCCTCCGGGTAGTGGAGCCCGCAGCCCGAGAACACCCGCCTCTCCCCGCCACCCGCTCTCCCCTTTCCCTCAGCCTCTCCCTCCCCCAACCTTCTCTCCTCGCCGTCGGCGACGCGGGGCGTGGGGTCGGGCGACCCCGCCGGACGATGCTCGCACCTGGCCGCCCCGGAGGCTGAGCCCGCAGCCCCGCGCCTCGGCGTTTCCCGCGGCCACCTCCTCATGGCCTTCCCCGGCGCCGAGGGAGCGGCCGACAGGCCCGTCTCCCCCGCCCGGGAGGCGCCCGCGGCCAGCGGCTCGTCGTCGTCGTCGTCCGCCTCGTCCTGCTGCTCCTCCTCGTCCTCGGCGGCGGCGGCGGGCGCCGGGGGCGGGCGGCTGTGGGCCGCGCTGTACGACTACGAGGCGAGCGGCGAGGACGAGCTGAGCCTGCGGCGGGGCCAGCTGGTGGAGGTGCTGTCCCAGGACGCCGCCGTGTCGGGCGACGAGGGCTGGTGGGCCGGCCAGGTGCAGCGGCGCCTCGGCATCTTCCCCGCCAACTACGTGGCCCCCTGCGGCCCGGCGCCGCGCGGGCCCCCGAGCCCCCGCCCGCCGAGCGCCCCGCCGCCGCCGCCGCCGCGGCCCGGCTCGCCGGTGCACATCGAGTTCGAGTGGCTGGAGCTGAAGGAGCTGATCGGCGCCGGCGGCTTCGGGCAGGTGTACCGGGCCACCTGGCAGGGCCAGGAGGTGGCGGTGAAGGCGGCGCGGCGGGACCCCGAGCAGGACGCGGCGGCGGCGGCCGAGAGCGTGCGGCGCGAGGCGAAGCTCTTCTCCATGCTGCGGCACCCCAACATCATCCAGCTGCGCGGCGTCTGCCTGCGGCAGCCCCACCTCTGCCTGGTGCTCGAGTTCGCCCGCGGCGGGCCGCTCAACCGGGCCCTGGCCGCCGCCGCCGCCCCCGCCTCGCCGCCCCTCGGCCCCGCCGCCGCCGCCCCGGCCCCGGGCGCCGCCGGCCCGCGCCGCGCGCGCCGCATCCCCCCGCAGGTGCTGGTCAACTGGGCCGTGCAGATCGCCCGGGGCATGTTCTACCTGCACGAAGAGGCCGTCGTGCCCATCCTGCACCGGGACCTCAAGTCCAGCAACAGTAAGTGGGGGCAGGTGCCCGGCTCCTGTGCCCTGAGAGCCTGGGGGTTGTGCAGAGAAACTTTAGGGGGGCACTGCTTGCCAGGCCCTTCCAGTCCCGGGAACGCAGCCGTGCACCCCTTGGTCCATCGCTCACACCCTCCCGGGGTGGACTTTCACGGAGCATAGTGCCAGGTGGAAAGAGGTGGCCGGCGGCCCTCACCTTGCAAGAAGGCTCAAAGGTCCGTTTAGACCGTGGTCACTTGCTTTGGGGCAGCTAACACACTTATTGAACGTATTGCCTTTGGGGGCCCTTTTAAAGAAAGTGCGGATCAGATTTGCGTGTAGCCTAAACAGTTGTGAAATAGCTGGATCTTCTGGAAACCTCACGTGGTAATTTGACCTTTAGGTACAGTAGGTGGTTTATTTGGGACGTACTTTGCAAACGGAAGCCTTACTTAGATTAAGAGTAACCAACACCTCCCCCCACCCCCCAATCATGCCTAGTGGCTTTCAGCAAACTCCTCCATTCCTTCAGTTTTACAAGCGCTGTATGGAAGTTGCTGTTATCCCACTTTAAATATGCCTAGTGTTCCCTGGCTTTTCACATTTTCAATCAGGTGTTTCTCTAAATAAAGTATTATTTTATTATTTGTTCAGTGGCTTGAGTGTTGGTGAATAGTCTCCAGACAAGAAACACCACTTCATGCTGTTACACACTTTTGTGTTTGTTAAAAGCAAGTGTATTGTCCTTGCACTAGTACCTGATGTAGACCTGGCCTATATCATTTATTTTGTTTATAAATCAGTGTGGATTTTTCCAGATGTCAGTAAAAAACTGGCAAATGACCTAAATACAAATCCTATTAAATTTCACTGTATAAAAGAACTAATAGAATTGCTGTCTTAAATTAGTGCTTTAACAGTGAAGATTATTTCAGATACCGTTCTTAGAATAAGACGAGATTTCCTGAAAGATTAAAGGATGCAGCTGGAACTGGCATAGACTTACCACAGCTGCATGTCTTTCAACCTTGTGAAGCCTGGGAGGACAGTAGTTTACTCAAACTGAAACATTGTCCTTTTCGAAGTCTGCTGAAAGAAGAGTGGCAAGAATAAATGATATGTTTGTTGTATGTTCGTGTGGATTTTCTTTTCCTGTTCAGAACCTTCAGTACTGAAGTTTTCTTGTATTTTGACTTATTAAAATTATAAATATCTTGAATGTTGGTAGCTATATTTAAGCATTGAGTACTTTTCTTTTAGGTTTTATTTTATGACAACTCCTTTCGCCAAGTGTCTCATGATTTAGATGACTGTTGCTTAAGTGACAGGCCAAAGGCTAACAAAACATGATATAGGAAATTGATAGTGGTAGTATTTGTAGAGCTTCTGACAAGGGCCAGATGAACTCTAGGATTATTTGCTTTTGGACTGTGCAACAGTAAAGGCATAGATAGCACAATTTTCAATATGATTTTCTTACACAGTCTTTGCTACCAAATTGGGCTGGTTTCCTAAACTATGCTTTACTGAAACAAATGTTTAGCTTGTTGCCACAGAACGAGTAGTGGTCTGTGAGCCTGTGTGTCCTGTAAGTCGTCTCCCCAGTGACGTCCTGGTCCTGTAAGCCTGTGTCTGCTTGCAGTTCTCTGCAGAACCAAGAATTTTAAGGACAGCAATAGTGTCATTCTCTCATCTCTCTCTTGGCAGTTGCAGCAATCCTGTGATAACATGGAACCTGGCATTATACAAACTTATTTTGTTGCAGGACATCAAGTCACCAACACAGGCAAACAGTTTGGGTTGAATTGGTCCTTAGATCAAAAACTTAAAAGGGCCTGTAAACTTTTTTTTGTATTATGCCTAGTCAGTCTTGTTTAATTGTAATAATGTTTGAGGTCTGTAGGACGTAAGGTAGAACATATTTGCAGGTGGTAAAAGCATAGGCAAGGAGGGTAATCCGTGTCTCATGTGTTGCCCACTGTAAATTTTAAAATCGTAAAAACATTTAAAGGACTCCTAATACTGTTAAATAAGAGGAAATAATATGATGCTGGATTCATAACCTATGGTTAAACAGTTTTTATTGCCACCAGAAAAACTTGTAGAGTGTAGACTACTATGTATATGGCAGGTATTAGGTATTTTAGGTTTTGAGAGACTTTCCCCTCTCAATAAATTGCCAGCGGGCAGATGTAGCTCAAGTGGGTCAGTGCCTGTTTCCCATGTACACGGTCCCACGTTCAATCCCCGTTACCTCCAAAAGAGAAAAAAAAAGAATAAATTGCCGAACTTCCTGGAGCATTTTAATATCTATAATTGTCAGGCAAGATTCCTTTGTTCCACAGACCTCTTTGTCAGTCAGGTGAGAAACCATGGACCCTTTACTAAGTCCACACTATACTGTGTTTTTTGTTTTTTTTTTAAGATTTGTTTTATTTATCCTGTGTCCATTTGCTGTGTGTTCTTCTGTGTCTGCTTGTCTTCTCTTTAGGTGGCACCAGTAACCAACTGATCCTGGGACTGGAGTGGGAGAGAGGTGCTCAATCTCTAGTGCCACCTCAGCTCCCTGGTCTACTGTGTCTCTTATTGTCTCTCTTCTGTGTCTCTTTTTGTTTGATCATCTTGCTGCGGGCCAGCACTCTGTGTGGGCCAGTTCACCGCTCAGGCCAGCTCTGCCTTCACCAGGAAGCCCCGGGAATTGAACCCTGGACCTCCTATATGATAGAGCGGAGCCCAATCGCTTGAGCTACATCTACTTACCAGTATTATTTATAAATATATCACACCTGCATCAACACATCCCTACAAGAGTTATGTTTTTTGAATTTTCAATTCACGCTCACAGACTCTCTGAAATCTTTCCATGGACCCTTGGGTGTCTGTGGACCCCTGGTTAAGAGCCCCTGCTTTAAATTGTTACATCTTTTAAAAGACTATCATTAGCCTAGCCAAATATGTGTTACAGTATTTCCATTATTATAGTATTTAATTATTACAAAATTAAAATTTTTTAAAAAGCCTAAAATGTGCAGATCACAGGGCTTTGCACACTGCTTTATCTTGGCTCTCTGGTTTTATTTGTTGAATGACTGACTGAACACAGATACTGTGGAATTCTCTTATGATATGATATGTAACTTCTTGTTCAGACTTTTGAGTAGAGCAGATACTCCTTTACAGTATATTTTGTTTGACTTTATTGGCTATTTGCTAATGGTGGACGTTAGCTGATAATGTGAATAGGTTTTAAAAATCAATATTGAATTTAATTTTGATTTTGTATTCTATTCATATAACAAAGAACCACTATAAGACCACTTATAACAAAGTCAATGGAAATTCTTGTTTAAAACAAATGTATAAATTTGTTAAAAGAACATTATTCTTGATATTTTCATTCATCTTTTCTAGTAGGTCTTGTTTTATTATATATTTTAGGAGAATGCATATTTTGAAATCATAGCTGATTGTTGTGATGATTTAAATAACTTTGTCCTTTTTCTGACATAGAACAACAGATTGAAAGTTGAGCCACATTAGCAGGTGTTTTAGAATCATTTATGTTGTAAAAAACAAAACAAAACAAAAAACACAAAACTAGGCTGTAACTGCCAGGATACAAAGTAAGTAGAAAACATATTATTTCCCCTGACTGCTAAATCTGTCTCTGTAAAAGAACTAGTTTCGGGAGCAACCCGAGGCCACTTGGGCTTCTATGAAAACCGTCTGTCTTATTCAGAGTAGTGGGAGCAAAGTCATCGTGAGCTGCAACTCATTTATTCAGCACACCTGTGCCAGTCATGTCTGGGCCCCAGGATGCAGTTGCAAACCAGTTAACAATATCCTTGCTATTGCAAATGGTAGCCTAATAGGGAAGACACACAGTAACCTTATATCGCAAATGCTAATAAGGTCTTTCAAGAAAATAAAAGCATGGCAAAAGGTAGAGAGTGAGAGGGTGGAGGATGAGAGTGCTGTTTCAGACAGGGTGGCCCAGGAAAGCCCTCCTGAGGATGTGACATGAACGGAGACCTGGATGAGGCCTAGGAATGAGCCAAGCAAAGATCCAGGCAAAGGGAACATAAAACAGAAAGGAACCTCGCTTGTTGGAAGAGCAGGGGGAAGGCGCAGTGAGCCTGGAGCCTAGTGAACGAGGCCAAGAATGGAGGGACAGGGAGGTGAGCGTCTGACCAGGCAGGGTCTGTGGGCCTCGGTGGGTGCGGGGATTCCATACTGAGGGCCATGGGAATCTGGAGGGTCTTTGCAGAGGAGTGGTATGATTTGATTTCTGTTTTTAAAAGATTACTTTGGCTGCTCTGGAAAGTGGACAGTAAGTTGGTTTGACTATAAGGCTCTTGCCTTATCAGTTCAGTCCAGAAAATGTTTGCTTGGTCTAGGGTGGTAGCAGTGGAATTGATTTCAGGAAGTTACAATGAAGGAGTTAAGTTGGAATATTATAATATTTAAATTGGTGAAGATAGTTTGAATTGTTAAAATTTAGTTCAGGATTGAAAGAATTTATGGTTCTCTTTCTTTTTTTGAATTCTTACTGTGTTCTGGTGTTTTAAGAGGAAAATAAACATTACATGACAAACTGAGCTACAAGTTTACTTTTATACTTTTGATTTCAGTGATTATCTTTTTATCCCCCCTCCCTGTTTTAGCCTTCTGGCAATAATTATTATCTATATCTATAACTACACCTATACTCTCTCAATAGCTGTAGTTACTATGAAATGCAGTTTAGAACCCTTATTAAAACTTAATCTACAAAAGGAATCTAAATATTTTGTAGCTTTTCTCACAAGTACAATATAAATAAAGGAACTATTTGAGAAAATTATAGCAAATGTTATCACCAAATAAGATGCTTAAATAGGTCATAAGAATGATTTGGGGGAGCTACCAGTTATGCTATTATCAGTTAAAAGTCATACATCCTTTTCCTTCCCTGATCTGTCCTTTTTTTTAACAGAACATGCAGCTTCATGTTAGGACTGCTCTCAGTTCAAAGGGTAACAGAGATGTTAATCCGGATATCAGCGTTAGAAAGTTAAATCTGTGAAAATAAAGTTAGCTAAAGTTTATACTTTCAGTGGAATAACAATCACCATTTTCATGCATGCATATTAAAAAATAGTACAATTCTCACTTTTTATAGTTTTAAAGGAAACAGTTATTCTATATTATGCAATCTTATTTTTCATTATACACATTCAATCATTTTTTTAGTCATTATAAAGTATATCAAGCATGATAAGGAAGGAGGACAGGTGAAATCTAATCCATTTCCAAATGTCATTTGTATACCCTTCCTCACACTAGTATTTAAGTTTTGAACTCTTCTAGAAGAGAGCAGTTAATGGAAAGCGCATTGGCTTTCAAGTTAGTCAGACCTGGGTTTGATTATTTGGTGTCATCATCTACTAGCTGTATAGCTTTGGACAAATTATATAACCTTGTTGAGCCTGAATTTCTTGATTTATAGTACAGTGTACTTAATTCCTCTCTCAGAAATTGACAGAAATCCTGTAGGGAAAATCTGTTTAACTTTTTTTAACCCTTTAAGGCAGGGTTCTTAACCTTTTTTGTTCAACAGACCCCTGTGCCAGTCATGAACCCTTTACAAGTCTATACTCTGTATTACTTAATAAGTATATTACACCCACACCAACATGTCTCCACAAGAATGTTTTTTTTTTGTTTAGTTTTTTTAAAAATTTCAATTCAAGCTCATGTACCCCTTTTTAAAAATCCCTGCTTTAAAGGTTTTTGAGTCAGTAAAAGTATGTGGCTTTTTCAGAACCAAGGAATAGTTAGGTGTGACTAGAAAGAAAGATAGAGAAAGGGGTTTTGTGGAAAGGAGACAGGGATTTAGTACGAGGTCAGAGAGGACCTTGAATGCATTGCTAAGATATGTGGGAGCCATTGAAGGTTTTTGAGGAGGAAAGTAGTATGATCTGTTGCTAAAAAACAAAACCAAAAACAACCAGCCAGAAGGAAAAAAAAAAAAAGTAAGCTTGTGATGATTTGCTTTATGGCTGTACAATCATAGATTGTCAGAAAAGTGTAATAAAAAAAAATTAGATATTGGTTTGACGTAAATTCTCATTTATAACTAGAGCCTGGTCTTCATAATCATAACTGTTTAGTGAGTTAATTTAGGCTACTTTCACCCTCTGATTCACTCTGGATTAGAAAATACTGATTAGCTCTAGTTTGTCAGTCTGATGATATAACTCCAGCTATAACTGTAACAGTCCCCAAACCCTTTGAGTTACTTGAGGGGCTCCCAAAAGGTGAAAGGATCCCAAATGAAGGAGTTTCAGTGGATTTATGGGTTCCCTGCGAGGTTGGGAGAACTATGATCCTTTTATTTTAGAGTCTGAAGCTTAAATTTCTACAGTTGACCCCTAATCAGTGTGAATTTAGTTATTTTTTATTCTCCTTGAAATATTGCTTCATCTTAAGTGCTTTTAAATAAATAATAGTAATAGGTACAACAGTTAACAGTTACTTATGAAGGGCTTACTAGGTGCTGGACACTGCCCAAATTCTTTATCCTCGTTTAATCCCTGCAGCAACCTTTTGAGGTATATATGTAATTATTCTTAATATACAGAAGCAGAATCTGAAGCCAGATATTAATTTGCCTGCCCAAGCTCACTTGGTTCGCCAGAGGTTGGTGCTAAGAATTGAATCCAGGGCCTCTGGTACCTGAACTTGAGCTTTTGTCCTCTCCATACATTGCCTAGGTTAGTATTAATAGTTTTTAAATGATTTTAGGTCCTCCAGGAACTTCTGTTTATGTGGGTTGGGTTATATCTATCAATATTTACCATAGAAAGATGAGGAATTCTAAAATTATTTAATATAAAAATAACAGTGGGGGGCTCATAACTTGAAACATAGCCTTTTTTCCCCCCCCCCCAGGAGGTACTGGGGATGGAACCCAGGACCTTGTACATGTGAAACAGGTGCTCAACCACTGAGCTACATCTACTCCCCAATAAGAGCTGGCTTTTTAGTTGGTTGGTTGGTTGGTTTGGTTTTTAGGAGGTACTGGGGATCGAACCTGGGACCTTGGACGTGGGGAGCAGGCACTCAACTACTTAAGCTACATCTGCCCCCAACATCATTTTTAATGGGAAAAAAAAATACCATATTTTTTAAAATGTATGAAAAACCATGAGGATAGTGACACTGCTTTACACTTTTGCAGCCACATTCATGCTGTGTTTGATTAGACAGATGGATGCTCATATCTGCTTCTGCATTCAATCTGTTGTTATGTGAGGGATCCCTGGACCACACCTTGAGAACCACTGGCCTAGGCGATTAGTTCATTGATAAAGAATGGCATTCTAGAGCATGAGGTACCCAAACCTCATGTTGCATCAAATCTTCTGGTGAGCTTTTGAAAAAATAAAATTCCCTATCACACTTTTGGGTATGCTTGTTCAGTGGATCTTAATCAGAAATGAGCAATAAATTTTTCCTAATATTTTATTTTGAAACTCTTTAAATGTACAGACAGTTGAAATAATTTCAAGTGAACACTTATATACCCAGTTTCTAGATTCTACCATAAATATTTTACTAACTTGCTTTAACATACATCTAATCCTTTTCCATCATCATTACATCTAGTTTTGTTTTTTGTTTTTTTTTAATGCAGCAATCAATTTTTTATGCAGGTCATTTGAAGGCAGAGTCAAGTTTGGAAACTACTGTTTAAGGATGAGATTTGTGGGTTCCATTTTATGTGTTATTAGGATTGACATATACATTTTTCTATGGCCACAGACTATGTCCCAAATCAAGTTAGTTGTCTGAAGACAATGTATAGTTAAGTGGTCATAGAAGATTTCCGATGAGAGTATAGATGGTGTATTTTGGGCTGTTACTATAGGGAAAGAATATCTCTAAGGGTTTGTCCCTGGGGACAGATGGTGTTATTATGGTATTCAAGGTTTGGGCTCTGACTCTACTACTGACCACCTATGAATTCTTGGGCCCTGACTTTCGGAATAAGGTAGCATGAGGATCAGGGTAAATAATGTGTGTCTGGGGTTGGCAAACTTTTTCTCTAAACGGCCACATACATAGTGAATACACTTTATAGGCTATATGGTCTCTGTTCCAATTACTCAGGTCTGCTGTTGCAGCCGAAAACATCCATTCATCTTGGTTGGGGGTAGGAGTCTTTTTTAACTGAATGTCATAATTTGGTTGATTTAGGCCAGCTAGCAGTGTTAGAAAACAATCTTGGGCTTTGTTCTCTGTGTGAGTACTGAAATCTGTGTGCTTTGGCAGTCCTGCTTATAACTTGGGTTGATAAGTTGAGGGTCAAAGAGGAGGTATAAAGTACTAACTTGCTCTTGTAACTGTTTCACTACCACTGTTCATTTTTGGTTTGTGCATGTTTTAAACTACTGGAGAAAGAGCAAATAAAAGATCATTTGGGGAAGTATTTTGATTGCATATAGGATGTTTGAATTATTATTTCTGAAGATTTGGCGTAATGTAATGTTTTTTAAAAAAAGATTAATTTCTCAGTGCCCGCCTCTCCTTGTTTGCACTTGCTGTCTGCTCTCTGTGTCTGTTTGTTGTGTGCTGTCTGTGTCTGTTCGTCTTCCTTATTTTTTTTTTTGTCAGGAGGCACCAGGAACCAAAACAAGGACTTCCCATATGGGAGGGCACCCAAGCGATTGAGTTACCTCTGCTCCTTGCTTGTTGTGTCTTTCATTGTGTTTCCTTATCATGTCTCTTCCTTGCATCATCTCGTTGTGTCATCTTGTTGCATCATTTTGTTGTGTCAGCTTGCTGTGCCAGCCTGTCACATCAGCTCACTTTCTTGCTCATCTTCTTTAGGAGACGCTGGAAATCGAACCCAGGACCTCCCATATGGTAGGTGGGTGCTCAACTGTTTGAGCCACATCTGCTTCTCTTAATGTGATTTTAAGTAGTTTATTTCCTTTCAAATTTTCTGCGATTTTTGGATCAAATAATATCAAATATGATAATTTCTGTTTATTAATATATTAGAGGAGAATAGTGTCAAAGATTCCTGCCTCCATTTGCTATATTATGTAGCAATTTGATATTATTGATGAATTCCAAAAAGAAATACTAAATTATGTTTGTAAAGTGGTTTTTTTCCTTTGGGCATATTTGAGTGTTTTGGATTCAGAGGTTTTACTTTTACATGATTAAGGGTTTGATTGGCCACATCAGTAGGATGTTGAGTCCCTGCCTCTTGGTAGATGGGGACTCACAGAGAAACTGTACCACAGAGAAGGGAGGTTGGAGTCTTGAGCTGGAACCCTGGGAAGTAAGCATACTGAGGAGTGTGGTCATGAGGAAAGAGAGAAGGCCCTGGGAAGAGAAACAAGCCATTCACCTAATAATCTACAGCTGGCCTTGTGGGGCTAACAGAGCACCTGAGCCTGTAGAGAAGCAATCCTCAGGAAGAGAGGAACCCAGGACGCCTGAACCCTTATAGACATTGGCGGCCATCTTGCTCCAACACGTGGCAATAAAGTTTGGTGAGGGAGGTAATTTATGCTTTATGGCCTGGCAACTGTAAACCTCTATCCCCAAATAAATACCCTTTATAAAAACCAACCAATTTCTGATATTTTGCATCAGCACTCCTTTGGCTGAATAATACAGTATTATATACCTTAATTGTTAAAATACTAAGGTGACAGAAATGTAGAACCTCACATTACAATAAAATGTAGGAGATTTTTTAACATTAAAACTGAGTGCACGAAAAGATTTATACAGTGGTTTTTGTTGTGATGTATGAGCAATGTGAACATATGTTTTAGCTGACTATTCTATATTTGCTTTCCAAAAGTCCCTTTTCTTTTAATTTGTAAGCTAATCATTCAGTCATGCAACAGTTACTTGTTGATTATATACCATGAGCCAGGAACTCTTCTAGGGTTTGATATTCAGTACTTAGCAAAGCACATAAAAGTTCCTGCCCTCATGCAACTTAAATTCAAGTGACTAAAAGAGATTTAAGCAAGATAAATAAGTGAAATGCCTAGTGTGTTAGGTAGTAGTACATGATTAGAAAAAATAATGAACATGAAAATATTAGGGTGGGCTACTGAAATTTTAGATAGTGGGGCAAAGGAAAGCCCTACTGAAAAGGTGGCTTTTCAGCAAAACCTGAAAGAAATGAAAGAGCAAATCATCTGAGGAGGAACACTCTTGTTAGAGGGAACAGAAATTACAATCTCTAAAGCAAGAGGCCAGTGAAGGAGAGGAGTGAGTGAAAGAAGGGAAGAATAATAGAAAATGAGGGAGAAAGGTGGTGGTGGTAGTGGTAGGACCAGATCATGCAGGGTCTTGTAGGTTGTGTAAGGTGGCTTTTTCTGTGGTACTGGAGGGGTTTGGATAGAGGAGAGATGTGATCTAACTTACGTGTTAACAGATCACACTGTCTGCAGTTTTGGGAATAGACTGAGAAGGAACAAGGTTGGAAACGAATAATTCTATATATGATGTGGATTTCAGAGATCCAGGCTGGAGATATAAATTTGGAAGTCATCAGCACATAGATTGTATTTAAAGCCATGAGATTGACTGAGAATATCAAGGGAGTGAGTGTTAAAAAAGCGAGATTCAAGGCCTGAGTCCCGGAGTTCTCCAGCAATGAGAGTTCAGGAAGATAAGGGGAACCAGATAAAGGAGCAACTAGAAACCAAGCCAGTTTGATGAAGCCAGTGAGAAAGTGTTCCAAGGAAAAATGATCATTTGTATCAAATGTTGATGATAGATCAATATTTCAAATAACGATGCTACAATTATTTTTATGTCATTTCTTATACAGTATCCTAATACTATTTCAAGTGGGCAGAGATAAGTTGGATTTCTGTATTTAGTAGTTGACTTAATATGAAAAAACTTAATGATTCCTCATCTTCATATTCATTCTTATAGTATTTATTTACATATTCACAAGTATTTTTGAGCACATAAAAATGCTAGTTGCTCTGCAGTTTAAATTAATTAGAGAAAACTCTGTCCTCAGGTTGCTTAGAGAGATGGGATGGAAATATGTAAGATGAGACTTGAGAGTGGTACAACCCAAGTGTATCAGAACCGCTAGCTGAGGTTATGAGGGAAGCATCAGGGAAGATATGTTGTTTAGAGACTCAGAGAATACTGGAGCAAGAAGAGATTGATGAAATTGCTCTTCTGTTATAGAAGAGGAAATTGGGATTCCAAAGGCTTCTAAGTGGTCTCACCATGAATGTCATGGTGGCACAAACTAAGAATCCAGGTCTGCACATTCTCACTCAATGCTGGTTCCCTGATGCTTGAATGGGAAGTATGGTTTTTATAGAGGGTGGAAGGGGAAGACATCCCACAGAAAGCATGTGGAGGCATGTAGACAGAAAAATGAAGTGTTGTACTTTCTGTAAATGAGTTTTGATATAAAGAATTGGTTAGAATGTAGGATTCATTTTGGAGAGAACAAGAGTTGAAAAGATAATTTAGAATAAGGTTGTGAAGGGACTTGAAGGCCAGGATAAAAGTCTGGACTTAGTTTCATAGGCTGGAAGGTGGTGTGTGTGTGTGTGTGTGTCAGGTAGAGGGGATGCGGTGCTTGGTGCAAGTAGGGTGATGGATGGAAAGAAATGTGCGGAACTTTCTGTGCTACTTGGTAATCTTAGAAAGTTATCATTTATTTCATATAAATCATTGCATGTTTTCTACGTTTGAATTCATAAACTAATCTTAAAATCTTAGACTGAGAAAAATGGTATTTAATACATTCTTTCACACTGTTGCTTTTCTATACTTGTTTGCTTTCTTCAGATTCTTTTTGTTTTAATATATTCCTAGCTAAGATGAATGAAAATTAACCCATTTGATTTGTCAAATGGAATTTGGACACAGGAATTCTGTAAATGTTGGGAAAATGCACTGGATACATTGTAATTGCTTTAAAAAATACGTTATATACTATAATTCTCAAAATACCAATGTGAAACTTCAAAGGAGCTGAGAAACCAAGTGCCTCATGGTTGAATAAGTAGGCTAAGTACAATGTTGTAAAGGCCAATTGTTAAAGAATGGGGCTAATAAGGGTCAAAAATCTTTGCTGAAGTTGCACAAAAGGGTGCTCAAACACTAGTTGCTAGGTTACTAACAAGAATTTACCATTTATGTGGCCAAAAAAGTTTATTTGCCTGGTTTGTACATTATAATTTCTGGTGGATAACTAGCTAATGTGCTATAGTTCTTCCTGCTTGAATGACAGGAAACGGAAGTTTGCTGCCAACCTTATGTCCTTGGGCAGAAACCTGGCAAGATGCCCAATTATATTACCTGTTGTGAGGCAGGCTATTTTTGGTTTCGGTTACATTGCCCAAAAGATAAGGAATTTCAGGAATTCTCCTTAACACATGTGAAATAGAATTCAAAACAATGGGCCTTTCATGGAACCCTAAATGTTTGACATTCAGATTGTTATTTTAACTTGTTTTCCTTTAGTTCAAAGTGTCAAGAATCTTAGTTCCTATGGAAACTATGGACCTGGGGAGCAGGAAGAGGTGTTCTAAAACTGTATCAATACAAAAATCTGCTATTATATTATGTCATAACTTCTTATTTAGAAATGAAATTCATTTTTAATTTTAGTTCTCACTTGTAGTTGTATTTTCATTTATTTTAGATATGCCTTTATTTGGCCTTTTCTTCTTAATGGCTTTCAGACTTTCCTTGGTGTCTGGGGTGTGGGTCTCTGGACATGGAATCATTCTAATGCCTATTTTAATCAATACTCTCTCATGCCATCCTATTTGAACTTTCATAAGAATGATGAGATAATATATGTAAAAGTGCTTTGGAAAACAAAGTTTTATAGAACTGCAAGACATTTTGATCATTAGTTTGGAGGTCTTTTTGGTAAGAATAATTTTTGTTTAAAAGTGAAATTGGTAGTATTATGAGGGGAAAAAACTTAATACAGTTGGTAAAGTAGCTCAATTACCTATATTCCTTTGTTTTCAGCTTTTGTTTCTGTGATGTCAGTATATAGAGTCTTAAATAGGCATTTATTTTTTCAATAGATATTTATTGGTGTTCATGAAGAATAAGGACTGAGCAATATATACTTAACTGGCATGGAATAAAGGGCAATTCAAAAATTAATCTCTTAATACGTAGAAGGAAAACTCTAGTTGTTTTGTCTCCTATCGCATCTGATGGCTTTATTGGTAGCACAGAAATCAGACTTTATCTGTAGCCATGTGATCTTGAGTTACAACATTTGTGATGTTGAGTTACAACATTTTTAAGTTGTAAAATGGAGATTATAATTGCCACTCTGTAGAATAGTAGGAGACTCAAAGGAGATATTGTGTGTTGAAAGTACTATACATAGCAAAGGCTCAGTAAATGGTAATCAGTAGTTGTATTATTAAAACAGATTATAGGGAAACGGACTTTGGCCCAGTGGTTAGGGCGTCCGTCTACCATATGGGAGGTCCGCGGTTCAAACCCCGGCCTCCTTGACCCGTGTGGAGCTGGCCATGCGCAGTGCTGATGTGCGCAAGGAGTGCCGTGCCACGCAAGGGTGTCCCCCGCGTGGGGGAGCCCCACGCGCAAGGAGTGTGCCCATGAGGAAAGCCGCCCAGCGTAAAAAGAAAGTGCAGCCTGCCCAGGAATGGCGCCGCCCACACTTCCCGTGCTGCTGACGACAACAGAAGCGGACAAAGAAACAAGACGCAGCAAATAGACACCAAGAACAGACAACCAGGGGAGGGGGGGGGGGAATTAAATAAATAAATAAATCTTTAAAAAAAAAAAAAAATAAAATAAAACAGATTATAATTGTCATTAATAAAAATATTCCATTGAGCACTGTGATGTACAATGTACTGTGTTAGGTAATGTAAGGACTATAGAAAACTATAAAACAATACATCCACTGAGATGAAGTAGTTTGTATGTAATTTGGGGAGATAAGTCTTAGGTAAAGAGATAATTGATCAAATATAATGTATATAAATAGTGAGTGATTGGTAAAATAAAATATTTTTGGGTTGCTCAGGAACATTTTCCTAAGGCTGTTGGACCTTGAAAATAGATACAGATTGGATGGATAGAAAGAATATGGGAGACCGTTTTAAATGCAGTGAGTTTCCTTTTCATCTCACCTTCCTCGCTCTCCTTCCCTTTCTCCATCCCTTCATATGTAGCTTACTTTACCGACTGTTTAACTGGGTATATAACCACCTTAAACCTGATTTTTATCTATGCAATGGATGTAAGAATAGTATAAAGGGCCCTTGCTCTCTCAGTCTCACAATTACAAGATTGCATGGGAAAACAACTATTACAACACAACAGTATTCAGCATTGACTACTTACAAAATAAGTCCCACTCAAATATCCCTCCATGTTTGCATCTAGTGTTAGTTCCTTCTAGTTGTAATAACTCTTTACCTTTTATCATTTTCTAATTTTGTTAAAATTTGATAATATGTTGCAAATAAAGTGTGACTCTACTGCAGAATGAAATGTTAAGACTTGCAAAAGACGCGGGATTTCCTGAAGTTCATGAAAGTATTTTGAAGATTTGCAAAACACACATTCCTAAAAGTGTGCGTATGTGGGTATAAAATTCTTACAAAATGTCTGCTATGTCGCAGGCACTGTCCTAAGCTCTTTACATAGATTCATTTACTCCTCACAACAACCTTTTAACTAGGTACTATTATAATTCTCCATGCAGGCAAGTAAACAAACACTGAGAGGTTAGTCCAAACCACGGAGTCTGGCCGTAGAGTACATTCTGTTCATCACTATGCTAGACTGCCTGTAATTATATTAGTTGATAATTAACCAATGTTAGGAACTCAGGAGGAGAATGGGCACCTCAACAGAGAGAGAGAGAGTTCTAAAGGATAAAGAAAGGTCTTGTGAATAATTGAAAACTTAAAAGCTGTCAACTAAGCAGTGTAGATAATGGTTCAGGGCATGGTCTCTGAGTCAGACTGCCTGAGTTTCACTGCTCCTTGGCTGTGTGAACTTGGACAGATTACTCAATATTTCTGTACCTCACTTTTGTATCTATAAAGTGGACATAATAGTATCTGCCCATAGCATTGTAATATGGGCTAAATGATTAAAATACCTATAACAGTAACTGACATATAGAATGTACTGAGGAAATGTTAATCATTATTATAACTAACATTTAAAAACTAACATAGTCCCTCTTTATGATCATGTTCCAAAAATCAGACATGAAAAATATCATATCTTATGCCATTCTCCAATTTTGTTGAATAAAATATTATAAAAAATCTCCAACTAAGGTTTTCCTTCTAAGAATTAACAGATATTGCTGTTACAAAAATGGCATTAAGTAAAATGAAAGAAACTTTCCTTTGTGATTTTTAGTTTTCTTTTTCATGGTAAAATATAAATAGCAACCCCCTACAAACATACACACCCAAAAGTTCCCTTGTGCTTTTACAATCTGTCACACCCCTATCCCCACTGATCTGATTGCTGTCCCTATAGTTGCTTTTCCAAAGGGTCATATGTCTGGCTTCTTTCACTTAGCATTATGTTTTTGAGAACCATCCATTTTGTTGCATGTATTAGTAGTTTGTTTCTTAAAAGAAGAATGAGGGCGGCAGACTTGGCCCAGTGGTTGGGGCTTCTGTCTACCACATGGGAGGTCCGTGGTTCAGACCCCGGGCTTCCTTGACCTGTGTGGAGCTGGCCCACGTGCAGTGCTGATGCTCGCAAAGAATGCCGTGCCACGCAGGGGTGTCCCCGGCGTAGGGGAGCCCCATGTGCAAGGCGTGCACCCTGTAAGGAGAGCCACCCAGCACGAAAGAAAGTGCAGCCTGCCCAGGAATGGCGCCACCCACATGGAGAGCTGACACAACAAGATGACGCAACAAAAAGAAACACAATTCCTGTGCCGCTGACAACAACAGAAGCTGACAAAGAAGACACAGCAAATAGACACAGAACAGACAACCCGGGCGGGGGGAAGGGAAGAGAAAGGAAAAAAAAAGAATGATATGACACTTGAGGAACATTAATCTGCCAGTGGTGGTATATAAAATGGATTAGAGAGGAAGAGATTGGCACCATCAAGGACAGTTAGAACAATTGTAATTCAGGTGTGAGGGGATGAGGACTAGAGCTAATGTAGTTTAGCAAGGAGAATGGAGGAGAGAGGAGGATTTGCAGAGCATTCAGTGTAAATGGAGCAATAGAGCAAGAAGTTAGATTGCAGGGTTTTAAGGAATGAGTGGAAAATAAGTTAGGAAAAAAAATAGGTTTAGACTATTCACTTAAAACTTTTTGTAGCAAATGTACGTAACACGTTAAAGCCTCTTGGCAAACTTAGGGAACACTTCTGTCTACATGGTTGTAGTCAGTGAGAAATAAACCAGTAGAGATATGGGAACTGAATATGCTGGAGAAAGTGTGGTATAGGGATGGGGTTTGTGTGTGGGGGGGTAGTTTGCAGTTGGGAGATAATTGAGAAGCACATTCATTTTAGCTAAAGAGTTACAAGAGACTTCAAGGACAGACCGACATGAGTTCTGCTAATGAAAGTTGCTGTTGTGTATAGTGTACTTTGTCAGGATGGTGGGGTTGGGGAAAACAAGCAATTGTATGGTGTGTCCGTGAAGTTTTTAGTTTTTGCTATATTTTAAACTGTAGTAAAATGATTATAGCTCATAGATGATCTTTCTGAGCTAAAATTGAGCATTTGCAAATTTAATATAATGTTGGATAATAAAAAGAATATGGTAATATGTAATCTATTTTCAGTTTACTATACCAATGGAAAGACTGTATTTAGGTCAGGAACTACTTTCTTGGAAGAAAATAGTGTATTCGTTTTAATATCAGGTAAACGTTCACAGACTTCTGATCCTACCTATGATGTTGCAGTAAATATTTCTTGCCTCTAGAAATCATTTGCTTTCTCATAAAGAGAAACACTCCTCCGCTAACCTATATTGTGTCCCTGAATTTTTTTTTCTAACTTGTAACTTCAGGCACATATGATCCACGAAACATGAGGAAATTAAAAGTTTTGATATATACTTATGTAAGATAAAAGCTCAGGTTCACTCTGCCAAGTATAATGAAGATTGTGTTCTAAATGTCAAAAATGTGTAAAAATATTATGAGAATACAAAAATATCCCCCCTTTGATTTTTACCTAGTTTTGCTGCTTGAGAAGATAGAACATGATGACATCTGTAATAAAACATTGAAGATTACAGATTTTGGGTTGGCCAGGGAATGGCACAGAACCACTAAAATGAGTGCAGCTGGCACCTACGCATGGATGGCACCTGAAGTTATAAAGTCTTCCTTGTTTACTAAAGGAAGTGATATCTGGAGGTAAGCACAATGCATTTTTGCTTTTGCAGACTTCTACAGAAACTGGTTGCTGTGCTTCGTTTATATGAGTCCCAAAGTATTCAGTAATTCTAAAGCATAAAAAATAGTGTAGACCTTTCGGAGGAAGGTTTTGTGGTTTTGATCAAGATAGTCATAATTACAACAGAAGATATAATGAAGTTTTTATTGTCATATAACTTCCATTTGATCAGGAAACTTTTTTGTTAAGTCTGAGGTTTGATTAAAACTAGTTATAATTTCAGTTAACAGCAAAGCTAAGATTTTGTAAGGCTTGCCAGCATATAAATGTAAATTTTTACTTTAGCAAAATTTTGATTCCTTAGGATTCACAAGCAAAGTATTAGCAGGAAGGAATTTGAGAAAAAAAATTAGACTAACTCCTTAGTTTTATAGATATGTATCTTCTAACGATTAAAGCCTCCTGCTTCAAGATGGAGAGCTAGACTCAAACGGAATGCAAGGTCATCTTGATTCTCCATTCAGATATGTCTGATCAGGAAATGAAGATAAAGTACATGATACCAGAAACAGAATAATAAAGAAAAATCACTCTATTTAATAGTTACAGTGCACTAAGAGCTTACTTGCCTTTATTTAATGCTCATAAAATCCTATGTGGCAGGCATTAAAATTCCAGGATTCTTCTCTTGTCGTTTCTTAACAGCTTTATTGAGATATTCACATACCATACAATTCACTTACTTAAAGTACACAATTCAGTGGCTTTTAGTATATTCATAGAGTTGTGTATTCATTATCACAGTCAATTTTAGAACATTTTCATTATCCCAAAACACTCCACATCTTTACCTATCACTCCTGTTATTCTATTCCTTCCCCTCCCCCGCCCCCAGCCTTAGGCAACCATTTGTCTGTTTTCCATCTCTGTAGATTTGCCTATTTTGCCTATTCTGGACATTTTATATAAATGGAATATATAATATGTGATCCTTTGTGACTTGCCTCTTTCATTTGGTACAGTGTTTCACGGTTCATCCATGGTGTAGCATGTATTAGTACTTCATTGCTTTTTATTGTCTAAAATGATCCATTGTATGACACATGACATTTTATTCATTCATCAGTTGATAAACATTAGGGTTTTTTTCACTCTAGAGCTATTATGAATAATGTTGCTAGAATATTTGTGTTATTCTCTTTTTGATTATAGCTATCCTAGTGAGTGTGTGAAGTAGTATTTCATTGTGGTTAAAATTCCCGTTTTTCACATAGAAGTAAACTGGGACTGAAGTCCTTGCTAAAAGTCCTTATCGAATAAGTTACAGTACTGCTATTTGAATCCAGATCTGTCCGACTTCCAAATCCACGATCAGCAAAAATCGATTTTCCTCCTTAATCATAAAGTACACCAGAACAGGTTCACACCTTAAGGTCATGGCAGAGTCCCTGTTGATATAAGTTCCATAAAATTCCCTTAAATTCCAAGCTTATCCTCTACACTTAAAATACGACTATGTTGTTCTGCTTATTAACTTTTAAGAAGTTTATCAAGTATATCAGGGGTTCAGTGATCTCTTAGGACCATTTAAAAATAGAAATACTTGCCCCTTAACCCCTCACTTAATTAGTTTCAGTCTCTAGGGTGGGATGTGTGTGTTTATCAAGCATTAAATTTATTCTCATAGATTTAATAAAAATAATTTTCCAACCCTATGATAGTACCTAAATATTAGGTGAAATAGGCAATTCATTTTAAGAAATTATACAAGACACTAACAACTATTAAAATACGTCATAAGTCAGTTTTACATTTAAAATACTGTATCTTTTTTTTTTTTTTTAAGTTGTCTGTTCTCTGCGTCCATTACCTCGCTGGGTGTTCCTCTCTGTCCGCGTCTTTTGACGTCAGCAGCACGGTAATCTGTGTTTCGTTTTGTTGCCCTGTCATCCTGCCCTGTCAGCTCTCCGTGTGTGCGGCGCCATCCCTGGGCAGGCTGAACTCTCCCTCGCGCTGGGCAGCTTTCCCCACGGGTGCACTCCTTGCGCGTGGGGCTCCCCTACGTGGGGACACACCTGCGTGGCACAGCACTACCCCCGCGCACCAGCACTGCGCGTCGGCGAGCTCCACACGGGTCAAGGAGACCCGGGGTCCGAACTGCGGACCTCCCACGTGGCAGACGGACGCCCTAACCACTGGGCCAAGTCCTCTTCCCTGATTCTTAAGACTAACCATTTCATTTGTGTGCTCCTGTTATAAGCTATGCAATTACAGCTATATGAATTCTAAGCAATCTATATGAATGCTTTATAGCAATTTCACCTGTTTTAAACACAGAGGAAAACCAGGAAATAAGAAAAAACAAAAAGCTACTTCAACTAGTCAAAATAAACTATTCATGCTCATACACTCATTGGAAGGCCTTTTCACAAAGATCTATTTATAAATTTATTCTCAGTTTTACAAAACTTGAATATCTGATTTTTGTTAAAAGCAGCTAATTAGAAGGCTAAAAAAATGGCCACTGAAAGCAAAGTAGGTGATGGGGGGAAAAAGCATGAAATACTATGAAACTGACTAATAACTATGGCCCCTAGGGCTACCTAGTGTGGAGCCAAACATCCCTGTATACAGCTAGAATGCATTGACCTATTCAAACATACTAGAGTCTTAGCATATCAGGCTGGGTTAGGGTAAAAAAGATCATCTGTCTTAACAACACGTATCATTGCTTTAGAATCTCCTTTTGTTATATTCACTTGAAAGATAGTTTCATCCAAATTATTGCTTACTCTGTGCAGTGCTAGAGACAGAGCTATTGGTAGTGTGTTTACTTGTCATCTTCCCCCTCTCCTTTCTCCTTACCAGTTATTGTATTACAAGGTAACTGTCCTATGCAAATTAGATAGGTATTATCACTTAATTATTACAATACTCTTGTTATTACCCATTGTCATGGTTTGCCAGGCTACTGTAACAAACACACAACGCGTTGGTTTAGACTTCAGAGGCTAGAAGTCCAAAATGAAGGCGTTGGCAAGGCCGGCTTTCTCCCTGAAGCCTCTAACATCTGGTCCTGGTTTGCTGCAATCCTTGGGGTTCCTCAGCTTGCCTCTCTGCCTCTTACCACATGGCAATGTCTTTGATCTCTGCCTGTGGCTTTTTCTGAAGTCTGGCTTTTTATAAGGCCTCCAGTAATACATATCAAGCCTACCCTAATTCAATTTGACCACACCTAGATAGGATCTTAGAGATCCCATTCACACATGAGTCCACACCTTAACTAATAACACATCTTCAAAGGATCCTATTTACAAATGGGTTCACACCCACAGGAACTTGAACTTAGAATGCTGTCTTTTGAGGGGGTGCATAATTTGAACTACCTATCACTGCCAGTTTTACAGATCAGTAAATTAAGGGCCTGAGAATTTACTAGGATTCTCCGGATTGCAAAACTAATAAGTACCAGATTCAAGTATCAAGATACAGATCCATGACTCCTGGTACTAAAGCCTTTCCTTATTGTGAGTTATCAGAGAGGGTTTCATTAGACTTTACCTAATCTAGTTTAAGAGGCAGAAAAATAGTACTTTAAAAATAGTCCCATTGGTTTTTAACAGAATAAGCCCCTTTCTCTCTGGAAAAGTGAACTATTCTGAATTTTCATTATCTGATATTTACAGATAAAAAGTTTTTTGGTGGTCTTTGGTTTTGTTTTGTTTGCTAATGAGGGTAGCAAGAACATGACTTAGAATTTAGGCTCTTTCCATATATTCTGTGTAATAATGTTTTGGTCCCTTGCTCTGAGGTAATTTGGTTCATCTATGCGTTAAGCTTAAGAGGTCTTGAAAGTAGGAAGGAATATCTATTAATGAACCATGATATAAGTAATTTTTAAAAGACTAAGCAGATAGTCTGAAGAGTATTGGTTTCAATCTAATAGCAAACAGTTGAAGCAGTACACAATTTGCAAGTACTGTATTTTCTTTCTTTTTTTGTATAAAATAGTGCTTTGAGATGATAGAGCAACTATCACTATTATATTATTTTACAAATGATTTAATTTGTGAGTGAGGACATGGCTAGTAAGTAGTAATACTACCAAAGACCTGTTCTGCCTCCAAATCCAGTTCTCTTTTAAAAAGAACCTCAGCTGGAGGATCCCTAGCGCCAATTTGATTGGGCAAATTCTGTTGGGGTTTGTTTTGCTTTGTTTTTTTTTTGTTTTTTTTTTTTTTTGCTTCTTCCTTTATTTGGATCCTTTGTAGATGTCACACAGGTCTAGAGGTTAAAATGTTAAATAGTTATTTAAAAACCTATCAGAGCTCAAATTAGAAGCAGAAAGGAATGAGACTGGTGGGACCCAACATTGCCCAAACCCAGAAAATGAGCATCCTGAGCACCTTCATGAGCCAGAGCCAGGGCTTGGGCCCTTAGGCTAACCCTCAGGTTTCTCTGGCTACAGCAGTGCAGGAGTATAGCCACAGGGTCTCCTGCCACAGGGTCCTGTCCCTGGTGGTTCATCAGGGTGGCAGCTGTTAGTGTAAGAGCCTGCATTGTTGTGAAACTCTTGTTAGAAACTATGAAAGAGCATCATCAAAATATTACTGCTAACTGTAACCCATATCTTACATTTGGTGTATTTTTTCCCCAACTCACGCAATTATTAGCACCCTTAGTATTATACATTTGTTATAGTTCATGAGAGAATATTCCCGTATTCTGTTAACCACAGTCCTGTCTTCTGCCACAGGATTCTCTTTTATGCAATCCCGTGCTTTGAACAATCCATTCTAAGTGTACTCTCAGTGACCTTCGATTTCATCACAGTTTTGCTGTCATCACCACAGTCAATTTTAAAATGTTTTCAGTTATTCCAAAAGGAAAAATCCCATACCCCCTTATACCCTATGTCCCTTGGAATTGATAAATTTTCTTTGCCATTGCTGCAAAAAATATTATAATATTACTGTTAACTATCATCCATGAATTATATTAGTTGTAGTTTTCCCATGTATCACCACATTAACACTTTGTAAAAAAAACATTCTTGTAATTATACTATGTACCATAATCTTCATTCACCACCAAAATCACTGTTATACAGTTCCTAGATTATTCTCTAGCTTCCTTTTAATTGACATTTAACATCCACAGATTACTTCACAATCACATTTATAAATCAGCAGTATTAGTTATACTCAATACAATGTGTTACCATCAGCTCCATTCATTTCCACACTTTTACAATAGAATTATTGAAAATTCTACATTAAGCATCAGCTCCCATTCTCAGCCCACATTCTATCTCCTAGTAACCTATACTCTAGAGTTTACCTCTGTGAGTTGACTTATCGTATTTAGTTCATATTAGGGAGACCATACAATATTTGTCCTTTTCTGCCTGGCTTATTTCACTAACCACAATGTCCTCAATGTTCATAGATGTTGTCATGTGCATCTCAATTTCATTTCTTCTTACAACTGAGTAATATTTCATTGTATGTATATACCACATTTTGTTTATCCATTCTTCAGTTGATTCCATATTCTAGCAATCATAAATAATGCTGCTGTGGGCTGGTTCCATATTCTAGCAATTGTGAATAATGCCGCTATGAACATTGGTGTGGAAATGTCAGTTTACATCCTGGCTCTCAGTTATTTTGAATATATTCCTAGTTACGGGACTGTTAGATTATATGGCAGTTCTATATTCAGCTTCTTGAGGTACTGCCAAACTGTCTTCCAGAAAGGTTGCTCCATTCTACATTCCCAACAACAGTGAAGGAGTGTTCCTATTTTTCCACATTATCTCTTGTAGTTTTCTGTTTTTTTAAATAATGGCCATTCTGTGAGGCGTGAAATGGTATCTCATTGTAGTTTTGATCTGCATTTCCCCAATAGCTAGTAATGTTGAACATTTTTCCATGTACTCTTTGGCTGTTTCTGTTTAGTCTTTGGAAAAATGTCTATTCAAATCTTTTGCCCATTTTTTAATTGGGTGGTTTGTTTTTTTATTGTTAAGTTATACGATCACTTTATATAATTTGGATATCAAACCCTTATCAGATATTTAGTTTCCAAATATTTTCTCCCATTAAGTAGGTTACCTTTTTATTTCTTGACAGAGTCTTTTGAAGAAAAAAATATTTAATTTTGAGAAGGTCCCATTACCTTCCTATTTTCTCTTTCATTACTTATGCATTGGATATAAGTTTTAAGAAACCACAGCCTAACACGAGATTTTAAAGTTGCTTCCCTACACTTTTCTTCTAGGAACTCTGTGGTTGTAACTTTTATGTTTAGGTCTTGGATCCATTTTGTATAAAGTGTGAGATAAGGGTCCCCTTTCTTTCTTTTGGATATGGATATCCAGTTTGCGCAGCACCATTTTTTGAAAGGACGGTTCTGAACTATCTGGGTGGACATGACTGCCCTGTCAGAAACCACTTGACTATAGATACGAGGGTCTAGTTCCAAATTCTCAATTTGATTCCATTGGTCAGTATGTCTATCTTTAGATACCATGCTCTTTTTGCCACTGTAGCTAAGCAATATGATTTATTTTTTTTTATTTTTTATTTTTTTAAAAACACTTAGATTATACAAATGTCACATAAAAAATATAGGGCATTCTCATATGACTTGCTCTCCACACCTCCCACATTTTCCCACATTAACAACATCCATCATTAGTGAGGTACATTCATTGCAGTTGAGTAATATGATTTAAAGTCCAGAAGCGAGAGTCCTCCAACTTCATTCTTTTTAAAGACGTTTTTGGTTATTTGGAACCCCTTAATCTTGCGAATAAATTTGATGATTGACTTGTCCATTTCTGCAAAAAGGGCTGTTGTGATTTTTATTGGGATTGCCCTGAATTTGTAAATCAGTTTGGGTAGAATTGACATCTTTTTTTTTTCTTTCTTTCTTTTTTTAATGTTACATTAAAAAAATATGAGGTCCCCCTATACCCCCCACCCCCCTCACCCTACTCCTATCCCCATAACAACAACCTCCTCCATCATCATGAGACATTCGTTGCATTTGGTGAATACATCTCTGAGCACTGCTGCACCTCATGGTCAGTGGCCCACACCATAGCTCACACTTTCCCACAGTCCACCCAGTGGGCCATGGGAGGACATACAATGTCCAGTAACTGTCCCTGCAGCACCACCCAGGACAACTCCAAGTCCCGAAAACGCCCCCACATCACATCTCTTCCTCCCACTCCCTACCCCCAGCAACCACCATGGCCACTTTCTCCACACCAGTGCCACATTTTCTTCGATTACTAATCACAGTAGCTCATGAATAGAATATCAGTAAGTTCACTCTAATCCATACTCTATTCCTCCATCCTGTGGACCTTAGAATGATTGTGTCCACTCCACATCTATATCAAGAGGGGGCTTAGATTCCACATGGATGCTGGATGTAATTCTCCTGCTTTCAATTGTAGGCACTCTTGGCTCCCTGGTGTGGTGGGTGACCGTCTTCACCTTCATGAGTGGGGTTAAACCAGAGTGTAGGAGTTGCAAGTCTGTTGAGGCCCAGGGCCTGGCTATCACATGGTCAGTCCAGAGATTCAGGTCCCCTGGGTATACATTAAACCCCAGCACCAACTACAGTTCGGGTAAAAGTAACAGGAGAGACTTGTGGACAAGGATCACATCTGAGTCCAGCTCCATCACACAGAAACACAAACTCCAAAGAAGGGCCAACTGACATGGCACTGAACTCCATCTGCCATGACCATAGACCCTGTGGGTCTCTGTAGCCCTCAGAAGAACCAATATGATATTTTGTCTTCCAATCCATGAACACAGAATGTCCTTTGATTTGTTTAGGCCTTCTTTGGTTTCTTTCAGCAATGTTTTGTAGTTTTCCGAATACAGGTCCTTTATGTCCTTCATTAAGTTTATTCCTAAATATTTGATTCTTTTAGTCACAATTATAAGTGGAATTTATTTTCTGACTTCCTCCTTAGGTTGCTCATCATAGTATATAGAAATGCTACTGTTTTTTGCATATTTATCTTGTGTCCTTCTACTTTGCTGAACTCATCTCTTAGTTCTAGTAGCTTTCTTTGGGACTTTTCAGAATTTTCTAAAAAGAAGATCATATCGTAAGCAAATATCGACAGTTTTATTTCTTCCTTACCTATTTGGGTGTCTTTTATTTCTTTAGCCTACTTGCTCTAGCTAGAACTTCTAGTACAATATTGAATAACAGTGGTGACAGTGACCATCCTTGTCTTGTTCCTGATCTCAGCAGGAATGCTTTCAGTCTTACACTGTTGAGTACAGTGTTAGCTGTGAATTTTTAATATATGCACTTTACCATATTGAGAAAGCTTCCTTCTCTTTCTACCTTTTGGAGTGTTTTTATCAAGAAAGATGCTGTATTTTGTCAAATGCCTTTTTTGTGTCAGTCAAGAGGATCACATGATTTTTCTTCTTCAATTTATTAATGTGGTTTATTTCACTAATTGAGTTTCTTGTGTTGAACCACCTTTGTGTATCTGGGATAAAAACCCACTTGATTCCCCCTGCTGTGTGGCTTTTTTTTTTGACTTACTGTCTGCTTTCTGTCCTTTCTTTGTGCATTCTTCTGTGTCTGTATTTTTATTTTTATTTATTCCCCCCTCCCCTTGTGTCTTGCTTGCTTTCTGCTTTCTGTGTCCATTCACTGCGAGTTCTTCTGTGCTTTTTTTGTTTGGCTCCCTTTTTGTTGCATCACCTTGCTGAGTTGGCTCTCCACGGTGCTTGTAGATGAGCCTGCCTTCACAAGGAGGCTCCAGGACGTGAACCCAGGGCCTCCCATATGGTAGATGGGACCCTAACTGATTGAGCCACAGCTGCTTCCCCCCACTTGATTTTGGTGTATATTTCTTTTAATGTGCTTCTGAATTCAGTTTGCAAGTATTTTGTTGAGGATTTTTGCATCTATATTCATTAGAGAAATTGGTCTGTAATTTTCTTTTTTGTGGTATCTTCATTTGGTTTTAACATTTGGGTGATGTTGGCTTCATTAATGAGCTTGGTAATATATCTTCCTGTTCAGTTTCTTGGAAGAGCTTGAGCAAGATTGGTATTAGATCGTCTTTGAATGATTGGTAGAATTCACCTGTAAAGCCATCTGCTCCTGGGCTTTTCATTTTGGGGAGGTTTCTGATGACTATCAATCTCTTTACTTGTGATTGGTTTGTTGAGCTCTCCTACTTATTTTAGGGTCACTATAGGTTGTGTGTTTCTAGGAATTTGCCCATTTTGTCTGTGTTGTTTAGTTGTTGGTATACAAATGTTCATAATATTCTCTTATGATCACTTTTATTTCAGCAGGGTCAGTGATAATGTCCCTGTCATATTTTTTACTTTTTGTTTTTGCATCTTTTCTCTTTTTGTCAGTCTAGATTAGGGTTTGTGTTTAGTTTGTTAGCATACAAATGTTCATAGTATTCTCTTATGATCACTTTTATTTCAGCAGGGTCAGTGGTAATGTCCCTGTCATGTATTTTACTTTTTGTTTTTGCATCTTTTCTCTTTTTCTTTGTCAGTCTACATAAGGGTTTGTTGATTTGATTGATCTTCTTGAAGAACCAACTTTTGGCTTTGTTGATTCTCTCTACTGTTTTTTTGTTCTCCATTTCATTTATTTCTGCCCTGATCTTTATTTTTTCTTTCTTTTGGCTTGGTTTAGGATTAGTTTTGCTGTTCTTTTTCTCGGTCCTCCAGGTATGCGTTAGGTCTTTGATTTTAGCTCTTTTTTGGGGGGAGGGGCAAGGGAGTAAAACTTTTATTAAGTAACAAGAACAGGGAAGCAGACTTGGCCCCGTGGTTAGGGCGTCCGTCTACCACATGGGAGGTCTGCGGTTCAAACCCTGGGCCTCCTTGACCTGTGTGCAGCTGGCCCATGCGCAGTGCTGATGTGCGCGAGGAATGCCGTGCCACCCAGGGGTGTCCCCCACGTAGGGGAGCCCCACGCGCAAGGAGTGCGCCCCGTAAGGAGAGCCTCCCAGCATAAAAGAAAGCGCAGCCTGCCCAGGAATGGTGCCGCACACACGGAGAGCTGATACAACAAGATGACGCAACAAAAAGAAACGTAGATTCCCATGCTGCTGACAACAACAGAAGCAGACAAAGAAGAAGATGCAGCAAATAGACACAGAGAACAGACAACCGAGGGGGGGAGGGGGAATAAAATAGATAAATGAATCTTTGAAAAAAAAAAAAAGAAGTAAGAACAAAAAATAGTACACAATCTGAGACAGAGTGCAGGCATGCTGTAGGGGGTCATGCATGCATGGGAGCCCCAGATTAGATGTTTTTAAAATCTTTACTCCTGCCCTTTCATAATGTTTGCTGTTGTATTTGGTTGCCTTACAGTCACTACCTATTAGTTCTCAGGGGCCCAATGAGGAGGCCTGTTTGAGGTTATTGTTACTTCTCCTGGATCTTGGAAAGAGTTCCAAATGGGATTTCTTAGCCAGAGTCTCACAGGAGCTTTCTTGCAGCCTCTCTTTTAGGAGGTTTCTATGTGGGGATTCATGGCCATGTGGTCTGCGGGCCAAGCTCCCTTACTGCTTTCACTGTACTAACCTGCCTCAACTCCCCTCTATACCCTTAGTGTTAAGGGTGAGCTGAAGGGCAATGATGATTCTTCTGTAGGTATTTCCTGCTGGTTGGGGGGAGGAAGCCCTGCCTGACCGTCTAAAACCCTCTGGTTGTTCTATTAAGGTTTAAGGAAGATGGATCCAGCACTGTGGTTGGAACTGAATGAAATCCCTGCATGACTAATACCTTGTTTTGTAAGGTGTTGATTCTTGAAGAAATAAACTTAGAATTTAAGATACATGGTCCTCCTTAAAAAGATAAAGAAGATGGTGGTTAGTGGGCCCAAAAGCGGGGGGGGCTGCCATGACATACTGAACCATGAGAGTGAGGAAGACCAGGTGCCTTCAGAGACTGCATCATACCAAAGTTGATGGCAAACGTTAGTACTTCTTGTTTAATGTAACTGTTGAGGGCTATAAATTTCCCTCTCAGCACTGTCTTTATTGTGTCCCATAGGTTTTTTGTTTTTTAAGATATTTTTATTTTTATTTATGCCCCCCTTTCAGCTTGCTTGCTGTCTGCTCTCTGTGTCCATTTGCTGTGCATTCTTCTGCTTGTCTGCTTGTCTCCCTTTGTTGTGTCACCTTGCTGAGCCAGCACGGGCACGGGCCATCAGCTCTTGGTGGGTATGGGCCATCAGCTCTCCATGGGTGCGGGCCAGCTTGCCTTCACAAGGAGGCCCTGGGACGCAAACCCAGGGCCTCCCATATGGTAGATGGGAGCCCAATGGATTGAGCCAGAGCCACTTCCCCCCATAGGTTTTCATTCCTCTTGAGGTATTTACTAATTTCTCTTGTAATTTCTTCTTTGACCCACTGATTATTTAAGTGTATTGTTTAATCTCCATGTATTTATGAATTTTCCCATTTTCTTTCAGTTGTTGATTTCCAGCTTTATTCCATTATGATCAGAGAAAGTGCTTTGTATAATTTCAATCTTTTTGAAGAACTGTCTTCTGATCCAAAAGATGGTCTATCCTGGAGAAGAATCCATGAGCACTTGAAAAGAATGTATATCCTGCTGTTTTGGGGTGCAGTGCTTTATAAATATCTGTTATGTCTAGTTCATTTATCATATTGTTCAAGCTCTCTGTTTCCTTATTTATCCTCTGTCCAGATATTCTTTCCATTCCTAAGAGTGATATATTGAAATCTCCTCTATTATTGTAGAGATGTCTATTTCTCCCTTCAGTTTTGCCAGTGTATACATCATCATGTATCTTGGCGCACCCAGGTTAGGTACATACATATTTATGATCATTATTTCTTCTTGGTGAATGCCCATTTTATTAATATATAATGACCTTCTTCATCACTTTTAACAGTTTTGCATTTTAAATCTATTTTGTCTGATATTAGTATTGCTACTCCAGATCTTTTTTGGCACTTAATCTTATTGAGGTTCCCTGGTATGTGATACATTGCTTCTCTCTTGCTGCCTCTCTTTATCTCTGGTATTTGTCATTCTGAATATTAGTTGTCTCAAAGTTGGTCTGTTTGGGGTGTGTTGCCCTTCTTGGATATTGATATTTATGTCTTTCATAAAGGTTGGGAAGGTTTTGGGCATTATTTCCTCAAATATTCTTTCTGCCCCTTTTCCAGTCACTTTTCCTTTTGGGACACCAGGAATATATAGGTTTGTGCATTTGCATTGTCATTCAGTTACCTGAGACCATGTTCCATTTTTTCCATTCTTTTTGCTTTCTGTTCTCCTGTCTTTTCAAGTTCAGATGCTTGGACCGCCCTATTCTTTACTTCTGTCCTCCACCAATCACTTCTGCTGTTACATGCCTCTAATGTTTTTTTATTTTTTTAATTTATTGAAATATATCACTCATACGTATATATAAACAATAAATGTATAATAGTTGTGAACTTACAGAACAAACATATATAACATCAAAAAAACATATAACATCTCACCCTATCACCAAAACCTTTTTAACTATTGATTAAAGAGCGTTTTCAAAATATTACTACTAAACAAAGTATTTTTCCCCAACCAATCCGATTATTATCTTTATATCATTTATATATGAACATACATAAACAATTACGTGTATAATAAAACTTGTGAACTTAAGTTTATCCATTTTTTCTTTCATTTCCATAAGCTCTGTTACTTTTCTTTGCAGGCTTTCAAATTGTTCTTTCTGCTCACCCAGTGTCTCCTTAATTCCTTTATTTCTTTAGTCATATTTTCCTTCAACTTCTTGAATTGATTTAGGAGATTTGTGTGGTTATCTTTCATTAGTTGTCTTAAATCCTGTATCTTCTCAGGATTTTTGGTTTGCTTCTTTGCCTGGGCCATCTCTTCCTGTTTCTTAGTATGGCTTATAGTTTTTTGCTGATGTCTCCGCATCTGAACATGTTGGTGAATTTACTCTAATGGTCAATTTCTCTCTTTTGCCTAGTGGTTTTGTTTCACAGCTCTTCCTTGATTTTTGGTTCATCTTACTCTGAGTCTTTAAAACTGCCCAGCTTAAGTCATCAAAATAGGGCCAGGAACTCATTAATGGAGTGCAGATCTGATTCAAGGGTTCTGAGATGAGAGACTTCAAATGGTTTCCTGGCCAGTCAGCAAATGGTGCTCATCAGTGAATCTTTCCACAGAGCTATCTCTTTCAGCCAACACTTGTCCATAATCTTGCTTTGGCCAGAGCTGAGATTCAAAGTAGGCTTTTTTGGCCAAACTCACTGAAGAGAAACCACTCTCTGCCCTCTGCTGCTCCCCCGTTCTTCCTAGGGAGTAAGATATCCATTCTTCTCTCACTGGCTCCAGTGAGCCATGGGTTTTATCCAGGCTGTTTGCCTTTTGGATGGAGGATGGTTGCTATACCCAGTTTCGAGGGTTAGTAACTCAGTTTTCATTTTGGCTTCTTTGTCCCTCTGTCTTTTGATGTTATTCTGTCCTTTGTCTTTCTTCTAGGCATATGTAACTATCTTCTGTCTGATATCTTTAAAACTGTGCTTGAAGTATAAACAACAAACATAATAAATGAGAATTAAATTACTTCTCTAAATGTAGAACTTTTAAAAATGTAACGCTATTGAGATTTTGAAAGAATAGGGTAGTAAATAGGACTCCACTATGTTAATAGAATATAAAAAGAAACTAAATATGATTGTGCTCCTTATATGCCCGTGTGTTTCAGTTTAAAGTCAAGTGAATCATCTGGATTGATTTTTTATTTATTACAAAGATAATTTGAGTTTACTTTATGTTTTGAAGAAGATATAGGAAAACTTAATATACTGACTCGGGTAGTAGAAGAGAGTAAATATATACCATGTAAAAGGTTTGTTTCTATGCTATTATGGACTAACTTGAATTTAGGTTACCTTAAAGTTGTCTGTCATATGGATGTGTAATAAAATTTGGTCCTTCAGCTTCATTTAAAAAGTTCATTTAGCAATTCTGTATATTTACCAGCTGTTGTTTATAATAGTGTTGTGCATCTGAAGAACTAAAGAATCAACATCAGTGATCCCTGAATCACAAACACTGATGCTTCAGAGAGGGTGGCAGTTGCAGTTGTTTATCTTTGGCTCTCATTTCACTCCATCTTCCTCCATGAAAAGAGATCTCATATCCTTCCAGCAGACACAAGGAGGCCCAGCCTCCATATTGATTTCTTCTGCCTGTTACTATTAAGCAATATGGTAGAAACAGTAGTAACTCATTTAAAATTTAGGGAGAGGAAAGAAGATAAATAATTTCAACAGTGTATTTAAAAATGCTTAACCAGCATGGGTCTGTCCCAGCCCTATAGTGTATAATATGAGTTTTCTGGGAGATTAGAATCTTCAAGGTCCTAACGATCCTCAAGAGTTTTGTTTTGGTATGAAAACTGCGATCTAGGAAGAAATGAATTCTTTTACCAAAGCATCCACTTTACTTTTAAAGCATGGACTGGCCCCAGACTCTGCTTAATTCATTTAGGTACTACTCCATAGCTTTTCTTCACTTAAGTTGTTTTAACTACCATAAGGAATGTGTGATTTATGGGAAGGAGTGTATTTGCATGTCTTTGATGCTGATGGGAAAAGCACACTTTCCATATTGGGGTAACAGCTGTTGGAGGAGAAAATCCCTGTTATGAGTTGGATGAAGGTACTGATGCATTTACCGCACAAGTTATGCCATGAGGAAAAAAACAAAACAAAACACCATTTCCACCATTTAACTTTCTGAAAAAATTTGCCTTATAGTTATGGAGTGCTTCTGTGGGAACTACTCACGGGCGAAGTTCCCTATCGTGGCATCGATGGTCTCGCTGTGGCTTATGGAGTGGCAGTCAATAAGCTCACT
Organism: Dasypus novemcinctus; assembly: GCF_030445035.2. NCBI lineage: Eukaryota > Metazoa > Chordata > Mammalia > Cingulata > Dasypodidae > Dasypus > Dasypus novemcinctus. The sequence goes on along the minus strand of NC_080685.1, from coordinate 16,764,722 downwards.
TTGCCCATTCCATCCACCTGTCCTGAGCCGTTTGCTAAGCTTATGAAAGGTATTGGTACAGCCTTTGTGTTTGTGTGTTTACAGGGAGGTCATTAATACATCTATATTTTTTAATCAAAAAAAGTCATTTCTGTGATTCTAATTTTCAGATACTTTCAAATAATAATGCTCTCTTAAGAATTAGAAACCTTGCCTTTGATCTATGAGGTCAGGTGAAGTTTTGATGAACTAAGTAACTTTTTAAAAAATCCTGGTTTACTAGTGACTCATTTATGTATAAAAACGCAACTGAATGGTAATAAAATGCTCACCAAGGATACTCATAGAGTTCAAACACAATATGAGTTGGCTCCAAATCTGCTATTTTAAATTTGACATAAAGATCAAAAATGTTTTACCATTTTAACTGGCATGGTTTGCCAAGACCTTGTCTATTTGACCCTTATCCTTTTAAAATTGTTTACTAACACTTTTTGTAAGCAGCTGTTTGCCTTTTTTCATTTTTAGGCTATTTCTTAGAGCTTCTTTTGTTATTATAACATCTGAAAGACTTTGGTTTTCTTGGGTTAGGTTGTATAACTCTACATGAGTAAATCACCAGGTTATGGCAGCTTAGGCCCCTCAAACACAGAGCTCATGTGTAAAGCATGGAAATCACATGTCCATATATTAAAGGTGATATAATGTAGACAGCGGCCTTATCTAGTAGTAATTATCCAAGCCTCTGACATGGACACTGTATAAAATAAGTTATTCAAGATCATTATCCATAGATTCTTAAAATCTCACACATTGTCAACATGGGCTAATGGTTTAGAATGACATGTTAAATTGAAATACATTTCAGTGTAAAGCGTTTCTTAGAAACTCAGAATCTTGGAGCTAATCTGATATATGTTGAGATAAGAAATTTAATGGGTTCTTATTTATTTTAGAATGCTGGGAGCAAGACCCTCATATTCGTCCATCATTTGCCTTAATTCTTGAACAGTTGACTGCTATTGAAGGGGCAGTTATGACTGAAATGCCTCAAGAATCTTTTCATTCCATGCAAGATGATTGGAAACTAGAAATTCAACAAATGTTTGATGAATTAAGGACAAAGGAAAAGGTGAGAGAGCTTTTCAATTGCATAATATATTAGTATTTATAAAGATTGTGGGAAATATGAGCTAATGGCCACTGTAGGCATTATCCCAAAATATTTTCAGGCATCAAAATTTATTGATTCTTGCCTTCAGGTTAAAAACAAACCAAACCTATACTCAAAATGTAAAATGGGGGGAGGGAGAAAAGCCCTTTTGTTAGATTAACTTTCAAATGTTGAAAAAATAGGAGAGAATAACACAAAACCCTTTGCATGCATTAACCAGCTTTAATAATTGTCAATATTTTTTCAGTTTTGTTCATTTCTTTTCCTCCTCCTCATCTTTATATTTTAAATCAAATCCCAGATTCATGTCCTTTTACCAATAAATACTTTAATGTGTTAGTAAGAATCTTTTTTTTTTGTGGTACCAGGGCCAGGGACTGAACCCTGGACCTCGTATGTCAGAAGCTGGTGCTCAACCACTGAGCCATATTGACTCCCCAGTAAGGACTTTTAAAAATAACTTCCTTGCTATTATTATCTAAAAATTAAACAATAATTCCCTAATATCATTTGATATGGTGTCCATATTCAGATGTCACAGTTTGTGTCAAAGATTTGTTTATTTTATTTTTTTAAAAGATTTATTTATTTATTTATCTCCCCTTCCCCCCCACCCCAGTTGTTTGTTTTCTTTGTCTATTTGCTGCGTCGTCTTTGTCGGCTTCTGTTGTTGTCAGCGGCACAGGAATAATCTCTGTCTCTTTTTATTGAGTCATCTTGCTGAGTCAGCTCTCCGTGTGTGTGGTGCCATTCCTGGGCAGGCTGCACTTTCTTTCACGCTGGGCTGCTCTCCTTACGGGGTGCACTCCTTGCACGTGGGGCTCCCCTATGCGGGGGACACCCCTGCGTGGCAGGGCACTTCTTGGCGCATCAGCACTGCGCATGGGCCAGCTCCACACGGGTCAAGGAGGCGCAGGGTTTGAACCGCGGACCTCCCATGTGGTAGACGGACGCCCTAACCACTGGGCCAAGTCCGCTGCCCTATTTCCAGTTTTAGAACATACAGCTGATTTGTTCAAGTCAGGATTTAAAGAAGTACCTTATTTTTAGTAATGTCTTTGAAAGTCTCTTTTATGCAGGTTTACTCCCCACACACCCTTTTATTTCCAATGCCATTACTTGGTTGGATAAACCAGGAAAAGGTAAATTTTGAACTTTTTAAGATGATGAGTTAAACTATGGATGGTTTATAGATTTTAAGAAGAAAAAAAATAAACCTATTTTTAAATATGCTGGTGCTGTAGTTATGTCACCATATGCAAAAAAATTGAGAAACAAGCAATAATTCAAAGGATATCTGATTGGGAAGTTAGTTTAATTAGCATGGGCCTTTTTTAAATTCAAGACATGGTTCTGTGCTACAGTTGTAGTTTTTTGTTTTTGTTTTTAAGATTTTTTTTGTTGTATTTCAACATTTTGATGAAGCTAGGTTTACTCTTGTTGTCTCAAGTGTGTAATGATCAATAGGTTAAATTCTTGGTTGTATGTGCAATAAATGTCCGGGCTAAAATGTTTCATTGAAAGTTATTGATAACATTCATAAAACCATATAATATTCTAGGGAGAAATAAAATAGAGTTCTTTTTTCGGTAAGGGATATCAATTTGTTTAAATAGTCCATTTATTCCAGTTTATGACATTGAAACATGGAATTGTGGTATAGCTGTGAGTCATTCTCCTATGTAAAAATTACCTTGACTTGTATAATATGGCCTTGCACTTTCACATTAACCCTGACACTGAAAGCCTATAGCCAACCTGAGTCCAAAGGAAAGGACAAAAGAGAGGCTAACAAGTTGTAGTTTGAATATATATGCATAAACATTTCCTGAGCTACTATATATGATACTATATGATACAAGACCATCTATTCACATTCTCTCAAGTGGCTTACTTTCTTTGGATGCTGTATTAGTCAGCCAAAGGGGTGCTGATGCAAAATACCAGAAATCTGCTGGGTGTTATAAAGGGTATTTTTATTTGGGGTAGGAGCTTACAGGTACCAGGCCATAAAGCATAAGTTAATTCCCTCACCAAAGTTTGTTTGGAGCAAGATCGCTGCCGACGTATGCGAGGGCTCAGGCTTTCTTGGTTCCTATGTTCCTGGGGCTTACTTTACTCTGGCTTCAAGATTCCTTCCTTCCTGGGGCTGGCTTCTCTTTACTCTGGATGCTGATTTCCCAGGGCTCCAGTTTAAGTGTTCAGCATCAAACTCTAACATCAAAACTCCAACATTAAAAGCCCTCAACTCTGTTTTTTGCCGTGCCTTTTATCTGTGAGTCCCCACCCACCAAGGGGTGGGGAGTCAACACCCTAATCATAACTCAGTCATGCCCAGGTACAGATCAGATTACAAACATAGTCCAATATTTCTTTTTGGAATTCATCATTTATATCAAACTGCTACAGATGTGTCATAGGTGTTTTCCAAAACACAGATTGTTTCACAGGGTTTCATTTTTAATATATATCTGTGGGGAAATTGTTCTGAGTTTCATTGTTAGAACTTTTTCAGCACATATGTTTTGAATATCTACTGTATGCTGAAATAGTGCTAGAATCCTAGAATACAGAGAGGAAGTGGCATTCTTTATCCTTCAATATTCTTTTGAATGCGAGGCTGAGAATTTGGACCTTGTTGATAAGTTTTAAAAAGAGGCTTGATGTGATATCTTGACCACACTTTCAGAACAAAAATTGAAGTCAGAAGCTCCACTTAACTCCCCTCCTCTTTCCGCTGACAGAACTGCTGCCCATTCTGCTGCCTTATTTGTGATAATAGAATCACTGTTTTCTCAGCCACCCAGTCTCAACGATCTTTGAAGATATTTCCTGTGGTCTTAAATGTGACAAAGACCATCAGTCACCAATCACAACCCTAGCCCATGTTCTCCTCACCCACCTGCAACAGCATCCTAACTCAGGGCTCTGCATCTAGTCTTGCTCCCGTAGTCTATTCCCATTCACCACTGCCAGGGGTCTTTCAAAAATGCACATTTGATCACCCTTGCTTCAATGACTAATTTCTTTTCCTTACATATTTAGCTTCGCTTTTGTACTGTCCTTTGTCCTCAACCAAAGCAGATTTTTTTCCCCCAGTTCCTCTGATACCCTGCTCTTCAGTTTTAGCCTTTGCATATATTCTTTCCTCTGTCAAGAAATTCATCACCTCCCCATCCCCTGATTGCTGGCTCCCTAGTCGTTCCTATTTCCCTTCTCTTACTGTACTACACCAGAGCAACTGTTATGCTGTCAGTGCATCCTGTAATTCCCTTGTCGTAGCACTGAATCATGCTTTATTATTACACTTACTCATTTAATTGTTCATAGTTTGCCTTTTCTGTTGGATGGAAAGTTCACAAGCTATCTTGTTTCATTCTTTTTCGTTGCATTCACAAATTGAAAGTAGTACTTGGCACATGATAGGCTTAAACAAATACATGAAATAAGCCTAAGTACAGTTTGGTAGTATGTTCCTGATAGATGTTTTAAATAACATTTGAGAGATACTAGCAATTGATATTATTATTGTAAGTGAAAAGAATTCACAAATATGTAAATGTTACAAACTCTATTATGAACCTTATGATATAAAAAAAACATGCAACTTACTTCTGGCTATATAGTCTTAAGAAACTTTCATGTGTGTGTACACGGAGACATGTTAAAGATTGTCCGCCTTAGCATTGTTTGTAATAGTGCAAAATTGGAAACAACCCAAATATCCATTAATAGAATAGATTCCTAAACTGTTGTATGTTCATACAATGGAAATCTGTACTGCAGTTAACATGAATGAACACTAGCTTGTGTTTCAGTATGGAAAAATCTCAAACACGATATTGGGTGAAAAATAAAAGGAATTGCAGAAAAATAGCTACAGTATATACTTTTTATGTAGATTTTAAAAACGTATTAAATAATACTACTCAAATGAACTGAAAGGCCAAAAGCCTAGATGGGGAGAAGTCCCACCAACTTAAGAACAGGACTTAAATTTGAAGAGGGAGGCAGGAAGGGAGGGGACCACAAGGGGCTTGAACAGACCTGAAACAAATATGGTAAAAACTGAACAGCTATTAAATGTTGGTAGTGAGTGCATGGTTATTTGTTATTCTTTCTAATTAGGGTATATTTTAAATATTTCGTAACTTAAAATGACTAAAATAAAGGTTAGAGATAAAAATTGCTAAATGCATTATTTCAAGTAGTTGACTTAAAGGTAATTCACTTTTTTTCCTTAGACTTTTCAGATTTCTAACTTCAAAACTATAAAACAGGTAAATGCAAGCTTAGGCCCTGACTCCATTAATAAATGTATAGAGTTTGTGTAATAAGAAATAACAATCAGATTTTACTCTGCTCAGATCATATCCACGGTATTTGATTGTGGGCCCCATGTTAAAAAGTGATGACCTTAAAGGTGAGGAGCCTGGAAATCTGAACACACAGAACAACCGAGGAAATGGAGGCAGGTGGTAAATGGGAAATGCAGTGGCTATCCTCAATACCAAAAGAACTTTCAAGTAGATGAAGGTATATTATTCCAGAACGCAGATGGAGAACCTCTTGGTGAAATGCTCCAGGGATTTACATTGGGTCTCCAAACCAATAACGCTTAGAGCTGTCTAGAGTGAAATGTACTGTTTCATCAGGTTTTCTGCTTTCTTCACGCAAGGAATTGAAGCAGAGCCTGAAGGGGATATTTATATGGGATTCTAAAATTATATATTAGACCCCCCTTTTTAAAAAATATTAAATCTTTCGTGAAATGCCACAATCTGCTATCTAGCAGAGCAGTGTATTAGTTAAGACCAAGGCCTCTGGACTCAGGCAGCTGCCTGGAATTCCTGCTCTGCCACTTGCTAGTTGTATGGCCTCTGACTCTGCTACTCTCTGTGCCTTCTCATTATTAAAATGATAACAGTGATATACTCTACCTCAGGGTTGTTGTTATGGTCTCCTGCACAAAGTGCATAGTACAATGCCTGTTACTGAGTAAGTGCTAAATGTTTGAAGGGAAAAAAAATGGTTGCTTTGATGGAAGCTCAGTAAGGTTCCTCAGGCCCCCATCTCATACATCCCACATTTCCTGGCCCAGGCACTTTAGGGGAAACCAGACACTGAGGAATAATGCCTGAAAATGACTCACTAGATTACTTTTCAAAATAATGCAGTTTTTTGAAGGATTACTATTAGTCAATATATTGACATTCGTTTTATCTTTCTTGGAAACTAGTCATTTTTGTTTAATTAAAAAGAGAAAGATGCTGATTTTTTTCTTTTTTAAACATTTGCCCAATTGTTTTCAATTGGGATCCTAAAATTAGATATTCATCAGCAAAAGCAAAAAAAGGCTCTGGGGAATGGAAGACGACTGAGGGAAAATTAAATTTGAAATCACAATTTAAATTTTGGTGGTGATGCTATTAATAGTTATTCCTGTTTTTTAAAGCTATTTTTAGTTTATTTTAGCTTCTAATTATTGCTAATTATTTATGAACCTGCAGGATCCAGGCATATACAGTGAATTATTTTTTCATATATGTAGTGTACAAATAAAAAATGCTTCAGGAGTGGATGTCTGCTATTTCTCCATTTTGAGGTTTATGGTAGTTTCTTTGTTATTCTTTTGATTGATTTTTGAGCTAATAGGGGTGTCTTTTTTTCTTCTTTGATTTCTGTGCCCTGTACTTTGAAATACATCATTTACTGTATCTTTGAGCCTTTTGATTTACAAATGAAAGACTATACTATTTTGCTTAAAATTTTGTAATTTTTGTTTTTTGGAGTAAAAAGATTAGCACAGTGTACATACTCTATCTCCCTTTCTTGTTCCCTGATTGCTTAAGGTGGGAGGCACCAGACTTGGAATTAATGACCAGTTACTTGACTGTGGTCTGTGTTATTCAGTAAACTGTAGCCTCCTTAGAGACTGGTTCCTCCCCAAATTCCTGGCTTCTTATCTCTGTGTGTCTGTCTTTGCTCCTGTGTGCATGCACCTGTCTTTGAACCACTATGCGAGGGCATGTCTCTGTTAATGATTAACATCAGTTACCAGAAAGCTAGATTTTCCATTACTAGAATGGCCTGTGCCAAGCAATTAAACAAATATTACTGCTATTCATCTCATCAACTAAAAGAATGTGTGTGCTTCATGATTTCAAAGTATTCAAAAGGTTTCTAATATTCCAGACCTTTTTTTCTTTTACTGTTGAATGTTTACAAGCCATTCAGAAAGATTGCTTTTGATCTTTTTATTCCCTCATGAAGTCTCAAGCAAGTTTTTTGTTGTTTTTGTTTTTCTTTTTTTAATTCATAAAGTCCTTGTAAGAAGATTTATGTTTTAATTTGGGACCTGGAATTAAAAATGGCTTCTTATTCAATCACTGTGGTTAGTAACACAAAAAAAGCCCAAATGAATTTGTTGCCTGTATCTCTTTCACATGCCATTTCACATAATATTAGCTAATTGGATTGATATCAATACCACTGAAAAGTAGTATCTTAACCAAAAGGATAAACAACAGTGAGTTAGAATTAGGACGTTGATGGGAATCATCCTCTATCCCCTAATATATGACAGTATAATATCCAATTTGGATGAACTCATTGGGGAAGACCATCAGCCAAAAAATAGTTTATAGATTTGTTTTAAACATGTAGTAGTTTTTCTTTTTTCTGATTTTCAAGTAATAAATAGTAATTTATATCTAGCATAGTGTGATGAAGAAATATGGAACTTCTAAGAATCAGCTAATACATATTAACAAAAATGATTTGAGTATCAGTTGTCCTTAAGTAAACCATTTCTCCTACAATTTCGTTTGTGTAGTTTGTTTAGAAAAAATAAATTTAAAGAATGTGAATTTCAGTCTACTTTGGTGGAATTATAAATTCAGAATTTGATCTGGTAAGTAAACTCCTCTATTAGAGCTCCCCAGTCTCCTCTTGCTATTGCCATGTTTATTTGTGATGGGACGGTCTTCTGTGTTTATTTTCCTTTATAATAATTGTGCTAACAGATCCAAATTGTTCTTTAAGTCTATCAGTAAAAAATTCCAAGGGATTAGTAGACTTGAATTAGCTTTATAGATCCATGTTTTGACTGTGGTTTCTTTCATGAACTTCCAACTTATGTGGTATTTCTTCCTGGGTTAACATGCTTGAAGTGGCCTCAAGACAAAGCTTAATTCATTGCTCAATATATGATTCATTACCACCTTAGATTATATCTACAGTTTGTCTAACAGATTTTGGTATTATGGTATTCTAAGACTAAATTGGTCTGGAGCAGTGTCAATAAAAGCTTCTAAATACCTTGATTTCTATGCTAGTAATTATTTATTAGCAGGGTAATCTAGAACAGAGAGTAAGTAGTTCAGCACTAGAAAGGAATATTCACATCTCTATTAAAGAGCATCATAATTTGGAGAAATTAAATAAGAATTGGGATTTGGTTTTAAAACTTTGTAGAGTTCTCTGTGTACTGTTGAATAGTTTATTTCTAATAGGAATGGAAGCATTCATTTCTAGACTGTATAGTTCTTAGAAGTTCAATAATTCTAAAACCAAAACCAGGAGAGTTAAACTTTAATCAGTAAGTATCATGACAGAGGTTTATAGTAGCTAATTCATAAGATCTGCATATAACGTGATACTTTCCACACATCCATGTGTGGAAAGTTCTTTATATACCAAAAAGTTCCTAAAAAGTTCTTTATATACCAAATATATTTTCCTTTGGCTTATAGTTTTAGAGATTCTTATTTTCATTTCTGATGGACCTTCAGCTGACCCCTAACATATTGCTTTTGTTTTTTGCCTTAATCTCTCTACCAAAATTTTGTAATCTCTAAACAAACTCTTACTTATCCTAAAGAAGTCCCTAAATAAAGAAATTTGAACTGCAATCTTTTGTAGATGCCTTTAATTGATCAATTTTTAAATTTAGCTTTATTTTAAAATGGGTCATTCACAGTTGTACTTTGTTGCTATGTATTAATGTATACTTTACATGTCAGGTGATTATGAAGGCTAGAGATGAAGAGGAGGAAAATGTTATACTGAGTTTTTTTTTTAAGATTTATTTTTTATTTATTTCTCTCCCCTTTCCCGCCCCCCCACCCCACCCCAAGTTGTCTGCTCTCTGTGTTGATTCGCTGCATGTTCTGTGTCCGCTTATATTCTTTTCAGTGGGACCTGGAATCTGTGTCTCTTTTTGTTCTGTCATCTTACTGCATCAACTTTCTGTGTGTGTGGTGTCACTCCTGGGCAGGCTGCACTTTTTTCGCTCTGGGTGGCTCTCCTTACGAGGCACACTTCTTCCACGTGGGGCTCCCCTACATGGGGGACACCCCTGCGTGGCATGGCACTCCTTGCGTGCATCAGCACTGTGCACGGGCCAGCTCATCACATGGGTCAGGAGGCCCTGGGTTTGAACCCTGGACCTCCTATGTGGTAGGCAGATGCTCTATCTGTTGAGCCAAATCTGCTTCCCTACAGTGAGTTTTAAAATTTTGGGGGTTAGGCCTTTTTTAGGATCATGAAACTGGAGGAGCAAGACGGAACCTGTGCAAACGTTCTGGTTTTAGTCTAAATTAGTCTTATGCTGAAAAGGTCTTAGCTTTGATATCCTTAACTGCGAAGAACTTTTGTCCTATAAGGACTTGAATGACCATCTGGTTGCACAGGGGAAATTTCAAATTCTCAGTTGTAAGTGAGAATCAAGTGGCTAAAGGGAGACTTGAGTGTCATGTTTAAATAAACGATAGCCAAGAAATGTCATTATTCCTCCTGAGAATGATTTGTCTTGGTGTATATCCTTGTCATAGGAGCTGCGCTCACGTGAAGAGGAGCTAACTCGCGCAGCTCTGCAGCAGAAGTCTCAGGAAGAATTGCTAAAGCGGCGTGAACAGCAACTTGCAGAACGTGAGATTGATGTACTAGAGCGGGAGCTTAACATTTTGATATTCCAGTTAAATCAGGAGAAACCTAATGTGAAAAAGAGGAAGGGGAAGTTTAAGAGAAGTCGTTTAAAACTCAAAGATGGTCATCGAATCAGTTTACCTTCAGGTATCATTTTCTTAACATTGCAATGATTTTTATTTGTCATCCTTTTAATTAACATCTTTGTTTTGTCAGAACTGGAAAGAAATGGGCAATAAGACTTTAAAACATTAATGAATAAGTATCTTCAGTTGCTTACTTCAATTCATGTTCATAATGTAATGACCTAGTTAGTTGTCATGTATGAAAGAGCATAAGGAGTGTCTCACAGTATATTTCACACTGATTATTTAACTCTCAGCATACTTTCATATTAATGGATTGACTTACTCCAGAAATCAAAGTGAAATTCCCATTTAGCTGAATTGCACTGAACAAACATTCAGTGCATTGTGAAAGTGCAGACAACCAAACTGTTGATATCTCATTATTAAGTTTATTATTTCCATAAGGATCTGTAATGTCATCTGGTAACTGAGCTCATTTAGAACATAAATCTATCAAATACTTCCATTTCATTATTGCCTCCATCTAAGGTTTAAAATCCTTTAGGTACAAAAATGAACCAGTAAATCTAGGGAAGCTTTTAAAAACATTTGTAAAACATGTAACAATAGCATAAAAGGATTACGTGTGCTAGAAAAACTAAATAGACAAATAGACAAAAAGAAAAAACTAAAAACAAAATTAAAAATTGCAAGCATATATTATCTCATTAAACTAAATTCTTTTATAATATTATGTGTATTGTACTTGATTTAAGGAAAAACCAAATACCTCCACTTTATTTGTGGTTCTTTTTAGTACCTGGGAAGAATGATAACAAAACAAGAGCAAATTTACATTAACTGTATTATATCTATCTCAGCATCTGTATGTATATGTATTGTTTGAGTGTGTTTTTAAATAGTCTAGTGTTAGTGGTTTCCTAAGATATTTGTTAATGGTATGGAAACTTGATTTAAATTACAGTACTTGACAGTTGCTGTTTTATTTAAAGTGTATAAGGTTGTCTTAAGGAAATTCTTATTACAAAATACTGGAAGCCTAGAAGCATATTGTGACCTTTTAGGTTATTGCAGAAGGCCTCAGTTGATCAGAGAATTGCTTTTAAGTGGTAGTCATGATCATACAGTATACATTATTGATTATTTGAATTGATGACATGAGGACAGTAGTCTGTATAAATTTTACCCTCAACCTCAATGGAAAATAAACACTTTCAGGATGTCTTCTGATTTTTACTTTTAACTCAAGTATAACTTGAAAGACCACTGACTAGACTGTTTTGTGTATCAGTCAACAATAATTTAAAAATAAGGTATTTATTTTTGATGAGGCAAGTACAGATGTTAGGAAAATTCATAGAGACACAAGATGTGAATTTTCTTCCTTCTCAGTAATGCCAGCTTTTTTCTTCTATCAGTTTTGTGACCATGTTATCATTATTAATATTTATTGTTTCCTTTGGGGGAAACATGGGAAGTGGTTAATGACAAACTGATGGAAAAGGAAATACCTTGAAAGAAAAAGTTAAATAGGTCCAATAATTCTTAAATCTTCAATGGCACAATGATTAAATAAAGTAGCTCAGAATTCCTGAGATCAGGTGGCGGACCTGGTCCAGTGGTTAGGGTGTCTGTCTACCACATGGGAGGTCCGCAGTTCAGACTCCGGGCTTCCTTGACCCGTGTGGAGCTGGCCCATACGCAGTGCTGATGTGTGCAAGGAGTGCAGTGCCACACAGGCGTGTCCCCGCATAGGGGAACCCCACATGCAAGGATTGCGCCTTGTAAGGAGAGCCGCCCAGCGGGAAAGAGAGTGCAGCCTGCCCAGGAATGGCGCCGCACACACGGAGAGCTGACACAACAAGATGACGCAACAAAAAGAAACACAGATTCCCCTGCCGCTGACAACAACAGAAGTGGACAAAGAACACGCAGCAAATAGACAAAAAGAACCAGACAACCAGGGTGGGGGGCAAAGGAAGGGGGGGGAATAAATAAATAAATCTTTGAGAAAATAAAAAAGAATTCCTGAGGTCAAGCTTTCAGTTTTGCTAATAACTTTATTCAAAGCAGACTAGTATTTTTTACTTTTTTTTTTTTTTTTTTTACTATTTTTACCAGATTTTTCCCCCCTGGATTGTACAATTTGACTTTTGTTTTTCTCAGAAAAAGAGAGAACACTTTAGTTACACCTTTATTTGCCTTATGAAAATTTAAAAGATTTCAGTTAAAACGTAACTAAAAAACCCAAAAAACTACTGCTATAATACTAATCCGTCATGAGGAAATGATTCTGCTTCTGGAATTTAGCACTACAGTTACTTCTTTTGCCCACAAGATGGTGCTACATTGTTGTGATACTGGTACCAATATTGTAACTTTTTCTCACTGGAAACTACACTCTACTCCCCCTCCCCTAATTCCCCACATATCCAATTAGGTCAGACATCCAAAAAAGAAGAATGATACCTGTAAAACTAAGTATTTTTTTCCTTCGAGTGTTTTGCTTAGTATGGAAAAGAAAGAAATTACTTGTACCTTAAGTTCAAAGGAGTTAGTTCAGTATATTATTGACTGCTTGACAATTCTTTGAAGCATCAAATATTAATAAAGTTTAATACTACATGAATAAAGAAGAAACAACTGACACATAATAGATTAAACAGTGATGCTTTACTTTCTGGGTACTGTTTTATGAAATCACCAAATCCCCTTTGCAGGATTTTTCCCTATGTATAAGTAGCTTAAAGAATTTCTCAGAAATATTTGAAACTTATGCAAACTGGCCTTTAATATTTTTGTCTGCAGATCTTTCAAAAACTTAATAAATGTGAGTAATTTGATTCATTAGTAATTTTATCCTTGAGAATCACTGGTGATAATTTTTAATCTGGCGGTTTATAGCTATAGTGACACTGCTATAAAAGTCAAATGTAGCTATTCTTGCTGGAATTCCTTCATGGCTGGCTACAAAATAAGATTCTTTTTAAAATGACAGCATATTTAAGGCAAAAGTTTGTAAATTGCATTTTTTTTAAAATTAATATTTTTCTTGGAATTTGTAGAAAGAAAATGGTGGATGTTTTATGTTGTGACTGCTTTATATCACTCACTCTTTTATGCTTATTTCTAGCCAAATTAGTGCTTTTAGTACATAAATAAATAAGGCAATGAGGTTTTAAAAATTTCAAAAGTTGTTGTCCCTAAAACAAAGGCATTATAATTTCAACTACTTTGAAAGTCCAAAAAGCCTGTAAAGGTTGACTGTCTAATGCGTGTGAGTGTAAGGGTGAGGGTGAGTGTATTCATGTAGCTAGAGGAGAGAAAGAACTAAGATACCTCAAAGGTAACATGGGGCATTTTGGGGACATTGGAATTGTTCTGCTTGACTTTGCAATGATGGATACAGGCTGTCATATCTTTTGTTAAAACCTATAAAATTGTGTGGCACAAAGTGTAAACCATAATGTATATTAACAAACTATAGACTGTGGTTTGTAGCGGTGCTTCAATATTTGTTCATCATTTAACAAATATATCACACTAATGAAAGATGTTAATCAGGAAAAGTGTGGGAGGGTGAGGGGTGCGGTATATGGGAATCCTCTATATTTTTGATGTAACATTTATGTAATCTAAACTTTTTTTTTTTTTTAAGATTTATTTTTATTTATTTAATTCTCCTCCCCTTCCCTCCCCTCCCCTGGTTGTCTGTTTTCTGTGTCTTTTTGCTGCGTCTTGTTTCTTTGTCCGCTTCTGTTGTCGTCAGCGGCACGGGAAGTGTGGGCGGCGGCATTCCTCGGCAGGCTGCTCCCTCCTTTGCGCTGGGCGGCTTTCCTTATGGGTGCACTCCTTGCGCGTGGGGCTCCCCTACGCGGGGGACACCCCTGTGTGGCATGGCACTCCTTGCGTGCATCAGCACTGCGCATGGGCCAGCTCCACACGGGTCAAGGAGGCCCGGGGCTTGAACCGCGGACCTCCCATGTGGTAGACGGACGCCCTAACCACTGGGCCAAAGTCCGTTTCCCTAAACTTATTTTTAAAAAAGTGTGTACAAAGATTTTAAAAAGAGATAATTCACAAGAATTCTTTCAGGGATATTACTTTTAGTGGAAAAGTGATTATTTCCACTGAGGCCATATTAACTTTAATAAAATGTAAATATTACCAATAAAAATACAAGTATAGGTTTTACGCAGAAGCCTGTGGACCACCTAACAGTCTGCCGTGAGAAATAGCTTGAGAACTATTATCCTAACATGTACAAGAAAAAATTGAATGTCAGCCACAGTCAATAAACAATTCAGTTTTAATTTTCCTAGATATAAAATTGGGACAGAATCAACCTTTCCCTGCTTCATAGAGACAAAGATGTTTACAATGATGCATTTAATGAAAGTATTTAGAAATTTTCAGAAGTTCAGAAGCACTCTGAATCTTAGGTATTGTTAAAGTCCAGTGTTGTATCTTTGAACTCATCCTTGAAATGTTCCATGCTGTTTACCTGTCTTGGATCACATCTCCTATCTCCTCTTCCATCGTTTTAAATGATTGATCATTCAAATACTGAGGCTTCTTAAGTTACAGCTCTGAAGCATGCAAGAGCATGCCCACCCTCTGCTGTAGAATAGAGTGCCCATCTTGCTGTAAAGATTCATGGAGAATTTGCTTCCATAGTGTTATAACAAATCATATGGCTAATTGAACCTTTATAAATCACTTCCGTCTAAAATAAACTGTTTCATATCTTATAGGCAAGACACTTTCTTCTACCACCTCCCCCAAACCCACCACACCCAGTCATCAAGTCCTGCCGACCTGTTTTCCTGCATCCATTCCTTAGGCCTTATAAGCATCCCTATCTGATTATAAGCACCCCATTTCTGCTTTTTTTGTCTTCCATTCCGCTATACTTTTCTCAGCAATTAACTCTAAGCATCAGTTTGATAATGTTGAAAAACATTGTATGTTATCATTCAACAAACACTTAGAGAGCCACGATGTATCATATACTAAGGAATACAATAAACGAAATAAACATAGTCTCTGCCCTTACACTACTTATAATCTTAGAGAAAATATTCATTCAGCAAAGATTAACTAAGCACCTTCGATGTGCAAGGACTCTGCTAGTTTGGAGGGGTACAGAGCAGTGATGGAGACTGTAATGGTCCCTGCCCTTATTATATTGAGGGTGATGATTTACTTTAAGTCAATAATTAAATAATTAGTAACTTGCTGTAATTATTAACTGTTATGAAGAAAAGTCATATGACAGTGATTAGCAGAAGAGTTGTAACCTGGTCTAAGGTAACCATAGAAGACTTCTTAAAGAAATTATGTTTATATGCAAAAAAAAAGAGGAAAAAAAATGGTGTTTAAGTTGGGACTTGAAATAGGAATTTACCAAATCTAGAAATAGGAGGATGCGAACGAGCAGGGAGCCTCTGCAAATAAAGCTTGGCTTCTTCCAGGAATTGAAAAAGACGAAAGTGGTTTAGACTAAGGGTGAGCAAATTGTGCTCCACAGGGGACATCCAGTCTACAGCCTGTTTAGTAAACCTATGAGCTAAGAATGGTTTTAACACTAATAAATAATTGAAAAAAAAAATCAAAAGAAGAATACTGTGTCATAACATAACATTATATGAAATTTGTTTCAATTTCCATAAACAAAGTTGTATTTTCCTTGTAATCAGCTTTTATTAACTTTTTTTTGGTGAAATTTACGTAACATAACCATTTAACCATTTTTATTTTTGTTATTATTTTTTATTTCTCTCCCCTTCCCTGCTCCTCTCCCCTCCCCCTAGTTTTCTGTGTCCATTCGCTGTGTGTTCTTCTGTGTCTGCTTGGATTCTTGTCAGCAACACCCAGAATCTGTGTCTCTTGGTTGTGTCATCTTGCTGCGTCAGCTCTCCCTGTGTGCGGCGCCATTCCTGGGCAGGCTGCATTTTTTTCGTGCTGGGCGGCTCTCCTTATGGGGCTCATTCCTTGCACGTGGGGCTCCCCTACTCAGGGGACAGCCCTGCATGGCACAGCACTCCTTGCACCCATCAGCACTGGGTGTGGGTCAGCTCATCACATGGGTCAGGAGGCCCTGGGTTTGAACCCTGGACCTCCCATGTGGTAGATGGACGCTCTATCCATAGGGCCAAATCTGCTTCCCATTTAACCATTTTTAAATGAACAATTTTGTGATGTTAAGTATACATTGACAGTATTGTGTAACTTTTACCACTATCTAGTTCCAGAATATTTTCACCATCACTTAAAATCTGCCATTTATAAAAATGGTATTTTTATAAGATTTTTATAAGACTGCTATGGAAATTAAATATAAAATACAGAAAATACTTAGCATAGGGCTCAGGACATAATAAATGCTCAATAGATGTTATTCTTTGTATTCTTTCCATCTCCCCTTCTCCATTTCATGCCTAGGTGTTTCCAAATTTCATATAGCTAAATAAGTGATAGACACACGAAAAAAGCACAGCCCACCTGGGAGTGGTGCCCTCACATGGAGAGCTGACACAGCAAGGTGACACAACAAAAAGAGACACAGATTCCCAGTGCCACCGAGAATGTGGACACAGAAGAACACACAGTGAATGGAAACTCAGAGCAGACAAGGGGGAGGGCAGGTGTGGGAAGGGCTGAGAAATAAAAATAAATCTTTAAAAAAAAAAGTGGTGGAACTGCTAATTCCAGAGGCTGGAATATAAATTTCTATACAATAACTCTGAGAAGAATATATAACACAGGGTTTATAAGGTATTTTGTGGCTTGATTGGATACGGAGGGTCAAGGAGAAGGTGATATCAAGAATTTTCAGATTTCTAGCACGACTAATTGGATAGATGTCTTTGCCTACCAAATTATAACTCCTCTTCATCTCAAATACCAGGTGGTTCTTTATATAATAGTACTGTAAACTTTTCAAAAAGGTAAACTATAGTTCTCGTGCAAGTGTAAAATGAGCATATATTAAAGATTTTAATTGAATCATTAATTAATAAAGGGCCCAGCTAAAATCAGTTCACATGAGAATCTGAGGAGCTAGGTATTTAAGAGCAACTTATTAAAGGAATTTTAGGATTAGATTGTTGGGTTAAATACAAACCTGGCTAATGCCCTTTAGGGCAATAAACCATAACCTTTGGGATTATCTTTTTTCACCAGACAAATAATTTGCATGCTCACCAGACAAAATCTGCAAATTAACCTCTGCCCCTTAAAGAAATGTAAAAATAGCCCAGTCAATAAAAAATCAAAGGTTAAGCTCAGCACTGCATTAAAAGAACATCCAGTAATTTATTTTCCCTGTTTCAGGTAATTTTCCAGACCATTTACAAAGTTTTCCCAGACCTCTCCTCTTCCCACTGGTAATATTACTCTTCCATCTGTTCTCATAGTTGATGGCATGTTTCTACCACGGCAACTCTGCTGTCTTGCAGTTAGGTAGTAAGAGATGTCCTTGATTCAAAATGCTTTCAACCTGCCACTTTCTGTTTTAATCACAACCCTATGCCATATTGTTATTCCCACCTAAAAGGTGAGGAGACAGCGGGCTCTGAGAGGTTCATTCAAGGTACATTGTTAGTGATCAGAGCCAGGACTCATTTAAATCGAGGATCTCCTATTGAGCTTTTTTTTTTTTAAACCATGCCATACTGAATGAAGGTAACTTTCTTTCTAGAAGATTTTAAGTTCTTCAAGGATTGAAGTAATATTTTATTTTTCTCTCTGTGTGTGTGTGTCTCACTGTACCTAACATAGCATAAACTCTGAATCATTATTTATTGACTTGAACTGAGAATTGAAGATAGCTAAATTAAGAAACAGCCTCTGAAATATACTTCATATGTACTGTCTTGAGGTTTTTGCTTTTATTGCTATGTACTAAAGATGTGGATATGAAATAACTTAAAACCCTGAAATTGCAATTGTTACTTTTTTCCTTATCCAACAGATTTCCAGCACAAAATTACTGTGCAGGCTTCTCCCAACTTGGACAAACGAAGAAGTTTGAACAGTAACAGTTCTAGCCCACCAAGTAGCCCTACGATAATTCCCCGACTCCGAGCTATACAGTGTAAGTTTTCTCCTCCTGTTTTGAACTGGCACAAGGGTCTTAGGTATTAATTTATGCCATTTATTTGACTTGGATTCAAATTAAGCAGGCATTTTTTTTTTAGTAGGTTGTAGTATGTTTGTAAAATTTAATAAATGTCACAACTATTTGAAAAACAAAAAATTGGTCTTAGGTTCCTCAGTCTAATTTTCTTATCACAATAAATAAATTTCAGATTTGATGTCTTTACTGATGTGACCACACCACAAAATAGAAGGTGAAATACCATCTCCTGAGACTTTTTGTTAAACACTTGCATGCAAAATTAGAATAGACTAGTGATGTCAGTAGCATATTATGGAGATTTTGAAAGATGAAACCAGATATTCACTATCACTTCCATTTTTTTTTCCTCTTGTTTTTGAGGAAGAAATATTTTACATTTTAAGATTTAACGTTAATCTACTTTAGGTTTGACCAACCTAATGCTACAGAATGCTACACAGATTTTTGGTTTTAGAGTGTTAAACCTTAGGGAGAAAATCTATATAGCTAATTTGCCTTACACCTTTAGACTGTGATGGTTTCAGTTAGACCCTGAGTAAAACTTACGTGGGGTGAAATGAAAGTACTGCTTTTTTTTTAAAAAATGAGTTCAAATAAACCCAAAAAGTAGCCTAAGCCCAAGAAGAATGTGATTACTATGTATGTATATAAAGAAGTATCTGGTAAGCAGCCTGACTTACCATATTAAATCTTTAATTTAGATCCTCTCCTTTCCCCACCAAACTTAATTCTCCACTACATAGCATTCTTATTTGGAAAAAAAAAATTAAAAAAATATTTTCTCTAATTAGACCTGAAATCACTTTCAATATTTTTTTTTTTTCAAAGTTTTCAAGTAGCCCTTTATTTTATTTTTTTTTAGGTGGATCTTTTTTTTTTTTTTTTTTTTTTTTACCCTTTTTTTTTTTTAATTGACTTTGTAATAATATAACATTAAAAATATATATGTGAGGTCCCATTCAACCCCACCCCCCCACCCCCCCTCTCCCCCCCCAACAACACTCGTTCCCATCATCATGACACATCCATTGGATTTGGTAAGTACATCTTTGGGCACCTCTGCACCTCATAGACAATGGTCCACATCATGGCCCATACTCTCCTCCATTCCATCCAGTGGGCCCTGTGAGGATCCACGATGTCCGGTGATCACCCCCGAGGCGCCATCCAGGGCAGCTCCACGTCCCAAATATGCCCCCACCTCTCATCTCTTCCTGCCCTTCCCCATACCCATCGTCCACCATGTCCACTTTTCCCAATCCAATGCCACCTCTTCTATGTGGACATTGGATTGGTTGTGTCCATTGCACCTCTATGTCAAGAGGAGGCTCAGATTCCACATGGATGCTGGCTGCCATCCTCCCATTTTCAGTTGTAATCGCTCTAGGCTCCATGGTGTGGTGATTGTCCTTCTTCAACTCCATCTTAGCTGAGTGTGGTAAGTCCAATAAATCAGATTGTAGGTGCTGGAGTCTGTTGAGGCTCAGGACCTGGCTATCACATTATCAGTCCAGAGATTCAAATCCCCTAACTATATCTTAAACTCCAACGTTAACTGCACCTCCAGCAGATTAGTATGAAAGTCTTATGAAGGGAGATCCCATCTGAGTCCAGATTCATCACACATAAACACCATTTCCAGAGAGGGGCCATCTGCCCTGGTAGTAAACCCCATCGGCCATGACCATAACTCTCATGGGTCTCTTTAGCCTTCATAGGAACCAATATCTGGGGGTTGTATCTGCTTTATCTGTCTCTCTGACTCTGCTCAGTTGTGCATGAGGGCAATCCTTCTGCCAGCCTCCAGACTCTTTTAGAAACTCGTAGCCATATAAACTCATTTCTCCTTTCCATTTCCCCCTTACTTTAGGTCAAACAGCATTTTAAAGTCATGTTATTTTATGTAGACAGGGATATTCTGCTGATCCGCATTGAACCTTCCATATAAGGTCCTTTTCCAGTTGCATCATCAGTTGGTATTTGATAGTGGTCCCTCGTTGCCAGGGAGGCTCATCCCCGGGTGTCATGTCCCACGCTGGAGGGAAGGCATTGCATTTACATGCTGAGTTTGGCTTCGAGACTGGCCACATTTGAGTAACATGAAGGCTGACAGGAGGAAATTCCCAGGCACAATGTTGCTCTAGGCCTTGTTCTTATTTTAGGTTTATCAGCTCACAAGCATAGTCATTAGCATCAGGGGCTCACTGTTGAACCCTCACTCCCTCCCGGTCCCCGCCGCTGTACCTGGGAGACTATCGCTGCTCCCCTAGGGACCACGACAGAGCACCACTGGCCAGGAACCCAGTACCCCCCCTGCTGGGTTTTTAATTGTTGCCATTATGAGTATATCCAATCATTACCATGCACCCTGGACATATGTTCTGTACAGCTCCCTGTCAGCCATATATCACCTGTCATTGGTATCCCATACCAGTATCCCTCCATTGCCATTGTTGAAACACTCTGTGATCCAGAACTCCCCGAAATTTGAAGCCCAATATAATGTCATGGTCCCTTACTAGGGAATGGCATATAGCGATGGGTTTAAAGGATAGATAAAGAACTTGGATAAAGTTAGATAAAGAACTTAGATAAAGAATGTTGACTTGAAAAAATTCCACATCCTATCCTTTTTTTTTTTCCCCCCCCCCCCCTAATTATTCAGCATTTCTTCGTAGGAGTCCTAGACCACAGCAATGCATATATATAATATACAGCACTCCCATACATCCACCACAACACCTTTTTCCTTCCACAGCGATACTCTTACACCCTATTCACATCATATTTACTTAAGGTGATGTACAGAGTCTGAGATATTAGCTTTCTAACATGGTAATATCTGTGCTTACATTATGGTGCATACTTTAGGATACACAGTTCTTTACATTTTTAGTTCTCCTATGTTTTACATTATGGTTTACATTATCAGTCTGTCGTCTCCTATATGTTATGGTGTAATATTACATGTTTTATATCCATCCTTGTGTACTCTCAAGAAACTCCTCCCTTGCCCCCCATTTACTTTGGTTCCACACATTTAACGTCCATTTTCCCTTCCACCTTGGTGCCCACATTGACAGCCAACCTCCGTTTCCTGAGGAGCCACTTCCAGAGATAGATGGAATAGTGTTTAGGGCCTAACTTGCTCATCTGCCCCAATGCCCTGGGAGCCACCCTTTCTCTCGAGGGATAGAGTTCCCTCTATTTGGTGGCATTAGTCCTCCCCAGGATGTGGGTCCACCCCCACTCTCACTACTTGGGATTCTACCCCATGGTGTCACCCACTCTGGCAGAATGAGCATTTAGACATTCCCCAGGAGCCCGTCCTGCATCAGACCCTCCCCTCCGAGCATTCTAAACAGGTAACCCTCTTTATTATATTTTGATATTATTTTCTCGGCATTTTACTCTCCACCACCTCCTAACCCTCTCCTGTGTTCGTATGCTACCCCTCCCTCCCCCCTCTTTTGGGCAACATTACCCAACCGTCCCTCCCCAGCCACCCTCAAACCCGTAAAGCCCCAACCAAAGGCAACCGCTTGCCCCCATTTTATCTCTTCTTTGTGTTCATACTTACCACCATCTCGTCTTAAGTTCCACCCCTGCAGACATCGGCTCATATCCTTCCTCCACCCTCCGATTTCCTGTAAGCCTATCGTTCATTCTCTTGCTATTTAGGGCAGCTTGTTTATTTCATATCATTGAGGTCATGTAGTATTTGTCCTTCAATGTCTGGGTTGCTTCACTCAACATAAGGTTCTCAAGATTCATCCATGTTATCACATGTGTTTGTAGTGTTTGTTCTTACAGCCGAGTAGTATTCCATTGTGTATATATACCACATTTTATTGATCCACTCATCTGTTGATGGGCATTTGGGTTGATTCCAACTTTTGGCAATAGTGAACAATGCTGCTATGAACATTGGTGTACATATATCGGTTTGTGTCCTTGTTTTCAGTTCTGCTGGGTATATACCCAGCAGTGGTATTGCTGGGTCATATGGCAAATCTATGGCTAGTTTTTTGAGAAACCGCCATACTGTCCTCCAGAATGGTTGGATCCTTCTGCATTCCCACCAGCAGTGGATGAGTGTTCCCCTTCCTTCACATCCTCTCCAGCACTTGTATTCTTCTGTTTTTTTCATAGCTGCCAATCTTATGGGTGTAAGATGGTATCTCATTGTAGTTTTGATTTGCATTTCCCTGATAGCTAGAGATTTGGAACATTTTTTCATGTGCTTTCTTGCCATTTGTATTTCTTCTTCGGAGAAGTGTCTGTTTAGTCTTTTTCCCATTTTTTAAATGGGTTGTTTATCTTTTTATTTTCAAGATATAGGAGTTCTTTATATATGCAAGTTATAATTTTCTTATCAGATATATGATTGCCAAATATTTTCTCCCACTGTGTGGGCTCCCTTTTTACTTTCTTGACAAACTCCTTTGAGGTGCAGAAGGCTTTAATTTTGAGGAAGTCCCATTTATCTATTAGTTCTTTTGCTGCTCGTGCTTTTGGTGAGATATTCATAAATCCATTTCCTATTACAAGGTCCTGTAGATGTTTCCCTACACTGCTTTCTAAGGTTTTTATGGTCTTGGCTCTTATATTTAGGTCTTTGATCCATCTTGAGTTGATCTTTGTATAAGGTGTGAGATGGTAATCCTCTTTCATTCTTCTACATATGGCTATCCAGTTCTCCAGACACCATTTGTTGAATAGGCCACTCTCTCCCAGTGAGAGGGTTTGGTGGCTTTATCGAATATTATGTGGTTGTATATGTGAGGTTCTATATCAGAGTTTTCAATTCGATTCCATTGGTCTATGTGTCTCTCCTTATGCCAATACCATGCTGTTTTCACCACCGTAGCTTTATAGTATGTTTTGAAGTCAGGTAGTGTGATTCCTCCAATTTCGTTTTTCTTTTTCAGTATGTCTTTGGCTATTCGGGGTCTCTTTCCTTTCCAAATAAATTTCATAGTTAGTTTTTCTAGTTCCTTAAAGAAGGCTGCGTTGATTTTTATTGGGATTGCATTGAATGTGTAGATCAGTTTTGGTAGGATAGACATCTTAATAATGTTCAGTCTTCCTATCCATGAACAAGGAATAGTCTTCCATTTATTTAGGTCTTCTTTGATTTCCTTGAACAATCTTGTATAATTCTCGTTGTATAAGTTCTTTACCTCTTTAGTTAAATTTATTCCTAAGTATTTGATTTTTTTATTTACTATTGTGAATGGTATTTGTTTCTTGATTTCCTCCTGATCTTGCTCATTATTGGTGTACAGAAATGCTACTGATTTTTGCGCATTGATCTTATAACCTGCGACTTTACTAAACTCATTTATGTGTTCTAGAATCTTCGTTGTAGATCTCTCAGGGTTTTCTATGTATAGGATCATGTCATCTGCAAATAATGAAATTTTGACTTCTTCCTTTCCAATTTGAATGCCTTTTATTTCTGGTTCTTGCCTCAGTGCTCGTGCAAGTACTTCTAAGACAATGTTAAATAGGAGCGGAGACAGTGGGCATCCTTGTCTTGTTCCTGAGTTTAGAGGGAAGGAGTCTAGGATTTCTCCATTGTAAACAATATTGGCTTTAGGTTTTTCATATATACTCTTTTATCATGTTCAAAAAATTCCCTTGTATTCCAATCTTTTGGAGTGTTTTTATCAAGAAAGGGTGCTGTATTTTGTCAAATGCTTTTTCTGCATCAATAGATATAATCATGTGATTTTTTTCCTTCAATCTGTTTATATGGTGTATTACGTTGATTGATTTTCTTATGTTGAACCATCCTTGCATACCTGGGATGAATCCCACTTGGTCGTGGTGTATAATACGTTTAATGTATTGTTGAATACGATTAGCAAGTATTTTGTTAAGTATTTTTGCGTCTAGGTTCATCAGAGAAATTGGTCTGTAATTTTCTTTTCTTGTGATGTCTTTGTTTGGCTTTGGTACTAGGGTAATGTTGGCATCATAGGAGGAGTTGGGTAATGTTCTTTCCGTTTCGATGTTTTGGAATAGTTTCAGCAGGATTGGTGTCAGTTCTTTCCGGAATGTTTTGTAGAATTCACCTGTGAAGCCATCTGTCCCTGGGCTCTTCTTAGTTGGGAGATTTTTGATAACTGATTCTATCTCTCTGCTTGTGATTGGTTTGTTAAGATCATCAATTTCTTCTTTCGTCAATATGGGCTGCTTATGTGTTTCTAGGAATTTGTCCATTTCCTCTAGATTGTCATTTTTGTTGGAATATAGTTTTTCAAAATATCCTCTTATGATAGTCTTTATTTCTGTTGGGTCAGTGGTGATATCGCCTTTCTCATTTCTTATTTTGTGTATTTGCATCTTCTCTCTTTTTTTCTTTGTTAGTGTTGCTAAAGGTTTGTCAGTTTTGTTAATCTTCTCAAAAAACCAGCTCTTGGTCTTGCTTATCTGTTCAAGTGCTTTCTTATTTTCTATTTCATTTACTTCTGCTCTTATCTTTGTTATTTCCTTCCTTCTTCTTCCTGTTGGGTTACTTTGTTGTTGTTTTTCTAATTCCTTCAAATGTGCAGTTAGTTCTTCGATTTTTGCTCTTTCTTCTTTTTTGATATATGAATTTATGGCTATAAACTTCCCTCTCAGTACTGCTTTTGCTGCATCCCATAAATTTTGGTATGTTGTGTTATCATTATCATTTGTTTCAAGGTAGTCATTGATTTCTTTTGAGATTTCCTCTTTGACCCACTGTTTTTCTAAGAGTGTGCTGTTTAATTTCCAAATCGTGGTGTGAAATCTGGGCTTCTGTCCCTTGCAAATCTCCAGCTTGACTCCACTGTGGTCAGAGATAATGTTTTGTATAATTTCAATCTTTCTGAATTCGTTCAACCTTTCTTTGTGGCCTAGCATATGATCTATCTTGGAGAATGATCCATGTGCGCTTGAGAAAAATGTATATCCTGCTGTGTTTGGGTGTAGCGATCTATATATATCTATTAGATCGAGCTCCTCTAATATACTATTCAGATGTTTTGTTTCTTTGGTGATTCTCTTTTGAGATGTTCTGTCCAGAGTTGATAGTGGTGTATTAAAATCCCCCACTATAATTGTAGATGTATCTATTCTTTCACTTAGTTTTTCCAGCGTTTGCCTGACGTATTTAGAGGCACCCTTGTTAGGGGCATAGATATTTATGATTGTTCGATCTTCTTGACAGATTTTCCCTTTCACTAAAATGTAGTATCTTTCTTTGTCTCTCACAATTGTTTCACATTTAAAGTCTATTTTGTCTGATATTAATATAGCTACTCCTGCCTTTTTTTGGTTATTGTTAGCTTGTATGATTGTTTTCCAGCCATTCACTTTCAATCTCCATGCGTCTCTGGGTCTAAGATGTGTCTCTTGTAGACAGCATATGGATGGGTTATATTTCCTTATCCAATGTCCCAGTCTGAATCTTTTGATAGGTGAGTTTAATCCGTTGACATTCAGTGTTATTACTATCAAGGAATTATTTGTGTTAGCCATATTTTGATTGGATTTGTGTTTGTCATATTTTGTTTGTATATTTTTTTGGTCTTTTTTGTTGTTGTTTTTGGTCGTATACTCTCCTCCAACTTTGCCTTTTCTGTTTTTTCCTTTCTTCCTGCAGAACTCCCTTTAGAATTTCTTGAAGGGGAGGTTTCTTGTTGGTATACTTTTTCAGTTTCTGTTTGTCTGTGAATATTTTGAACTCTCCATCATGTTTGAATGCTAGTTTAGCTGGATAGAGTATTCTTGGTTGGAAGTTTTTTTCCTTTAGTAGCTTGACTATATCATACCACTGTCTTCTTGCCTCCATGGTTTCAGAAGAGAAATCAGCACTTAATCTAATTGAGCTTCCCTTGTATGTGATGGTTTTCTTTTCTCTTGCTGCTTTTAGGATTTTCTCTTTGTCTTGAGCCTTGGATAATTTGATAAGTATATGTCTTGGGGTGGGCCTGTTGGGGTTTATGACTTGTGGAGTGCGCTGTGCTTCTTGGATATGTACATCTGTCTCTTTCAGTAGATTTGGGAAGTTTTCAGCCATTATTTCCTGCAACACTCCTTCTGACCCTTTTCCCTTCTCTTCACCTTCTGGAATGCCTATAATACGTATGTTTGAGCATTTTGCATTGTCATTCAGGTCCCTAAATCCTAATTGGATTTTTTCTATCTTCTTATTGACCCCTTCTACTATCTGTTTGATTTCTGAGGTACTGTCTTCCACATCACTAATTCTCTGCTCTGTCTCTTCTAGTCTGCTGATATTTGCTGCAAGTGTATTTTTGATTTCTTGAACTGTGGTGTTCATTCCCATCATATCTGTTATGTTTTTGCGTATGTCTGCAATTTCCCCTCCAAGTGATGTCTTCATGTTGTTAACCTCTTTCATTACTGCATCAAATTTGTCGGTGATAAATGTTCTGAGTTCTTTCATTGCTTGTGCCAAGTTTTGCTCCCCTTCGTGATTATTGGTTTGTTGATTGGATTCAGTCATGTTTTCCTGATTATTGGTTTGGTTTGTAGATTTTTGTTGCTTTCTGGTCATCTCTTTATTTTGACGAATTTAATCAGTTCCTTAGCTTCTTTGTCTGCTTTTGGAGGTTAATTAGTTGTTATTTTTGCATAGGTGTTATATCTTCTCTTTGTCACTTTTTTCTTCTTACTCAAGTTACTTGTTGTTGGTTAAGTTCACTTTAGAAGAAAGTATTAGTGTTGGGGAAAGGCAATTGTGTCAGCAAGGGTAAAGTGTAAAGTGGTATTGGTAATGTATGTTAACAAAGCAAGAATATGAGATCTGGGAGGATGGAGGTTAGATTCATGTAGATTGTATAGAGTTATAGCTGTAGGTAGAGTATCTTTTATGAAGTAGATGACTGAATATAGGCGGAATATGGTATGAACTACAAAGCTATTGTTTTCATGAGAGAAGGAAAAAGAAAAGAAAGGTAATAGTTTCAAGAGTGGATAACAGACAGAAAACAGAACAAAGGTATTAGAAATTAATAGTTAGACACTTTGTGGATCAAAGAATGGGAGGTGGGGGGTGGAATATAGGAGAGACAGTAGATGATAGTGGTTATCAAGATGCAGGGGAAGAGGGATAGTGTAGGTAGCCTAAATCAGTTCACACAGAAATGAGGCAGTGGAGGATGGGAAAACCCAGCAAATGTGAGGTGTTCCCTGTAGCACGTATTGTGTACTTGAATTAAAATAAAATAAGTGGAAAATGAGGGACAAGAGGGAAAGAGAGAACCGATAAAAAAAAAAACACTAATTATAATAAAGAAAAAAAGAAAGACAAGAAGAAAGGAAGAAAGAAAAAGAGGATAGGCAAACGGTGGGGAACAGATAGGGGGGAGAGAGATACAGGTATATACGTGTCACAATTGCAACACTATCTAAAACAACAACCAAAAAAAACCCTAAATATCTGTATAAAAAAAAAAAAAGGACTTTGGGGGAGACGCTAGGAGAAAAGACTAGGGGATAATGCAATATTAGCAATCAGGGCGTCAAAAAGAGTAAAAAATAAGATAAAGTGAAAATAAAAACAAAACAATATGAACCAATAAAGATAAAACGCAAACGTTAAGGTCCAGGGCACTCAAGGACCCCAGGTAGACCCCAGAGCGTGATGGATTCAGGGGTGGAAAGTCTGAGACACTGAAGACTCAAGAGGTGTGAGTCTGGGGTGTGGTCCGCCAGAGTTCAGGGGACCCAGACCTGGCAAGCTCAAATCTGGTCCACAGAAAGCTTAGGAGCCCCACAGTGCAACACAGCCCTCAGGGATCCCCGTAGCTGGGTGCCAGCCCGGTGGGGGAAGCCAGATCCGCGAATTTTATATTGAATTTCTGATCCCTGAAATTCACCTAACTCCTCAGGGTATCAGCCTTTGGACAGCTCCCTCCCTGTGCTCCCTCGAAACGGCCACTTGAGGGCGCCTCTACACCACGGCCAGTTCAATGACCCAGATCCCAAGCCCCGCCGGGTGGGGTGGGCTTCAGCTGGAAACGCCGATAACAGACTCTAAGATCCGAAATCCCAAACTTCGCAAAATATCCCCCAATCAGCTTCCAGACGTGTCCTCCTCCCTCACTGCACCCTACAACAGTCTCCCAATTGTGTCCCCTTATTGTCCAAAATCCAATTCCGTTGCAGATCGGCAGCCGGACCTGTGGAGATGGGGCTCCAGGCGGAAGCACTACCCCCCCTGTCCGGCGACCAAAAACGTCCCCCGCTTCACAAGAAAACACCGTCTGTCTCCCCAAATCAATCTGCAAAGGAGTCTTGTCCCAACAATCCCTCACCAGTCAGCCCAGTATCCGCGAATTTCTCAGCACCGCAAAGCCTCTAGTAAAAGGAAAAAAAAAAACAAAACCCCTGGCCGCCGCGGCTCGGGAGCTTCAGGAGCGCCCGCTACCGCGGCTCCGCCCACCCAAGCCACTTTCAATATTGTACTCCCTTTTGATAATGAAAATCTTGGTACCAACAGATTTTATTTTTAATGCTCCAGAGGCCCCAGTCTTGTCACAGTTAAAGGGAAATGTGATCTAAATAAGAGCATAATCAACAGATTCCCGTGCGGCTCACAACAACAGAAGTGGACAAGAAACAAGATGTAGCAAATAGACACAGAGAACAGACAACTGGGGTGGGGGAGGAGAGAAATAAATAAATCTTAAAAAAAAATAGCATAATCTTAAAACTTAAAGTACCATTATTTTATTATAATTAATTTGTCTTTCTGGGAATGCAGTTTCCATAAAGCAGTATTTTGTACCTTGGCTTTGCAAGACCAGGGGTCCTTTTTAGTTCCACCGACCCCTTTGCCAGTCAGCCGAAAACTATAGACACTAAGTTCACACTTTACTGTGCATTGTGTAATTAATATATCACACCTTCACCAGCATGTCCCCCAAGAATGATGTTCTTTTGATTTTCAATTCAAGTTCATAGACCCCTTGTTAAGAAGCCCTGACCTCGACAAAGTAATGGTTTAAAGGAACAACAAAAAAAATGGCATCAGGTCTCATCTCTCATCTCATAGCTGTGGAGAGGTAACAAGTGATAAGTCTTGATACCTCCTTTATTCCTGCTATTTCTCTGCCCTTCTTGTCTTCACATTCTTCAGTTGTGATGATCGGCCTCATTGAAATATGGAAGTTATATCTGAACAGGACTGACTGGGCCCAAGATTTGTGCCAGATAAACTTAATACTTCTAGGATTTAAAATAAATTCTAACCCTGAAGGGTTGAAATGAAACCAGTTTAGGGAGGGATCACTTCCCCCAAACAGCAAGCTCCTCAGCATTCATTCTCTGTAGTAATGAAGTTATGACCAACAGCTGCCTAACCAATGGAAACATTCTAATCCAGATATTCCAGATAGGACCAGTTTTCCGAATAGGAACTGTTCAGTCAAGTACTTTAACTGGAATCTTTTTTTTTTTTTTAAGATTTATTTTTATTTATTTCTCTCCCGATCCCCCCCCCCCCCCCCCGCTCCCTGTTTTCTACTCTCTGTGTCCATTTGCTGTGTGCTATTCTGTGACCGCTTCTATCCTTATCAGTGGCACTGGGAATCTATGTTTCTTTTTGTTCCGTCATCTTGTTGTGTCAGCTCTCCATGTATGCAGCACCACTCTTGGGCAGGCTGCACTTTCTTTCACACTGGGCGGCTCTCCTTACGGGGCGCACTCCTTGCGTGGGGGACACCCCTGCATGGCAGGGCACTCGCGCTCATTAGCACTGCACATGGGCCAGCTCCACATGGGTCAAGGAGGCCCGTGGTTTGAGCTGTGGACCTCCCATGTGGTAGGTAGATGCCCTATCCACTGGGCCAAGTCTGCTTCCCTTGACTGGAATCTTGATCATCTTTCTGACTCCTAGCTGCTTTACCATCTTGCTTTAGTCTTCATTTCTCTGTCTTCCCTGGTTCCTAGCTTCATAGATGTCCCAATCTGCCCCCCCTCTACCCCCAGGATTCAATATAGCATGGCAGTTGAGTATGGGCTGGAACCAAACTATGTGAGATTGAATCCTTCCTCTGACTCTTGCTTCTCTATGACCTTAGACAAGTTTTACTTAACCTTGACATACCTCATTTTCCTATTTCTGTACACTGGGAGTAATAATAATTTGTAAGGGGTTAATATATATAAAGCAGAACATTGCCTGACACCTGGTAAGAGCTTTATATATGTTAGCAATTATTTTCATTATTTTTATTATTACTATTACTCTGAAGCTGTTTGTGGACAAAAGGTCTCTCACTGTCTGCCTTTTATAGCATCAGCATATATTCATTGTGAAGATTTGCCTGTTTCAGGTAGATAAAAGTACATTTATATAGGCATATGATTTAGGAGAATGGGTTTCTTTTCACTGTGAGCTATAGACGTTATTTGTTATATTTCCTCTGGACCAGACATGGGGAAATGGGAATAAACTTGAGTGAGAAAAGTTGATTCTAAAAGCATTGTAAGAAGCAAAAACACTCTGAAGCTAAAGAAAAAGATAAATGTGTATTAAGAGAGATGGGAATCATTCAATAAAACTGACCAAAAAAGAGATTACCCCTAATGATTGCTTAAAGAATACCATAAAATGGTCTTACAGTATAAACTTGACTTTGGATTAAAGTGTGGGTATTTCACTATTATGCAAAGAATCATTTTCTGCTAAAGAGCATACCATCTAATATTGCACAAAATATTTGTTTTATTATAACTTCCTCTGTCTGATTCTAGGCATTATTATGTGATATCATGTTTAGGGTACACTTCTCTTTAGGAATAAGAACTAGTAGAATTCACTGATCCTCTGAGAATTTTAAGTTTCTGGGTACAGTCTTAAAGTTGATGTCTTAAAGCAAGGGCAAAAATATACCTTTTCCCTATTGTTTAATAGAATTAAATAGCGGAAAAGTCAGTCACAGAGCCTTCTTGTATTTCAGGAACCTACTGCTATTATCCAACTTGTCATATTTTCCAATAACAGAGTATCATAATGAATAGTAAACTTAAGAGTGCTTATTTTTCTGAAGAGAGTGATAGAAGCTAAATATATTGGTAACCTTCCTCTCCCCTGTTCCATTTTGCTGTCCTTGACGAACAAAAACCAAGAAAACTTGGCTTGACTAAATGTAGTGACAAGTCTGTCTATGATGGGTTAAGAGAAGTAAAAATACTAAATCAAAAGCTCCATTTAGGCAGAGACCATGTCTCATTTGTTCAACACAATATACCCTCCATGTAGCAGTTATTGTAAAATAGTGAGGGTTAATGTCCTTGAGAGCTTATGTGCCAGAGGCTGTATTAAGCTATTTCAATGTATTACTTCAGTTCAGTCTCAAAGCATAGATACCTTTATCACCTCCGAATGAAGCCCAGAGAGGTTACAAAACTTAATCTAAGTCCGGGACTACTAAGCAGTGAGGCTAGGATTCACAGTCTTCAGAGCATGGAGTCTCAACTTAACCCTTTCTAGCCTCTTACTATAGTAAATGTTCAGTAATGTTAGGAAAAAATAAGAGCAAATCAAGAGGGAGAGGAAAGAAGGGAGGGGGAAGAGATAGAAGAAGGAGGAAGGAAGAGAGGGAGAGGGAGAAAGGGAAAGAAAGCCTGGGAACTTCAGGGTATAACCGAAGGAGAGCAAGAATGATAGAAGACAGAGGAGTGAGGAGAGAGACCGAGGAAGCTGGACGTGGAGACCATGAGGGAGGGGGCCTTTGAGATGAAGTCGAGGAGAGAAATCCTGCCTTCTCACAGAACACCTTTGCTAATACTGTCGTCCACCTTTCTGATAATTGTCTGAGGACCATGATTTTAACCCATGATTGTAAATGATCTCCCAACTATGTTTAGTTGACTCAGTGGTGTTTTGAGCAAATAAATTTTTTCTATATTTAATAGCATAGAGAGAATGTGCAAATGTGAAAGCCTTTTTCTTGTTGATTTTGAAACTTACAAAAAGGCTTAAATAAACAATTTTTCTACATATTTGTGAGAGTTAAGTAGGAAGAATTATGTAAGTCAGAACTTCTTAATTTCAAAAACTTTAAAGATTGGGACTAAATGATAGAAATAATACTTTCCATTTTATCCCTATCTCTTTGTGGTTACTTGGAAGTGAAGACAAAAATTCCACATCTATATTACTTTGATTTCCTGTCTGCTTTTTCTATCAATTTTTTTTTTTTTTGAGAGAGAGGAATCTTGGAGTCTCCAACTACAATAATGGATTTGTCAGTTTCTCCTTTAGTGCTTAAAAACAACTTAAAAATGCTTTCAAAACCACCTACAAAAGTCTCAAAAACCAAGTCTAGTATATGGAAGTATTTTATCTTCAGCCTCAAATCTTGTTCTAGGAATTTACTATCTGAAGTGAAGAAAAATCTGTTAAAAAAAAACAAAAAGTAAAAGTTTGCTTAGGGACATTAGGGGTATATGTATATATATTTAGTTGTATGAAATGAGCAGAATAATAGATTTTGGAAATAGTCATTTAACGTTTCTTCTACCCCAAACCCTTAATTATTAAATTATTTTCCTCTAAATGCTAGATAAACAACATTTAGCCATTTGTTTAATATGGCTTTTTAAAAAGCATTTAAGGGAGTATCTGTGGCTCAAGCAGTTGAGCTCCTGCCTCCCACATGGGTGGTCCCGGGTTTAGTTCCCAGTGCCTCCTGAAAAAAACAAACAAAAAAAACAACTCAAGGACGCCCATGTGGCCGAGTGGTTGAGCTCCAGTTTCCTACACATGAGGTCCTGAGTTCAATCTCTGGCACCTGGAACCTCAGACAAACACACAAACAATAACATTTAATGATGGAATTAATAATTATAACTTTCCTTTACTGAGCTCTTATGTGCTAGGCACTATATTTGGTTTTAAACATATATTGTCTAATATTCACTATCTTATTTAATCTTTACAACACCTAAAATGTAAGTAGTAGTATCCCCATTTTACATTGAGGATTCCAGAGTTACCTAGTTAGTTTTGGATATCTGACTGTAATGCCTTGTATTTTCCAACCTGTCTTCCTCTAACCTTTTTAAAGTAAGATGAAACTTAATTCAGTGGTAGGGAATAAAATATACTATACACTTTTGAAGATGTGGATTCTGTTCTTGTTTAATCGTGTATTGGCCATGAAACCTAAGCAAATGTTTAAACTCCGTGAATCTGTGTTTAGAAATAAACGTATTTGCCCAGCCTACCTAGCTCACTTGTTTGTTGCGATATTCAGTGGAAGAAGTGTTTGTTGTTTGACAGAATATATGTGAAGACATTTTGATTACTAAAATGTGTTAGAAAGAATATTTAAATATATTTAGTTTAGCTTATTCCAACGACTGAATTATTATTGCCAGATGTTCTTATGTGTAACTGGTATCAGCCTTGATACTTGATATAGTTTGTCTTCAATTAAAACTGTGCATTCTGGGAAAAATTTGTGTTGCAGATGTTACCCATGTACAAAAGACTGAAACTGTATGAAGCTTTGTCTGATTTCAAGATTTACTTTTCAAGAATCTTCTAAATGAAATTATTCATTGGTCAAATCAAAGTCACAAAATCTAGTAGGTGTGTCATTTAACAGACATTGCTACTAGACTGGTGAGAATAAATATACTAGTTAATTGAAACTTAGGGGTTCTAACCCTAAAAACTTAGAAAACATGTTAGTAAGAACAATATTCTGAATGTCCTTTTTCAAATATAAAATATCTAAGGTTCTTCATGAGTTTCGTTACAGAGCTGTAGGTGTGTTTGATTTACCCTAAAATGCTATTTTATCATTTTGTTTTTATCCCTTTTTCTTATAAAAATTCAAATATATTAAAAAAATAGTTATTGGAGTTTAAGATTCATTTGGGCCACACTGAAAGCTTTTATTATATTTTTAAAAGAATGATCAAAAACTAGTTGATGCTTATCTGTTCAGACTTAAATTTTGTGGTATACGACTTTGCGTTCCCTTGACACCTTAAATTAACTGAAGTGCACGGATTCTCAAGTGCAATGACTATTGACTCCTTTATTAAAGCATATTGGAGTCATTTGATTTTAAATTTTTACTTTATATCAAAAAAGCTTTATATAGCACTGCAACGTTCAGAACACTTTCACAGACATGACCCTTTATTTTCTCACAACCCTCTGAGTTAAGCAGGTCAGATGGTATCATTGCAGTTTCACGAATAAGGACATTAAATCTGAGAGCATGTTGTTAGCTATGGGACCATTGGCAGCTAAGTTGTGTCGCTGAGATAAACTCACATCTAATAAATCCCTAGTCTAAAGTTTTTCTACTCTGCTGCTTTCATTTAAATGAAAATTGCTGGTCCATTTCTCTCTAATTCTTCTACTACAACAACTTTTAATAGAAAGAGCAAGCAACATTTTCAAGATCGTCAGTGTTTTTTATTCACACACATACATATACAGATACACACCAATATACACACAGAACAAAGGCAACCATCACCCATAATGCCTCCAATTTGAAAAAAAAAGTTAAAATTCCTTTACATCAGCAGTCTTCTCCTGCAGTTAAACACTTTAATAAAAGCTTGATATCTGTGTTATTGATTTCCCTTCTTACTGTGTATGTGTGTTATGTGTGTACATAAACACAAATATAATTTATATGAAACCGAGTAATATACTATAAACCTTTTATTTATCTCTACCTAATGTTTATGACAACAAAGTATTCCATTGTGGTTCTGTCATAATGTTTTAAACTGTATTTGTATCATAATGTTTTGTGTGTGTTTAGAACATTTAATGCATTGCAGATTTTTTTTTCTTAATTGTGTAGTTGTAATAGTAATTTTCTCCAAGCCAACTGTAAGTGTACCTTAAAGCTGGAGGGAGAGTGTGTATGTGTGGATATTACACGTGAATATAAACCTCCTTGTGAGATTGTGAAAAAATGCAAGACACAGATTGTCGAATAGTTTCACACTTTTGTGATTTTTTTTCATTAAAAAATTTATTGAAGTATATCACTCATATATGAACATAAACAGTAAGTGTATAATAAAAGTGAGCACACAAAACATGCATAACATCATATAAGGCTCCCATGCCTCACCCCACAACCAATACCTTGCATTGTTGTAAAACATTTGTAATGAATTATGAAAGAGCATAGTCAAAGTCTTACCACTAACTATAGTCTGTATCTTACATTTGACGTATTTTCCCCCAACCCAACCCACCCTCTTTTTTTGTTGTTCATTAATCATACAGTTTATCTAAAGTGTACAATCAGTGTCATATGGTATAATCAAAGAGCTGTGCATTCAACACTTCAATCAGTATTAGAGCATTTTTAAAAAGGCAATAAAAGCCAAACTGTTATGAGTTTGAATAGTGATGACTAATTTAAAATTGACTTAAATTTAACCATTTTAAAATATAATTCTTTACCTCAAATTCAAGACTTCCATTGATGTGGTTAAAAAATTAGGGTACTAAGTTCATTTTAAGTTGAATGTTCCACTTGGCTCTTTTTTTCAAACAGTGAAAATACACAGAATGTTAAATAAATAAGTAAATAAATACAATAATTAGTTTTTATTGTTAATGTACCTCAAATGTGCATCTTTTCTGTTAATTTATTCCATTTTTCTTGCTATGTTTATGATTAGAGAAATTTGCCAAAGATTGGATGAGAGAAATAATTTGATTTTTTCCATGTGCGTAAGGTAGTTTCACAACTTCAAAATTTATTTAACTGTTTTAACAAAGTATATTAAGTTGCTGAAATGATACTCTCTCTTTAGTGACTTCAGATGAAAGCAATAAAACTTGGGGAAGGAACACGGTTTGTCGCCAAGAAGAATTTGAGGACGTAAAAAGAAACTTCAAGAGAAAAGGTTGTACATGGGGACCAAATTCAGTTCAAATGAAAGAAAGACCTGATTGCAAAGAAAGGTACAAGTGTGATATCTGATGGTATTCCATTGTATATTGTGACAAACAGCAGTGCCTTTTTAAAAAGAAGACATTAGCTAGACTTATCTTGTGAAAAGTAATTAAGTTAATAGATACCTGAATAGAAATTTAATTTTCTTGAATGAGTATATCATATTGAATTGATTATTATTTAGTTAAGCAGTAAAAAATTCTCTGTGTATTTTCTGTCTAACTTTAAGATTTTATTTGTACTCTGTTAGCCTTTCAAATTAGAGTGCAAATGTGTTCTCTCTGCTATTTTAAAAATACCGTAATTGGCTTGTCTACACAGAAACCTAATTGATGTGTCATGTGGTTCTGTTATTTCAAAATAAACATCTTTCTTTTGTAGAATAAGACCTCTCTCAGATGGCAACAGTCCTTGGTCAACTATCTTAATAAAAAATCAGAAAATCATGCCCTTGGCGTCATTGTTTGTGGACCAGCCAGGTAAATTGTCTTTCAGGAAGTAGAATGTGTTTGAGTTGGATGTAGCATCCTAGTGTTCTGAAGCTTTGCTTTATTTGTGTTCATGTGGTCAAAGTATCATAGGGAAGGTTAGCAAGCAGAAACATTTCTTATATTTTAATTAAGCTCATAAGCTATTTCCTTCCCAGTCTTTATTGCAGAAAATAATTAGACTCTGTATGGTTTGGGGGATTTTTTAACTACTATTCCTTACCAAAAAAAGAAAAGCATAATTAATTATGTAGAATTTGATTAATTTAGTATAGGAAATATAGTAAAGATGAAAATATAGATCCTCCGAATGTTCTGCTGAGAACTAAAGGGGTAGAACTTCTGATTCTGTTGCTACTTTGTGACATGATGAAATCTTATGAAGCAGGCTAACAATGGACAACTACTGCTTTGAGAGTATTACACTGGAATTTCTATTTAATTTAAATGGATTATAATGATAGTGATTTTAAAAGGTTGAAAAGTTATGGAAATCATTGAAAAACTTTAAGAATGGTTACAATCAAAGAAAATAAATTTGGTTTTTATAATTGGCAATTTAAGACAGCCCTTTGCTCTTTTGATACTGTGGCCGTATTAAAAATATTTTAACAAAACATGGGGTAAATTCTTGAATTTATTGTTGGTGCTCTGCTCAATTTTACAGGCAACTTATCACTCACTACCCCACGTTCAGTTTCTCCTGCCTTGTTATAAGGACGTAGTTTTAGCATAAACATCTCCAAAAATATATTTGGGGTATACATGAGTTAAGAGTACACAAGTAAAGGTGCACTTTAACTCTCAAATAGATGTTTTCTATTGTTGAGATTCATTATTGAGTTCTCACTTTTAACTATTAAGACTTGAAAGAGGTTCTCCTCTTGTTACACACTGCATTTTGTTGTCAAAGGTAGTTTGAGGACTAATGAACAATTAATAGTAATAAAACTATTATTCCCACCATATATTTTTCATACTTGTGGTTGTCTGTCCAGATAAAGGGATTAAACTACTTCCTCCTCCCCTTAATTCTTTCATTCTTTCTTAGGATATTTTGCCCCAATTAATAACTCCTGTAAATTATAGTTGGAGGAAATAAGAGGATAAGTTTAACTGATTAGACTTGGTCTCCATTAAGTTAACTCTGCAGCTCACTTGAAGGTTTAATGAGCAAGAAGTGTTTACACATGTTTTCTGCTCCATCCTACCACCCCTTTGTCTGGTAGGCTCCTTTTCATCATTTGTCTCATCTCAACTGTGCCTTGAAAGTCTTCCCTGACCACCTTAGCTAAAGTACTATCCCACTCCACCCCTATCCTCTCTATCTGTTTTTATTTATTCATAGGTCTTGTCTGAAATTCTTATTTGTTTACATTGACACTCTTACCCAAAACTAGAATGTAAGCTCTGAGGAGTAAGGATTTTATCTATTTTGTTCACCACTCTTGTCCCAACACCTAGAACATAGTAAGTATTCAGTATTTATTCAATAGGTAAAAGAGCCCTAAATGGACTATTTAACCTTATATAGATTTGGAGGCTACAAATACTTATCATTCATCATAAGAAGGATTGGGAAAGTGTGGGTGAATCAGTGTAAATAATGACCACTTAAGGGGGAAAAATGCGTGTTTTACTGATTACTAAAGGTGCATGTAAATTTGCATAAGGAAACACTTGGTAGCCTCTGAAATCTGTGGTTTTCATTTATGTATACTATCCCTTGTTCCAAACTATGGCTTGCTCATTTGCTTTGTTAGTCATTACATATATTGGGCATTCAGTTCACCAGAATGCATTCAGTGACTACTTTGGTAAAGGCAGTGTTCAGGGAAAACCCCTTAGAGGACTAAAAGATTAGTAAACATGTCCTTAGAAGACTATGCCTATGGGCTTGCCCACAGCTCACTAAAAGTCAGTAACAGGGAAAATCTGAAAGATGCTATGGGGCTGTCAAAGGAGGCTGAGATTCCATATGAGGGTGAATGGGCAGTACCTAGTTGTATGTGGTGGAAATATTTTGAAAGAACTTTATGAGGGAAACTGGAACTTTGGTAAATAGTGCTGAAGAGTGGAAGGGGGACTAATTAAGGAAGAAGAGGGCACCTTGAACAAAAGGCATAGGTGGAAAGAGCATGGACTTGATTGCAGAAAAGCTAGTGTTTGGGCTTGCCTAGATGATAGAGCACATTTTTACTTGTAATAAGACAGTGCTAGTAATTGGAGGTTCTGTTGTATACTGCTTTGGAAACAAGAGTAAGGAATTTGAAGCTTGATCTTTTTTTTTTTTTTTGAGGTACCAGGGGCTGGAGATTGAACCCAGGACCTCGCATGTGGGAAGCTGGCGCTCAACTGCTGAACCACATCAGCTTCTCTGAATTGGTTTTGTTGTTTGTTTTGTTTTTTGCAGGAAGCACCGGGAACTGAACCCGGGACCTCTCATGTGGGAGGCGGGAGCGCAACTGCTTGAGCCACAGCTGCTCCCTAATCATTCATTATTAAACAAATAAAGGATAAGATTTATAGCATCCTCAGCTAGTATAATTTGTGAACCTTTGGGATTTCATCACCTCTTTGAAGAATCTTCTTCTACTACAATTGTTCTCAAACTTTAGAAAAGGCTTGTTAAAATACAGATTGCTGGGCTCCTCCCCCAGAATTTCAGATTCAGTAGTCTGGGGTGGGCCCAAGAGTTGCGTTTCGGTGAGTTCCTAAGTGATGCAGGTGCAGCTGGTTCAAGCGGCACCATTTGATGACCATAGTTGACAGAATAGTTCTTTTACACACAGGCTAGCTATAGATGATGGTTCCTGGAATATATTTAGAGCATGTTTTATATGACATAATGCCCATGTATATGTGTGTGCATTTTTGTAT
Organism: Dasypus novemcinctus; assembly: GCF_030445035.2. Lineage (NCBI taxonomy): Eukaryota > Metazoa > Chordata > Mammalia > Cingulata > Dasypodidae > Dasypus > Dasypus novemcinctus. The sequence continues at coordinate 16,725,084 of NC_080685.1, read as the reverse complement.
TTTGATGATTATTTCTTACAATAATTTCTTTTACCCATGCCAATGATGAACAATTTCCTGAATGATTGAAAACAGCAGATGATTTGAATAATAAAGCACTGGACTCCAGTTCCTTAGATTCCTTGAATTATTTGCTGAACTGAAAAGGACTTTATATTTTTTGTTTTAGAATATTTATTTATCAAATTTTAGCTTCATTTTAGAAAATAATTTAGATGAATTTTTACTGTAAAATGGTACTACAGTATGTTTGTGTGTTATATCTTTATTTAGGTGCTTGTGAGGAGCCAAAACTTTCTTCTGATGGATTAGAAAACAGAAAACCAAAGCAAATGAAATTGCCTAATCAAACATACGTTGATCTACCTCTTTGGAAAGATGATCAACGAGAGAATACTGTGGAACCTACAAGCTTTGAGAAGGGGACCTCTGCAAATTCTGCCACTGGCACTCCTCAAGTAACTCCCACAAATAGTCTGAGCAGAACACCCCAGAGAAAGAAAACAGAATCTGCTTTGTATGGCTGCACCATGCTGCTGGCGTCTGTGGCTTTGGGACTGGACATCAGAGAACTTAATAAAACACAGGCCTCTGAAGAACTGTTGCCCAAGGAAGAGAAGAAGAAGCGTGAGGGTATATTCCAGCGTGCTTCCAAGTCTCGCAGAAGTGCCAGTCCTCCCGCCAGGCTGCAGTCTAAAAGAGAAGATGCAAACAGCCCATCCTCACTCCCATCAGCAAAAGCTGTGAACCTTCTGTCCATGCCTTCTATTTCCACAAAGTGTTTGTTACAGACCGACAATGAAGATGTCTTTATGGGTAGCACACATGTCTCTTGTGACCCAGATGTTCCCACTCCATATTTTTGTTCTGCTATTCCAGGAAGTGGTCGTGAGTTTACCTCCATGCCAAAACTTGAGACTGATCTTCATATATCAAAAAAACTGTCACCTTCCCTCATAAAGCAAACACATGGGAATGTGCCTTATCATGCATCTTCAAAAGAAAGAGCTTCACATCACAGACGGTCCATGTCTGATGGAAATGCTTTTCAGATCCCAAGTAGGTTGGGTGAAAGATGAAGTACCATTGTAGAGAGTAGAATGTCAAATAGTACATATATCTGATTTTATCTTTTTTTCCAAGTGCTTACATTTTAGAATTTGTTTTAGCCTTCTCTCCTTTTTAATTTGATTTTAATTAACTACAGTTTTAATTCTGAGAAAAGAATAACTAAGTTTCAGTAACTTAAATATAGAATAGCATATTAAAATAGAGAATTTGGAGAACAGCTGACCCAACTCTCTTTTGTTACAGAGAAGACAGACAAATCAAGTCATTTGCCCAAATCTGAACCAGCATTTAGTGGGAGAACAAATACCAAAACTGAATTTGTAACCTTCAGTGTGATACCTTATCTTCTACATCACACTGCTTCATTGCTCACTTTATGTGGCAATTGAGTTTAGCAGGTATTACGCTACTGACATGTATAATACACCAAAAAGCTTAGTGACAAATGTCCAGATGTGGAAGTTCAACAAGAAGAACAAGTCAAATTGTGTAGGAGACTTTTTTGATCCATTCGATGACTGAGAGGAAGGCCACCAGAGGTACTTATATAGGACTTTATAGATGAGAAAGCACTGTAGTAGAATCATCTCTCTTAGTCTTTGTAACAACTATATTATGTACAAATCCCCAGTTCAGAAGTAAGGAAATTAGAGCTCATAGAAAATCAATGACTTCTCCAGAACACATGGTTAGTAAGTAGTGGTGTTGAACCTGGGATCTTACCTCTCTGTCATGTGCCTTCCTCTTCCTCACCTTTATGTTCTCTCTAGCTCTAAAATGCATGATTACTTACGTGATTGGAGTTTGCCATTGTGTGCTCGAGTGGTACTCAAATTTCTATGGTTAAACAGCACTTTAATATTGATCCTTGAGGAAGCAATGCAGATGCTTGGAAAGAACAGGAGATTTGAACTTTTAGGAATAAGATATGGGTTCTAGTTGAACCATTTGATAAATTTGTGATCCTGGGAAAGTTATTTTACCTGTTTCCTCATTTTAATGCCTTGAGAGGCATCATAGTGTAGTGGCTTTGAATATAGGAACTACCTGGGTTCAAATTTGAGCTCTTATTTCCTGAGTGACCTTGGGCAAATCAACTTATACACCTTAAACCACAGTTTCTTCATCTGTAAAATGGGGGTGGTAATATACTTACTTAACCTTTATCACTGTTAGGCTTGTGATAAAAAAATTAAGTGGCACACTAAGTGCTGTGTAGGGGTTGACAATTATTTCTATTTTATATGAAGGTATTTCCATCAACTTCATGTAATTAAGGCAATCAATGCCTGTGAAAAGTGCTTTTTAAATGGTAAAATACTATGGTAGGGCTGGTTATAAAAAGTCATAATAAAATTGAAACTGCTTTCCTCTATTGCTTCTCTTCTTATACTACACCTAGACATTTTCTGTAATGATTTTTTTCAGATTACTGTCTTTTGAAAAAAATGGTTTATTACTCTTTGATAATGCAAGAGTTTTAGGAATTTAGGAGCAATCTAGCACAAGGAAAAAATCTAGCCCAATTATCTTAAGAGAAGTCTTTCTTTTCCTCTTTTTTATAAGCCAGTAAATATTGGTTAAAATGGTCATAATTCTTCAGAACAAAAAAAGGAGGAAACAAAAGCCTAACTGCTTTCCTATTTCATTATTTTTTCAAATTGTAATCTAAAAGTGAAATCATTGTTATTAACCACCATGTCTAAAAGTCTTAAATTTGTCCATTTTGAAATCTATCCTATCAGTAAAACATTTATAACTATCATTGGCCTCAGCGCTATGAAGATTATTTAGCTCTGATAACAGTTTCCATAAGTTGAAGCCTTCTTGCCAACCTCATAGTATTCTTTATATATATATATATATATATATATCATTATATCCTGATAGTTTTAGAAGGTTGGGATTATGTTTTTCCTTGAAGCTCACTTTAAAGTGATTACTGCGTTGGAAATGCCATTGTAATTCTTTTTCTTGATATTTGTTGTAGGAATCATTATCTAACTGCACCTGTCTTTGCCTCCTCAACCAGCCGATGCAGTTGTTGTCTCAGCCACTGAAGCCTCTGAACTGCCAACTGACCAGCTTTCAGGGATGCTGCACTCTCCATCCTGGCCTCACAATAACCTGCCCAGGGAGGCCTCACCAAGCACTGCCAATGTTGTACCTCGGCCTCGCCCTTCCTCCCTGAGAAGCCAGTTAGATCCACAGCAGGCTTTTCCACAGAGGACAGGGTCTCCGCCTGCACAGGCACACTGTTTAGTGGGCCATCCAGGCCCTGCCTGGTTCCTGGGTGCCAAGGAGAGGACTAAATTCCACACGCCTTCATTGCTCGACACTGACGTGGAAGGTCAGAACAGGGACTACACTGTGCCTTTGTGCAGAATGAAGAGCAAAACCAGCCAGCCATCTATATATGAACTGGAGAAAGAATTTCTGTCTTAAACTAAGTGCCTTATATCACTAAAGCATTTCTTTTTTTTTTTTTTTTTTTTAGGTGAACAAATTAAAATGATGATGCTGTGTTTACCTTTGAATTGTTTCATGCTGCTGTGTTTTCAAAAGCTGTGGCCCTATTACCAAAATAGTAATGGATATCTAACTTCTCAAAAAATGTTTTCTCCCCTGGATTCATACTTAGTAACTTGAAATACACAAAAGTGTGAACAAATGTATACCAATGTAAAACTATGCTAAGGCCACTTTTAATCGTTTTTTGTTCTCATTTATATCCATGTCTATCAACTCTGGTTTGTAATGAGGTGTGCCTTTTTCATTCTTTCTTTTGTTTTGTTGGTAATTTGTGCAACAAAAAGCCAAGAAAGGGCTCTTAATTTCTTGGTAAAAAATAATGTGGTATTAGTAAGTAAACTTGCCTATTTAAAAAAAAAATCTGATGCCTGGAATAGATGCAAAGTCCCATTTAAACTACCTGGCCTCAGCAACAGGTTTATAATGCATACATATTTCCATTTTTCACCTAGATTGTGCAATGACATTTCCCTTTTTGAAGACATTTTATTGAATGTAATTTTCAAAAGTTTTACTGGATATAACTTATAAAGTTTTATCCATTAGAATTCCAAAATAGATTTTTAAAAGATTATTGACCTTTGACTAAAGGCCGTATTGTATACATTTAAGAAAGGCTATCTATAGGTTCTTCTTGTAGAAAGAGTTCTTACTGCATCAGTAGCCATTTATTTGTTATCCAGAAGTGAAAAGCTTTTTCATTTTGTAGTAGAATTTTTAAAAATTAAGTTATACATGTCTAGCTCTGTTCACAGATAATCATGTATGGTAAACATTCATACCATTTAACTTTATTCCTCTTTAAATGCATAATTACCCTAATAGTACTGGTAGAATTTAAGCATTTTGTAGTTGTTTTACATTTCATTTAATTGTGGATAAAGATTAGACATCTGTTGACATAAGCTGATATGGTAGAAATAACAAGTATATTTTATTTTCAGAAATGGGATTATAAAATGGATCCTTGAAGTAGATCAGGATTTTAAATTTCTTAAAATTATTCATGGAATCACTTTTATAAATCATATATATATGATACAAATAGACTACTGAGTTTTTAAGTTACAGAAATGGCTATCCAGGAGCTTTTTAAATTTGCCAGGATTTCTTTTGTGAAATCGATTGTTTTTTTCAATAAAATATACTGTAACAATAACCATTATTCAATATAAATGGTTATTCAATTGACAAAACAACAGATACTTAGCTTTTTCCATACAGCGAAAAAGTAAATTAGAAACATTGCTTGATATTTCATTTAAACTTTTATTTGGTTAAGGTTTACTAAATCCTGAAATGTTAATTAATTTAAAATAAATCAGATGTGATAAAATATCTCACCTATAGTAGACAAAAGAAAAACTGTATTATTTGACCATTTTGGAACATCTTAGGCACCTAACAGATAAGTTCCAACAGATGATGAACAAAGCATGAAAGGATTATATCAATAGTAAATATTTTGCCCTAAGGAAAACAATCTTCTCCTTCAGTTTCTTGGAGCAAAATCTCAGGTACTTATTAAGTTTGGTTATACTGTCCATTTTAGCTTGACTTTTGGTTAGTTACTGAATTATGTCCCTGACAACTGGTTTCCTCAAAATTTTATCACATTGGAAATTATGGTTGCCGACTTTATATTCATTCATTTGGGGTCACATATCTTCCATCTAAAAGTAAAGGAAATACATGCCTAAAATAATAAACACATGGAAGAAAAAATATAGAAATTATGTCCTCAGTTTTGCTTCTGCCAAAACAATCTGTGTGTATGTGTTGATATGGTTATTTATCTTATCCTCCCTACCCTTTTCCTACTCCCCTGTAGCTTTCCTTCAGTCTAGTCTACATTATAATGAATTTAAACATGAAAATGTTATAAAAATAATTGTAATATATGAATTCAATTTCACATGTTACTGCAGATATTTTTGTTTTTGCTGAGATCTATTGTACATTTGTGATTTTCTGTGTTTATTAGTATACTGAGCAGAACCTGGTTATTTATTTTCATATAGACACAATAGTTCACTGGAAGATAAATTAAGCTGATTATTGTTAGTTTACAGTTAAGGTGCTCTCACTGCAGAAATTTAGGATAAGGACCTGATATGCTGTATTACAAAGCCTTATGACTGAAAAAAATGTTTACATATGTTGTTTATTTTTTTAATAAACTTTTTTATAGCCTGTTTGTTTGCTCAGTGGCTTTGATCTACTCCTGATGATTATGGCTATAGTTTGTAAAGGTTTATTTTGTACTCAATAAAGGAAAAGTATGTTAATAAAATAAAGATTATTGCTTAATAAGCCAGACATGAACTTGCTAAATTCCTTAAACTGAAGATCACTCAAAGAGTCATGGGACTATATACTTTAATAAAAATAATAATCATTTAAAATATTGTTAGGCTTACATATTGATTGAAAAGTTAAATTTCACTGTGAGTTTTGCAACTCCAGGCTTTTCTGAAGGCATATTTTTACAGAATGGAATTGGTATATGCACTAAATCTCAGATGATGCTAAAGGAATATGGTTAATGAGATACGTTATTAACTAGCATATGTTTAAGTCAGAAGAATTTCAAACACCTAGTAATTCTTACTGAGTAATGAAAGCTTGGGTGAAGTACAAAACTACTGTAAGGTAAGTGGTAGTTTCCCTATTTCATTAGATATGAAAAAGACACAAAAGTATAGTGACTTTTCCAAAGACCAGTTTGTATCAAATTCCCACTACCTGGTCATACCTATTGTAACTATAAGCATAGTATAAAAGAAGAAGACAACACCTTGAGTGTGAGCTTTGTAAACAGTATCTAAAATGGCAGTTTTTCACTCAACCAAAATTTCAGAAGTCAAAAATGTGTGAGTAGTTATGTAGAAGTGTTATATTAGCTAGCAATGGTTACAGCAATGTAAGTGTAAATAGGTAAGTGTAAAATGAAACAGTACTAAAACACCTATCTAAGAGATAAGCTCAGAGTACTCTGTTCAATGGGTTTATAAATATGGTGAAATAACTACAAAAGCTAATTGAACTTAAGCTGTCTATACTATCTACTTCTGAAAACAACAACACTAAAACAGTGAAAGATGAGGCATTTTTGAATGAAACAATGTATTAGGTATCCTACAGTGGGGCAAAAATTTAGCTATTTCTCAGAGCTAAGCAAAATGGGTAAGTTGAATTAAGGAGCTTCCACGTGCTGACAAACGCAGTTGAGTGGCTACCATGACATGCACTGTGGAAGACACAAGGAATTAAGCAGGGAGCAAAGGATGAAGAGCTTGGGTCCCTTGCCTGCACAGTTCTAAGGCCTAGTAAGAAAGACAACACTGAATGAGAAACGACAAGCTCCGTCGGTGGGTGACTCGTACAGTCCCACAAAACCCCACACCTAGAAGACCCCCGCACTTGGTTTAATGCTCTCCTATCGCCAACTGGAAAAAGGGCCCCAGGAGCTAAGCCTGACTACAAGTGAATGGTGTAAAAGGCACGTCAGTGCTGCGCTGGTAGCCTGGAGGAAGGAGCTGGTCTAATCCAGTGGAATATGGGAAAGTCTGAGAAAGCTGCGACCTCAGCTGGCTTGCAGGCAACCCGAAGCGGGGGAGTGACGAGCAGAGACCCCCAAGGAGGACCAGCGTGACAGGACAGTAGCGCACAAGGGAGTAGCTAGACCCTGGTCACGTGGTTTTGTCTTGGGTCTGGCAAACAGCAACCAGGAGCTGGGATTCTCCTCAGGGCAAAAGGAATTATTTATGGGCTTAATCAAGGGACACAGTGATAAGACATTCAATAAAATTCCATCCATTAAAGAAACCATTTTTAATATAGTTAAATTGAAATCCAAATTGATCTGCCTTTGAAATAAAGATTTTTCTTTAACTTTTGTAAAACAAAAAACCCTGCTGTTCAGTCAACTTTGTAGTGACCTACATAAGCTTTATGTTACCGTCGAGGGCACAGGGCAAAATAAATATTGGCATGAATTTAGATATACGCATTATGAAACTGAGGTGTGTATTAGTAATTTTATAGATGGGGCCTAATAGGAAAAAAAATGAGTGTCAAGTTATGATTACGGCCACATGTTTTGAAACTACCTATTGAGGAGTCTACATTCCATTGCTAATGCTGCTATGAATATCCTCACACAACTTTACAAGCATCATCAAAAATCAATTTTAAAACACTTCATTAGCCCGAAAATAAAACTCATGCCTACCTCTTTACTGTTTCTTACTACTGTTACTGGAAATACTGCAACCTGTACTAGAATTTATTAAAATTTTGGAAATGAAAATATTCCCTAGGATTGTAATGTTTAACCTAAAAATTAATTTTTTGCAAAAGTAAGCAATCTGCAGAATAGTACTCACTTTAAATTTATTCTAGAACAAAGATATGATAGCCCATAAGCACAAGAAATAATAAAATTACAAAAGGTTGTGATAAATATCTTTATCATCATTGTTGTGAAAAACAGCATAAAAATATGTATTCTATGTACTGAATGTATTAAATTACAAAGAAAAGAGGAAACAAGGCACATTTTACAATGAATTGTGATTATATTCTTAAAGATATTAACATGTTCATGATGCTATTTAGTAGTATCACAATTATTTTCTTAATTACTTTAGTTTTTAGTTTGCTAAGGTAGTGACCAAAAATTGGCTTGGAAACTGTTATATTTAATATGATATGGTAAAATGAAGTTTTAAAGTCAATAGAGAATTTTTCACTGTGATTCTAGTAATCTCCTACAGTCTTTTCCTGGTAAGGTAAGGTAAAACAAAACATAATTTAAAATATGTCATTCCTCCTAAATTTGCCCTTTAAACACTATAACTTATTAACAATTCAACATAGTGATTCCTAAATATAATACACTTTGTTCTTCTTTTAATTGTTGAAAAGTGGACATTAACTTGTAAAAACATGTTTTCTTTGTATATGATTTCACAATCCCAAGAAAAGTGAATTAGCTTCTGAATTGAAGCTGTCTGCAGATATTTTAGCAATAGCATGTTTGAAGAGTTCCTTATTTCTCCAGATGACGGTCAACTATTTTTACAAAACTATTTAGAGAAAACATTTCTATCATTGTTTAGGTTTTTTAATAAATGACAAATGATAGGTATTAACAGATAGTATGAGTTCCATTAGGCTGTAGCAGGTGAAGCCAGATGGATGTAGAATTGCTAATATATAGTAAAAAAGAAAGTATGCTTGTTAGCAAAGTAACATCTTCACTGGTGAAGCTTAAGCCCTCTAGCTAAATTGATGTCTTCTTCTCACAGCAGAATAAAGTCTAAACACCACAGAAGTAATGAAAACCCTGTGAATTTCATTAAGCCTTTGAATCCAGTCATGTTTAATGATAGGAAAGCTCAAATAAGGACTGCGTTGTATATCTGTGATGGAATAAACCAAAATGGTTGAAAGTGCTCATGAAGTTTTGGGTTCAGTATTAGGAAAGGGGGGAACAGTGATGAAATACTATAGCCTGAGAATGTTACCAAATAACTGACTGACCCAGAAGATTCTTATATATTGGTAAAAATCTATTAATGATGTGTTCAGGCTCCCACTCCCCAAACTCATGCCGGTGGCAGATGATACTAACAATTAGTCAACTTTGCTGAGCCTTCATTGACCTTGGACTCTTTCCCAATCCAGGAACTGTGGCAGCCACTTCCAGCTACCAATAAGCATATTAGTATATAAGATGAAAGGCATTTGCCACCCTAGGCTTGGGCCCTGTACATCTAGAGGCTACGGTAGATTTTAGCATTATTGCCTAAGGATAGCCGGGTGGCGGAAATCACTGGGACTGTTTTTTAACTCCCTGCTGCTGGGACTGGTTTTCCTAGGAGAGGTAGCTTAAGGAAAAGAGCAGTGGAAAAATCATCTTTGGCAGTGAAAGTATCCTCTGGCAATTCTGTCTTTCACTTGCAAAAGGAAGATAGATTCTAATTCTCTCCTCATCCTGATTTATTTTAGTTTATAGCTGTTTTTAAAGAACCGTCAGCCTCTAGTGTGATAGAAGTGAAGCAGATTTTCTCATGTTGTCTGTAATTATACTGCTTTACAATATCCTCTAAGCATGAGAACTATTATGACTATAATTTCAAAGCAGCATATTTTTAAAATCCAAGGAAATAGAGTCATCAGATATTCTTTGAAAACATTATTTGGATGGCTTCACAGTACTCCTTCATAAAGAAAACCAGAGTAAAACCATTCCCCATAGCATTTCCATTATCATATAATTTTATGTATGATTTCTTGCTAGTTTGTTTCCTCTACCAGCCTCTGACGTTCTCGAGCATAGAGATTCCGCTCTGTTCATTTCCATGGGTGGGCGGCGATGGCAGGAGGTGAGGCAGAGGGACTAAACGGTTCTTTTCTCCCTCGGGTCACCTTTCCTGCACCCCCTCTCGGCTGCACCCAAGCCCCTCTGTGGCTCCTAGGGCGCACAAACGAATGCCCCAGGCAGTCCACGTAGCACAGGGTCTTAGATGTGGCTCCTTAATGACCTCTTCCAATGTACCGTAAACTCCTTGAAGCAAAGAAACGTGTCCCCCCTCAACTCTGTGTCTTTGCACTGAAAATCCCTCCTTCCCCCCCCCGCCCGGTGGCCTGATGCTGTTTGTGCACTTGCTGTGTGCTACGTGCTGCGCCTTAAAGTGCTTTATGCAGAGCTTCTCATTTGACTCACAGCAAGCCTCTGAGATACCCCATTTGTGTGCCTCATCATTTTCAACTTAAAAAGTCTTCCCTGACTGCACACTCCTCTTCTGCAGCCCTTCCCCGAAATCTAGGTGGAGGTGTTTGTAATGATTTCCTCACCTCACTTGATCTCCTTGACCCAGTCCAGCTGGGCTTCTCTCATCACTCTACTGAGATGGATCTTGGAGGGTCGCCAGTGGCTTCCATAATCCCACGCTCTGTGGTCACTTCTCTTTTGTCGCCTTCCTGAGATCTTGCAATTTTTCAAATAACACCTTTGTTGAGATCTAATTCAGACAACATACAAATCCCTCATTTAAAGTGTACAATTCCATGGCTTTTAATATATTCCTTCAGTTGTACAAACTTCGATACCATCAGTTTTAGGACACTTCTGTCACTCCGAAAAGCCCTGTACTCTTTAGCAGTCACCCGCATTTCATCCGAGCCCTCTCCCACCAGTCCCAGGCAACCACAATGCTACCTTCCGTCTGCGAATTTGCCTATTCTAAATATCTTCTATAAATGGAACCACGTAATATGTGGTCTTTTGGGATCGGCTTCTTTCACTTAGCATGTTTTCGAGGTTCATCCATGTGGTAGCGTGTATCAGAATGGCATTACTTTTTATTGCCAAATAATATTCCATTGTATGGACCCACCACAATTCATTAATTCCTTCATCAGACTGTGGACATTTGGGTTGTTGCACGCCTGGGCCTTTATGAATAATGCTGCTGTGAACATCAATGACAAGTTTTTGCATGGACATGTATTTTCATTTCTCTTGCTTATATGCCTTGCTTATATACCTACATTTGAATTGCTTCAAATGTTTAGCCATTGGAAGAATTGCCAAACATCCCAAGGCAACTGTGCCATTTTACATACCCACCAGCAGTGTATGAACATTCCAGTTTCTCCTCATCCACACAAACATTTACCTGTCTTTTTAATTACAGCCATTCTACTGGGAGTGAAGTGGTATCTCATTGTGGCTTTGATTTGCATTTCCCTGGTGACTAATGATGTTGAGCATTTCTTCACGTGCTTATTGCCCGTTTATATAGCTTCTTTTAAGAAACGTCTCCTCAGATCCTTTGCCCATTGTTTTAAATTGGGTGGTCTTTTTAAAATAATTGAATTGTAATTATTCTTAATATATTCCAGATACAAGTCCCTTATCAGATACATGATTTGAAAATATTTTCTCCCTTTCTGTGGGGGTCTTTTCACTTTTTGCACATATTCTGGGAAGCACAAAGTTTTAAAATTTGATGATGTCCAGGGTATCTATTGTTTGTGGCTTGTGCTTTTGGCGTCATAACTAAGAAAATACTGTGTAATCCACGGTGATGAAGACTTATACTTTTGTTTTTAGAGTTTAATCATTTTAACTCTTACATATCAGTTTTTGATGCATTTTAAAGTAATTTTTGCTCATGGTATGAAATAAGGACCTAGCTTCATTCTTTTGCATATGATTATCCAGTTATCCCAGGACCATTTGTTGAAAGACTATTCTTTCTCCACTGAATAGTGTTGGCACCTTCGTTGAAAATCAGTGGACCTTAGGTAGGTATATGGGTTTATTTCTGAACTCACAATTTAATTTCATTGTCTCCCCTTTGTCAGTACTACATTATCTTGATTACGGTACTCTTTAGTTAAGTTTGAAAACAGGAAGTGTGAATTTTGCAGCTTTTTCAAGGTTGTTTTGGCTATTCTGGGTCCCTCGAATTTCCATATGAATTTTAAGGATTAGCTTTTCAATTCTTGCAAATAAGCCAGTCATGATATTGATAGTAGTTGCACTGTGTTTGTAAATCACTTTGGGTTGTATTGTTATTTGAACAATATTAAGTGTTCTGATACATGGAGCATATGATGTTTTTCCATTGCTGTGGGTCTTTATTTCACAACGTTCCATAGTTTTGCCCTTCTTTTGTTAAAATTATTCCTAAGTGTTTTATTCTTTTTAAAATGCTATTGTAGGTGGCAGACTTGGCCCAGTGGTCAGGGCGTCCATCTACCATGTGGGAGGTCCACGGTTCAAACCCAGGGGCTCCTCAACCAGTGTGGAGCTGGCCCATGTGCAGTGCTGATGCGCGCAAGGAGTGCCCTGCCACGCAGGGGTGTCCCCCACATAGGGAAACCCCATGTGCAAGGAGTGCGCCCCGTAAGGAGAGCTGCCCAGCGCGAAAGAGAGTGCAGCCTGCCCAGGAATGGCGCCGCACACACGGAGAGCTGACATAACAAGATGACGCAACAAAAAGAAATACAGATTTCCATGCCGCTGACAACAACAGAAGCGGATGAAGAAGACGCAGCAAATAGACACAAGAGAACAGACAACTGTTGGGGGTGGGGGGGCAGAGAAATAAATAAATAAATAAATCTAAAAAAAATGCTATTGTAAATGGAATCATTTTCTTAATTTCATTTTTGGTTTGCCCAATGTTAGTGTATAGAAATACAGTTGATTTTTTATATATTGATCTTGTAACCCTGTAACCTTGTTGAACTTGTTTATTGGTCCCAACAGTCTTTTAGCAGATTACTTAGGATTTTCTGTATACAAGAGCTTGTTATTCGTGACTTATTCCTTTCTAATCTGTATGACTTTAATTTCTATTTCTTGCCTAACTACCCTGGCTATTCCAGTATAACACATTAAATAGAAGTAGAAAGGCATCCTGATCTTAGGGGGAAACCACATTGTTGTCAATCAATACAAGACCTTCTTTTATATGTGTTTCAATTTAAAGGTACCTTATCTAATGTATACAGTTGATTCATTAACACTGACCTCACAGCCAACAGTACTATAACTCATGCCTGAATGAAGCTTTTCTAACACATGTATTTTCTCTATAAGACAGCACTTCAGCACTGTATTAGGGTGGGGCATTTTAAATAGTGAAATCGCCAAATAAAAGCACAAAAAATGTGGAAAATGTGTCACCAAATATACTGTGAAAAGGACCCTTGTTTATAGTAAGAGACCTGAAACGAGAAGGCAGAGGTGGTTCTGTTTGAGCTCAGCTGGGACCATGCATGCCAGGTGACTCAAATTTTTTGCCACTCCTGTGTATACACAGAAGTTACTGAAAGCATTAACTTTGGGGCTAGAAATAAATTTCAGTGAGTAGGAGAATTCACAAAGAGGGAATCCCTGAATGATGAAGATCTGCTGTATCTAATTATATAATGTACCTCTGTGGAAAAAGTATTTGTTGAAAAACAGATTCTGTTACAAGAATAAAAAGTATCTTTACTCTGATCATGTTTGTGTGAAAGTACTGGCTAAAACCTAGCAAAATCTCTACATCTTATGACTTAATAGGTGCTGACTTTTTTAATAAGTCAAGTCCTTCTCTCTGAAACAGGTAGTTATTATTCATAGAGGTATAAACATTTTCAAAAGCAATAAGTTTGGTAATAATTGTTCCTTTGACCTCTTCATGCTCCAGATTCAATACACCTGTTTCAAATCGAAGACTCCTATTTCAATTATTTGGATTGTGTTTTCTGCCTTCTGTCCACTAGATGGCAGGATATACATATTGTTTCAGATAAAAGTTCACTGCATTCTGTGAAGAATTACAGCTAAATTTGTATCCTTAGAATAAACAGGAAATATAATGGATGTGGTTTGGGAAGGCATTGGGAAGATGATGGAGCAAAGGAAAAGTGGTTTTCAAAGACAGTTACACAGGAAACAAAAAAATCTTGATAAGCTGAACTTTTACATACACGTGTTCTAAAAGTAGACGAGCCAGGAGTTTTATAGCTCCAAGCTCTGTCATATCCAAAACTTTCCAGATCCAGCTTAAGCAAACTGTCTCAAGTAGCAAATGTCCTAACAGCCTAGACAATGGATGAAAATGGAATTCCCCTGCCTCTCATTAACCATTTAAAAATATCTACCTAAGAAATGCTGTCTAATATTCATTTAATAAATATAAACTGGTCATATACCATGTCCTGTACACTGTGGGGTGTGCACAGGCACACACAGGCACGTGCACATTCACACACTCCTACATCAGGATTTTTTAGCTTACCAAAATAATTCACCTTCAAAGAAAGGTAGCTCCTCAAATGAAGGAAGCGTCGTGGGCACTCCATAGGAAAAAGCTTGTCTTGGCCTCTGATCATGGTATCGTACTTGTAGGATATAGAAAAGGCAATTGCATAACTTTTAATTTTATTATTTCCCTTATTAACAGAAGCAGTAACAAAAACAAAGAATGCATTAATACCTTATACAAAGACTTCAAGTTTTCTTGTGCCTCATAAAAAATATACAGAGGATGGTAGAAGTCTCTTTCAATTTGCTTTTTGTCACATCACTAAGTTTACAATACTCTTTACAATACTTTGAATGCTTACAAATTATCCTTGAATGTTCTGGCCGGATGTAGTTCCTTTTTCTATTGAGGTTATTAACTTTGCTTTTGAAGCATGACCAATGCTCTAACAAGGATTATTAACTTGGCGTTCAAGTTTAATTGGTGATATCACTGTTGATTTTTTTCTTAATGCTCTGTATCTTATTGATCTAGGCTCTGACTGTAAGTTAGCTATTTTAATTCCATTATGTTGCCAGGCAGAATTTCACAACTATTCAAAGTAAAGCAGTACATTTCTTCTTTCCATGTAAAGATAGACCTTAACTTACCCTGTTAATTACACCATGAGATAATCATTTTTCTGTGATGGACATCACATATTAAAGATCTATGATCACAGACTCCTCCAAAAATAAAAAATAAAATTGAGAGTGGGTGAATTTATATAAAGTGCATTTTCAATGCACCATGCTTTCCACAAATCTCTTCACAGTCTGCTGAGATAGAGGAATTTACATGAAATAACACCGTGGGTATGCTCTATATGAGTGGATTGGCAGTCTAAAATCTAACCACTTTTCTTCTTTATAATTACCAAACGACAACAACAAAAATTGCTCAGTTGACAAAACAGGAAAATCACAGGAAAACACAGAGGAAAAATGACACAAATTAATTCACCCGGAGATAATCGTTGTTATCCATTGCTAATCCAGAAAGACCTATCTTAGTCAACATTTTCCAGTTTTCTTTCCATATAGCTATAAAAATATGAGTGAATGTTTAAAAACAAAAGTGGCAACATACTGTACATGCTGTATCATGGCTTGTTTTTTCACTCAAATTTCCATTGTTAATAAATATTTTCCTACAACATGAGTGTTAATGGCTGCAGAATATCCTATCTTACAGTTGGATCATAATTTACCATGTATCAAAATTATATAACATAGTGTGATGAGCATCCTTTTTTAGCATCTTGTAATTGTTTAAATTTGATATCTAAAGTCAAATTTCCTGGGTTCAAGTTTTTACCAGACCACATAATAACTGTATGAATTTGTGAGAGTTTCATTAACTCTGAAAGCTCCATTTTTCTAACCTGTAAAATGATGTAACAATAACAGTACCTGTCTTATAACATCGAAGTGAGGATTAAATGAGATGATGCATGTAAAAGACCCAGCATAGTTCCTGACTCACAGTAAACCGTCAACTAATATTTACTGTTACCATTATTATTGAACAGTTTTGTGTATATATACCTAAGGTAATAACCTCTTTGAACAGTTTCCTATTCATTGGGCTTACTGGGTCAAAGGCATGCACAGTTCTAAATACCTAATTTAAAAGCTATCTCTTTAATGTTAAAAAAAATAATGGGGGTAGATGGAACTCTGTATTTTCTGTATGAAACCCCCCAATCAAAAGACACAGACTGGCAGAATCAATAGGAAAATATAAGCCATCTATATGTTGTCTGCAAGAGACTTATCTTAGACCCAAGGATACCAATAAATTGAAAGTGAAAGGTTGGGAAAAGATATTCTATGCATGCAGAAACCAAAAAAATCTGGGGTAGCTGTACTTACATCAGATGATATAGACTTTAAAAGCAAAACTGTTATTAGAGACAAGGAAGGGCATTACGTATTAATAAAAGGCATGATTCACCAGGAAGAAATAACAATCATAAATATATATGCACCTAACCAGGATGCCCCAAGATATATGAGGCAAACTGGCAAAACTGAAGGGAGAAATAGATATCTCTACAATAATAGTCAGAGACTTCTACTCACAGCATTGGATAGAACATCTACTCACAGCATTGGATAGAACATCTGGGCAGAAGATGAGTAAAGAAACAGAGAGCTTGAATAATATGATAAATGGACTAAACCTAATATACATATACAGATAATTGCTCCGCAAAACAGCAGGATATACATTCTTTTCAAGTGCTCATGGATCTTTCTCCAGGATAGATCATATATTGGGTCACAAAACAGATCCCAAACTCAACGAAATCAAAATTATACAAAGTACTTTCTCTAATCATAACGGAATAAAGTTGGAAATAAAAAATCAGGGGAAAAAAGGGAAAATTCATACATATATGGAGATTAAACAACACACTTTTAAGTAATCAGTGGGTCAAAGAAGAAATTTCAAGAGAAATCAATAAATATCTTGAGATAAATGACAATGAGAATATAACATATCAGAACCTATGGGATGCTGCGAAGGCAGTGTTGAGAGGAAAATTTATAGCCTTCAATGTTTACATTAAAAAAGAAGAAAGAGCTAAAATCAACAACCTAACTACACAGCTGGAGGAACTAGAAAAAGAACAACAAACTAATCTCAAAGCAAGTAGAAGGAATGAAATAACAAAGATCACAGCAGAAATAAATGAACTTGAGAACAAAAAAAACAAACAATAGAATTAACAAAACCAAAAGTTGGTTCTTTGAGAATATTAACAAAATTGACAAGCCCTTAGCTAAACTGAAAAGAAAAAAAGAGAGAAGATGCAAACAAATGCATGAAATAAAAAATGAAAAGGGAAACATTATTACTGACCCCACAGAAATAAGAGAGATCATAAGAGGATTCTATGAACATGAACAACTTTATGCTAAAAAACAAGACAATGTAGATGAAATGGAAAATTTCCTAGGAATGTATAACCAACATACACTGACCCTAGAAGAAATAGAAGACCTCAACAAACCAATCACAAGTAAAGAGATTGAAACAGTCACCAACAGCTCCCCAAAATGAAAAGCCCAGGACCAAATGGTCTCACAGGTGAGTTCTACTAAACATTCAAAGAAGATTTAATACCAATCTTACTCAAGCTCTTCCGAAAAATTGAACAAGAATGAATGCTACCAAACTCATTCTATGACGTCAGTATTACCCTGATACCAAAGCCAGATAAAGATATTACAAAAAAAGAAAATTACAGAACCATTTCTCTAATGACTATGGATGCAAAAATCCTCAATAAAATGCTTGCTAAGTGAATCCAACAACACATTAAAAGAATTATCCATTATGATTAAGTTGGTTTTATACCAGGCATGCAAGTCTGGTTCAACACAAGAAAACCAATCAGCATAATACACCACATTAATAAATCATAGAAGAAAAATCACATGATCTTATTGATTGATGCAGAAAAGACATTTGACAAAATATAGCATCCTTTCTTGATAAAAATATTACAAAAAATAGGCATTGAAGGAAACTTTCTCAACATGATAAAGGCCATATATGAAAAACCCACAGTCAATGGTGAAAGACTGAAAGCTTTCCCATTGAGATCAGGGACAAGACAAGGATGGTCACTGTCACCACTGCTGCTCAATATAGTGCTAGAGGTTCTAGCTAGAGAAATCAGGCAAGACAAATAAATAAAATGCATTCAAATTGGAAAGGAAGAATTAAAACTTTGACTATTTGCAGATGATATGATTGTGTATCTACAAAGTCCCAAAAAACTACAACAAAGCTGCTAGAGCTAATAAATGATTTCAGTAGAATGTCAGGATACAAGATCAATATGCAAAAATCAGTGGTGTTTCCATACACTAATAATGCTCAATCTGAGGAGGGAGTCAGGGAAAAAAATTCCATTTACAATAGCAACTAAAAGAATCAAATATTTAGGAATAAACTTAACCAAGATGCAAAGCACTTGTATTCAGAAAACTATAATACACTACTAAAAGAAATTTTTAAAAGACCTAAGTAATTGGAAGAACATTCCATGCTCATGGATTGGAAGACTAAAAATCATTAAGGGGAAACGGACTTGACCCAGTGGTTAGGGTGTCCGTCTACCACATGGGAGGTCCACGGTTCAAACCCTGGGGCTCCTTGACCTATGTGGAGTTGGCCCATGGGCAGTGCTGATGCGCGCAAGCAGTGCCGTGCCACACAGGGGTGTCCCCCACATAGGGGAGCCCCATGTGCAAGGAGTGTGCCCTGTAAGGAGAGCCGCCCAGTGCAAAAGAAAGTGTAGCCTGCCTAAGAATTTTGCCACCCACACGGAGAGCTGACAGATGATGCAACAAAGGGAGACACAGATTCCCATGTGGTTGACAACAACAGAAGCAGACAAAGAAACAGGATGCAGCAAATGGACACAGGGAACAGACAACCAGGGTGGGGGGGCGGTGAGAGAAATAAATAAATAAATAAATAAATAAATAAATAATTTTTAAAAATCATTAAGATGTCAATGCTACCCAAATTGATATACAGATTCAATGCAATCCCAATAAAAATTCCACAGGATTTTTTAAGCAAATGGAAAACACAATTATCAAATATTTGGAAGGGTAAGAGGTCCCGAATAGCCAAAACATCTTATAACAGAAAAGTGAAGTTGGAGGACTTTCACTTCCAGATTTTAAATCATATTACCTAGCTACAGTGGTTAACATGCATGTTACTGGCAAAAAGATAGACACAAAGACCAATGGAACTGAACTGATAGTTCAAAAACAGACCCTCGCATCTATGGCTAAGTGATTTTTGACAAGCCTGTCAAACCACCAAGCTGGGACAGAATAGTCTATTCAACAATTGGTGCTGGGAGAACTGGATATCCATAGCCAAAAGAAAGAAAGAAGACCCCTGTCTCACAACTTATACAAAAATTAACTCAAAATGGATCAAAGACCTAAATATAAAAGCAAGTGCCATAAAGCTCCTAGAAGAAAATGTAGGCCAATATCTTCAAGACCTTGTGGTAGGTGGTGGTTTCTTAAACCTTACACCAAAATCACAAGCACTGAAACAAAACGTGTATAAATGGGACCTCCTCAAACTCGAACACTTCTGTGATTCAAAAAAACTCATCAAGAGGTAAAAAGGTGGTCCAGTCAATGGGAGGAAATATTTGGAAACCACTTATCTGATAAGGGTTTGATTTCCAATCTATATAAAGAGACCATACAACTCAACAATAAAAGAGCAAGCAATCCAATTTAAAAATGGGCTAAGGTTTAAATAGACATTTCTCCAAAGAGGAAATACAAATGGCCAAAAAGCACATGAAAAAAAGGTTCCATATCACTAGCTATTAGGGAAGTGCAAATTAAAACAACAGTGAAATATCATCTAACACCACATAGAATAGCCATTATTAAAATAACAGACAATAATAAGTGTTGGAGAGGATGTGGAGAAATAGGAACACTCCTTCACTGTTGGTGGGTATGTAAAACAGTGCAGCCTATGTAGAAGACAGTTTGGCAATTCCTCAGGAAGCTAAATATAGAACTACTATATGATCCAGCAATTCCTCTACCAGGAATATATCCAGAAGAACTAAAAACCATGACATGCACAGTCATCTGCACAATGATGTTTATAGTGGTGTTATTCACAATTGCCAAAGATGGAAACAACCAAGTGTGCATCCACCAATGAATGGATAAACAAAATGTGGTATACACATATAATGAAGTACCATGCTGCAGTGGACATCACCATCCCTGGGTCCACAGGCTGGAGGAATAAAATATGGATTAGAGTGGACTTACTGATATTCTACTATGGAACTATTGTGACTAGTAATGAAAGAAATTGTAGCACTGATGAGGAGAAAGTAGCCATGGTAGTTGTGGAGGGCAGGGAGAGGGAAGAAGAGATGTGATGTTGAGGGCATTTTTGAGACTGGGAATTGTCCTAAATGATATTGCAGGGACAGATGCTGGATGTTATATATCCTGCCATAACCCACTGAATGGACTATGGACAGTATAAACTACAATGTAAACTACTAACCATGTGGTGCGGCAGTGCTCCAAAATGTATTCACCAAATGCAATGATGAAAGAGGTTGTTGATGTGCAAGGAGTGGGATGAGGGGGGGTGGAGGTATATAGGAACCTCTTACATTTTTTGAAAGTAACATTTAAAAAAAAGAGATCATAGGGAAAAAAAAGAAGAAATGAAATTGAGACATATGTGATAATCTTGAAGACATTATACTAAGCAAAGCCAGATACAAAAGGATAAATATTGTATGATCTGATTAACATGAACTTATCAGAAACCATGGAGGCCGGAAGGCAGTGGTATGATGTATTAAAGATTCTGCAAGAAAAAAACAGCCAGCCAAGAATTTTATACCCAGCAGGATTATCTTTTTTAAAAATGAGGGTGAGATTAGAATATTCACAGATAAACAGAAACTGAGAGTTCATAACAAAAAGACCAGCTTTGCAAGAAATACTAAAGAGAGTGTTAGAGCCTGAAAAGAAAAGGCAGGAGAGAGAGGACTGGAAGAGAGCCTAGAAATGATGACTGTATCAGTAAGAGTAACTAAAAGTGTGAAAAATAAAAGGATAGGGAAGCAGCTGTGGCTCTATCAGTTGGGCTTCCCATCTACCATATGGGAGGCCTTGGGTTCGTGTCTGGGGGCCTCATTGTGAAGGCAGACCTGCCTGCGTGCCATGGAAAACTGCCAGCTCACGCACTGCGGAGAGCTGCCAGCCTATGTGCCTTGGAGAGCCACTGGCCCAAGTACCATGGAGAGACAGCTCAGTAAGGTGACACAACAAAAGGGAGACAAGCAAAAAAACACAGAAGAACCCACAGTGAATGGATACAGAGAGCAGACAGCAAGCAAGCTGCAAGGGGGGAGGGGGAAATAAATTCAAAAAATAAAATACAGACACAGAAGAACACACAGTGAATGGACACAGAAAGCAGCCAGCAAGCAAAAGGGGGTGGGTAAAATATAAATAAATAAATAAATAAACAGATAAAATTAAAGCTCAAAATTGATAAAATAAGAACTGCCTTTACAATAATAACATTGAATGTTAATGGATTGAACTCCCCAATCAAAAGACACAGACTGGTGTAATAGATAAGAAAATATGAGCCATCTATATCCTTTCTTCAAAAGACTCACCTTAGATCCAAGGATACCAATAGGCTGAAAGTGAAAGGTTGGAAAAGGTATTCCACACATGCAGGAATAAAAAAATAAAAAGTAAAAGCTGGGGTAGCTATACTTATATCAGATGATATAGACCTTAAAATCAAAACCATTATTAGAGACAAGGAAGGACATTACATATGAATAAAAGGGATGACTCACCAGGAAGACATAACAATAAAAAATGTATATGCACCTAACAAGGATGCCCCAAGATATATGAGGCAAACACTGGCAAAACTGAAGGAAGAAACAGACATCCCTACAATAATAGTTGGAGACTTTAATACATTACTCTCAGCACTGTATATAACATCTGGGTGAAGATCAATAAAGAAACAGAGAGCTTGAATAACATGATAAGTGGACTAAAGCTACAGAACACTGCATCCCAAACAGCAGGATATACATTATTTCCAAGCTCATGAATCTTTCCCTAGGATAGATCATATGTTGTGTCACAAAGCAGATCTCAAAAAATGCAACAAAATTGAAATTATACAAAGCATTTTCTCTGATCATAATGGAATGAAGTTGGAAATCAATAAATGACAGTAAAAGGGAAAATTCACATATATATGGAGATTAAACAACACACTCTTAAATAATCATCGGTCAAAAAAGAAATTTCAAGAGAAATCAAATACCTCAAGGCAAATGACAATGAGAATACAACATATCAGAACCTATGGGATGCTGTGAAGGCAGTGTTAAGAGGAAAATTTATAGCCCTCAATGCTTACATTAAAAAAGAAGAAAGAGCTAAAATCAACAACCAACTACTCAGCTGGAGGAACTAGAAAAAGAACAGCAAAGTAATCCCAAAGCAAGTAGAAGGAATGAAATAACAAAGATCAGAGCAGAAATAAATGAAACTGAAAACAAAAAAACAATAGAGAGGATTAACAAAACCAAAAGTTGGTGGTTCTAGAAGATTAACAAAATTGACAAGCTAAACTGACTAAGAAAAAAAGAGAGAAGATGCAAATAAATGAAATAAAAAGTCAAAACAGGAACATTATCACTGACCTCACAGAAAAAAACCAATCATAAGAGGATACTATTAACAACTTTATACCAAAAAACTAGACAACGTAGACAAAATGGAAAAATTCCTAGGAATGTACAAAAACCTACACTAACCCTAGAAGAAATAGAAGACCTCAACAAACCAATCACAAGTAAAGAGGTTGATACAGTCATCAAACAGTTCCCCAAAATGAAAGGGCCAGGGCCAGACGGTTTCATGTGTGAGTTCCACCAAGTATTCAAAAAAGATTTAATACTGATCTTACTCAAGCTCTTTCAAAAAATTCAACAAGGAGGAATGGTATCAAATTCATTCTCAGAAGCCAATATCAACCTAATTCCAAAGATAGATAAAGATATTACAAAAAAGGGAAGTGGTTGTGGTTCAACTGATAGAGCATCCAGCTACCATATGGAGGGTCCAGGGTTCAATACCCAGGGTCTCCTGACTCACTTGGTGTTCTGGCCCATGTGCAGTGCTGCCCCCCCCAAGGAGTGCTGTGCCATGCAGGGGTGTCCACTGTGTAGGGGAGCCCCATGCAGAAGGAGTGTGCCCTGCAAGAAGAGCCGCCCTGCGTGAGAAAGGTGCAGCCCACCTAGGAAAGGCACTGCACCCATGAAGAGCTGATGCAGCAAGATGATGCAACAAAAAACCACAACATAGTTTCCCAGCATCTCATGACAAGAATGCAAGTGGACACAGAAGAACACACAGTGAATGGACACAAAGAGCAGACAATGGAGGGGAAGTGGAGAGAAATAAATAAAATAAATCTTAAAAAAAAAAGAAATCACATTATTTTAAAAAAAGATGTTACAAAAAGAGAAAATTATAGACCCAGTTTTCTAATGAATATAGATGCAAAATTCCTCAATAAAATACTTGTTAATTGAATCCAACAGCACATTAAAATAATTCGTCATCATGATCAAGTAGGTTTTTACAAGGCACGCAAGGGTGCTTCAACACAAGAAAATCAAACAGCATAATATACCACATTAATCAAAGATGAAAAATCACATGATCTTATTGATTGATGCAGAAAAGGAATTTGAAAAAATACAGCATCCTTTATTGATAAAAATACTACAAAAGATAGGAATTGAAAGACACTTTCTCAACATGATAAAGGCCATATATGAAAAACCCACAGCTAACATTGTATTCAATGGTGAAAGACTGAAAGCTTTCCTGTTGAGATCGGGGACAAGACAAGGATGCTCACTATCACCACTATTGTTCAATGTAATGTTAGAGGTTCTAGCTAGAGCAGTCAGGCAAGACAAAGAAATAAAAGGCATCCAAATCAGAAAGGAAAAAGGAAAACTTTCATTATTCACAGATGATATGATCCTATATCTAGAAAATAAAAAAATCTACAACAAAGCTGCTAGAGCTAATAAAAGATTTCAGTAGAGTGTCAGGATACAAGATCAATATGCAAAAGTCATTGGTGTTTCTACACATTCGTAATGCTCAATCTGAGGAGGAAGTCAGGAAAATGATTCCATTTACAATAGCAACTAAAAGAATCAAGTATTTAGGAATAAACTTAACCAAGGATGCAAAGCACTTGTATTTAAAAACTATAATGCATTGCTAAAAGAAATTTTAAAAGACCTAAATAATTGGAAGAAAATTCCATGCTCAAGGGTTGGAAGACTAAATATCATTAAGATGTCAATTCTACCCAAACTGAAAAACAGACTCAATGCAATCCCAATAAAAATTCCACCAG
This sequence comes from Dasypus novemcinctus, assembly GCF_030445035.2. Taxonomy (NCBI): domain Eukaryota; kingdom Metazoa; phylum Chordata; class Mammalia; order Cingulata; family Dasypodidae; genus Dasypus; species Dasypus novemcinctus. Next base: position 16,700,647 of record NC_080685.1, on the reverse strand, counting down.
CATTTTTTAGAGAAATTGAAAAGTCAATTATCAAATTTATCTGGAAGGGCAAGAGGCCCTGAATAGCCAGAAACATCTTAAAAGGAAATGTGAAGTTGGAGGACTCTCACTTCCAGACTTTAAATCATATTACCTAGATACAGTGGTAAAAATAACATGTTACTGGCAAAAAGATAGACACAAAGACCAATGGAACTGAACTGATGGTTCAAAAATAGAACCTTGCATCTATGGCCAACTGATTTTTGACAAGCCTGTCAAACCACCAAGCTGGGACAGAATAGTCTATTCAACAAATGGTGCTGGGAGAACTGGATATCCATAGCGAAAAGAAAGAAAGAAGAACCCAGCTCACACCTTATACAAAAATTAACTCAAAATGGATCAAAGACCTAAATATAAAAGTAAGTACCATACAGCTTCTAGAAGAAACTGTAGGTAAATATCTTCAAGACCTGATGGTTAGTGGTGGATTTTTAAACCTTACACTGAAAGCACAAGCAACAAAGAAAACGTGAATAAATGGGACTTCCTCAAACTCAGATACTTCTGTGATTCAAAGGATTTTATCAAGAAGGTGAAAATGCAGCCCACTCAATGGGAGAAAATATTTGGAAGCCACATATCTGTTAAGGGTTTGATTTCCATTCTATATAAAGAGATCATAAAATTAGACAATAAAAGAGCAAGCAATCCAATTTAAAAATGAGCAAAAGATTTAAATAGACATTTCTCCAAAGAGAAAATACAAATGGCCAAAAAGCACATGGAACAATGTTCCATATCACTAGCTATAGAGGACATTGCATAGAATGGCCATTATTTTTTTTAAAAAGACAATAATAAGTGCTGGAGAGGATGTGGAGAAATAGGAACACTCCTTCACTGTTGGTGGGATTGTAAAATGGTGCAGCCTCTGTGGAAGACAGTTTGGTTGTTCCTCAGGATGCTAAATATACAACTGCCATATGATCCAGCAATTCCTCCACTAGGAATATATCCAGAAGAACAAACAATGATACAAACAAACAGCTGCATACTGATATTCATAGCAGCATTATTCACAATTGCCAAAAGATGGAAACAACCCAAGTGTTGATCCACCAATGAATGGATAAACAAAATGTGGTATATACATACTGTTATGGTTAGGCTATTGTGTCAACTCGGCCAGGCAATTGCGCCCATTTGTTTGGTCAAGTAAGCACTGGGCTAACTGCAACACTAGGGCATTTATGGACTTTTAGTCACCATTGACTTTACTGCAGTGGTAAATCATAGATAGCTGGTTATAATTATATCAATCAGGGAGATTGCCATCGGCAATGAGTGATGCTTAACCCAATCAGTTGAATGCCTTAAAAGGGGAAGTGATTTCAGCATTGAGAGAGAATTTCCCAGCTCGCCTTTGGACAGCTAACATCTCTCAGAACTTGTCAAGAACCTTCACTGGACTTTCATTGCAGCCCCTGTTTGTAGTCTGCCTGCAGAACCTGGACTTGTGCATCCCCACAACTGTATGAGAGACTCTTATAGAATTGCATACTATTGACAGATATTTCTTGTTGATTCTATTTTCCTAGAGAACCCTGACTAATACAGCTTGATACTGGGAGTGGTTCTTGAGGAACAGAGTCTTAAACATGGGGTGTCTGAGGTGGTTCTGAGAGTTTTGCAATTGTCTCTCTACTCTAATTGGACTCAAGGGTACTGATGACTCCCTTTCCAATAACAATGAGGCTGCTAAGTCCATGGTGTGAGTTGGCAATTGAGATATGCAAAGTAGCATCACTTGATTCCCCTACTTTCATGCTTATAAGAAGCAAGGATCTGGGTGAGAGTGTTTTCAACACCTTAACAGAGTTTTGTGGAGTCAAATGGTATAATGATGTTGGCTGGCTCCTCCTAGATGCTCTGGATACTGTTACAAAAGAAAGAGATGAGTTAAAGGCTTCAAATTTCAAACTTAAACACCAAATGGATGATGCAAAACTTTATGTGTGCTCTGAAAGAAAATCTTGTCTCCTGTAGCCACAGGCTCAAAATATCTGAGAACCAAACTCAGACTCTCATTGTATGAGCAGGGGAGTTACAAAGGAAATTAAAATCTCAACCCCACAGGCTTTATGCACTTAAAGTGAAGGCATTGATTGGAAAAGAGTGGAATCCAGAAAATTGAGATGGAGACATATGGGATGATGATGATATTGATGGAGACATTAGAACACTGAATTCTGCTGAGTCTTTACCAGGTAAGTCTGCCATGGCCTGCCCTGTCCAGACCACACTTGTCAACCTTGTATCATCCAGCCTCCAGCCTGCCCCAGGGAGTCTGAAACAACTTCCAGCCCTGAGGTAGGTACCAGCCAAACTGAAGCCTGCCCTGCCCAGCCTCCAGTCTGCCCCAGGGAGTCTGGACCTCATCTCAGCCCTGAGGCACATACCAGCCAAACTCCAGCATGCACTGCTGAGCCTCCAGTCTGCCCTGAGGAAACTGCCTTCCAACCCCTACCTGAAGAGATTAATCCTGTCTCACCAGAAGAAAATGCAAGGGAATGAGGTCAGTAGCTTGCAAGGCATTTCTAATCCATCTCCTTGCCCACCTCCACAACCTCTCTTGTCTTTGAGACCCACTACTAGAATAAAATCACAACAAGCCCCCAAAGATGAAATACAAAGTGTGACTCATGGGAAAGTAAGGTATACTCAGAAAGAACTGCATGAATTTTCCAACTTATGTAGACAGAAATCAGGGGAATGTGTGTGGGAATGAATACTAAGGGTATGGGATAATGATGGAAGGAACATAAAGTTGGGTCACGCTGAATTTATTGATATGGGCCCACTAAGCAGAAATTCTGGATTCAACGCTGTAGCTCAAGAGATTAGAAAGGGCTCTAACAGTTTATTTGGGTGGTTGATTGAAACATGGGTCAAAAGATGGCCTAGCATTTGTGAGGTTGATGTGCCTGATTTGCCCTGGTACACAGTAGAAGAGGGAATTCAAAGGCTTAGGGAGATTGGAATGCTAGAATGGATTTACCATTTGAGAGCTGCCCACCCACCCCAGGAATGTCTAGAGGACACACCTTTAACCAGGATTGTGAGGAATAAATTTGTAAGACTAACTCCATCTTCCCTGAAGAACTCTGTGGTTGCTCTTCTCTGTAGTCCAGATATTACTGTAGGGAGGGCTGTGATGGAATTAGGATCCATAAACATTATGGGGATAATTGGATGTCAGTCTGGTAAAAGTCAAGTATCGGCAGTTAATCACCAAAGTCAAGGGGGTGTGGCAGATTCAAAAAAGCACTCAAAATAGTCTGAGCTGTGTAGAGTTATGGTGTTGGCTAATACATGATGGGGTACCTAGCAGTGAAATCGACAGGCAATCTACTTAATTTCTTCTGGATCTGTATAAACAGGAGAGTTCTAGGTCAAGTGAACAAAACCCTAACTCAAAGTACAGATGCAGAGAATCATGGCCCCTTAACCAATTCCCAGACTTGAGACAGTTTACAGACCCAGAGCCCCTTGAATGAGGAGGAGACCAGGTCTTGGGGAAAAATCCTGTTAAACTGCCCAAAATTTATACTGTTAATCTTCCTCCCACCTTTCCCCAAGGAGATCTATGGCCTTTTACTGAGCAACTGTGCATTGTGGAAAAGGAAATGATCAGACATTTCTGGGATTATTAGACACTGGCTCAGAAATGGCATTAATTCCAGGAGACTCAAAATATCACTGTGGTCCACCAGTCAGAGTAGAGGCTTATGGAAGTCAGGTGATTAATGAAATTTTAGCTCAGGTCCATCTTAACAGTCAGCCCAGTGTGTCCCTGGACCCATTCTGTGGTTATTTCCCCAGTTTCAGAATGCATAGTTGGAATAAGACATACTCAGTAACTGGTGGAATCCCCACACTGGATCCCTGACTTGTGGAGTCAGGGCTATTATGGTGGGAAAGACCAAGTGGAAGCCACTAGAACTGCCCCTGCCTAGCAAAATAGTAAACAAAATGCAATACTGGATTCCTGGAGGGATTGCAGGAATTAGTGCCACCATCAAGGATTTGAAGGATGCAGGAGTGGTGATTCCCACCACATCCCTATTCAACTCTCCTATTTGGCCTGTATAGAAAACAGATGGATCTTGGAGGATGACAGTAGATTATCATAAACATAACTAAATAGTGACTCCAATTGCAGCTGCTGTCCCAGATGTGGTATCATAGCTTGAGCAAATTAACACATCCCCTAGTACCTGGTATGCACCTACTGATTTGGCAAATGCTTTTTTCTCAATTGCTATTTGTGAGGACCACCAGAAACAGTTTGCTTTCAGCTGACAAGGCCAGCAGTATACCTTCATTGTCCTGCCTCAGGGGTATATCAACTCTGCAGCCCTATGTCATAATATTGTCCGCAGGGAACTTGATCATCTCTCCCTCCCACAAGACATCACACTGGTTCATTATATTGATGATATCATGTTAATGGGACCTAGTGAGCAAGAAGTAGCAAAGACTTTAGACTTAGTAAGGCATTTGTGTGAGAGAGGATGGGTGATAAATCCAACTAAAATACAAGGTCCTTCTACCTCAGTGAAATTTCTAGGTGTCCAGTGGTATGGGGCATGTCGAAATATCCCCTCTAAAGTGAAGGATAACCTGTTGCATCTGGCTCCTCCTATGATCAAAAAAGAGGCACAATGCTGGTCTCTTTGGATTTTGGAGACAACACATTCCTCATCTGGGTGTGCTACTCCAGCCCATTTACTGGGTGACCAGAAAAGCTGCTAGTTTTGATTGGGGACCGGAACAAGAAAAGGCTCTGTGTCGGGTCCAGGCTGCTGTGCAAGGTGCATTACCACTTTGGCCATATGATCCAGCAGATCCAATGGTGTTGGAGGTTTCAGTGGCAAATAGAGATGCTGTCTGGAGACTTTGGCAGGCACCTATAGGAGAATTAGAATGCAGACCCTTAGGATTTTGGAGCAAGGCCCTGCAATCCTTTGCAGATAACTACTCCCCTTTTGAGAAACAGCTTTTGGCCTGCTACTGGGCCTTAGTAGAGACTAAATGCTTAACTATGGGCCATCAAGTTACCATGAGACCTGAGCTGGGATTTGTCTGACCCACCAAACCATAAAGTTGGGCATGCACAGCAGCAATCCATAATAAAGTGGGAGTGGTACATATGAGATAGGGCTTGAGTGGGTCCTGAAAGCATGAGTAAGTTACATGAGGAAGTAGCCCAAATGCCCATGGTCACCACCCCTGCCATGTTACCTTCTCTTTCCCAGCCCGCAGCTCTGGTCTCTTGGGGAGACCCTTACAATCAGTTGACTGAGGAAGAGAAAACTCGGGCCTGGTTTACAGATGGTTCTGCACAATATGCAGGTACCACCTGAAAGTGGACAGCTGCAGCACTGGAGCCCCTTTCTGGGACATCCCTGAAGGACAGTGATGAGGGCAAATCCTCTCAGTGGGCAGAACTTCGAAAACTGCACCTGTTTGTTCATTTTGCTTGGAAGAAGAAATGGTCAGAGGTGCATTTGTACATGATTCATGGGCTGCTGCCAATGGTTTGGCTGGATGGTCAGGGACTTGGAAGGAACATGATTGGAAAATTGATGACAAAAAGGTCTGGGGACAAGATATATGGATTGACTCTTTAGAGTGGGCCAAAAAACATGAAAATTTTTGTGTCGCACGTGAATGCTCACCAGAGGGTAACTTCAGCAGAGGAAGATTTTAATAATCAAGTGGGTAAGATGACCCATTCTATGGCTAATGCTCAGCCTCTTTTCCCAGCCACTCCTGTCATTGTCCAGTGGGCTCAAGAACAAAGTGGCCATGGAGGTAGGGATAGAGGTTATGCATGGGCTCAACAACATGGACTTCCCCTTACCAAGGCTCACTTGGCTACAGCCACTGATGAGTGCCCAATCTGCCAGCAGCAGACACCCACACTAAGCTCCCGATATGGCACCATTCCTTGAGGTGACCAGCCTGCTACCTGGTGACAGGTTGACTACATTGGACCACTTCCACTGTGGAAGGGGCAGTGATTTGTTTTAATTGGAATAGACAAATACTCTGGATATGGGTTTGCATTTCATGCACACAATGCTTCTTCCAAAACTACCATCCGTGAACTTACTGAGTATCTTATCTACCGCCATGGCATTCCACACAGCATTGCTTCCGATCAAAGAACCCCTTTCACAGCAAAGGATGTGTGGGAATGGACACATGCCCATGGAATTCACTGGTCTTACCATGTTCCCCATCACCTTGAAGCAGCTGGATTGATAGAACACTGGAATGGCCTTTTGAAGACTCAATTATGGTGCCAACTAGGTGGCAATACCTTGCAGGGCTGGGGCAATGTTCTTCAGGAGACTGTGTATGCTTTAAATCAGCATCCACTCTATGGTGCTGTTTCTCTCATAACCAGGACCCATGAGTCCAGGAGTCAAGGAGTGGAAATGGGAGTGATACCTCTCACTATTTTCCTTAGTGACCCACTAGAAAAATTTTTGCTTTCTGTCCCTGCAGCCTCAAACTCTGTTGGTCTACAGGTTTTAGTCCCAAAAGGAGGAGTGCTGTCACCAGGGAACACAACAACGATTCCACTGAACTGGAAGCTAAAATTGCCACCTGGTCACTTTGGGCTCCTCTTACCTCTGAATCAATAGATAGAGAAGGGAATTACTGTACTGGCTAGGGTGAGTGTCTCTAAGTATCCAGGGGAAATAGGACTGCATCTACATAATGGGGGTAAAAAAGGGTTTGCCTGGAATACAGGAGATCCTCTAGGGCATCTCCTAGTACTGCCATGTCCTATGATTAAAAGCAGTAGAAAATTGCAACAACCCAATCCAAGCAGGACTAACAATGGCCCAGAATTTTTAGGAATGAAGGTTTGGGTCACCCCACCAGGCAAAGAACCATGGCTAACTGAAGTGCTTGCTGAGGGTAATGGAAACATGGAATGGGTAGTGGAAGAAGGTAGTGATAAATATGAACTTCGACCACATGACCAGTTACAGAAATGACGACTATAACAATCATGAATCTTTCTTCCTTGTTTCATTACGATGATGACTGTATATGTACACAAAATGAATTTCTTTGTCTTCTTCCCCAAACTTTCCCCTTATCATATAACAAGTTGTATCCATTTCATGTCATAATATTTGAAGAAGTCAAGTTTGAGAGTGACTATTACCCAAGAATGTGCACCCTATTCTGCATGAAATGAATGCATTTCCAGTTGTACGTAAGAAGGTTGAACGTTGTTAGGTGGAAATACATACATACATACATATATATATATATATATATATGCATGTCTGTTATTGTTTTTACTTAGAAACTAAGTATGGTTTAAGGTAATGTGTATGGCTGTTGAGTTGACAAGGGTTGGACTGTGATGGTTAGGCTATTGTGTCAACTCAGCCAGGTAATTGTGCACAGTTGTTTGGTCAAGCAAGCACTGGGCTAACTGTAATACAAGGGCATTTATGGATTTTAGTCACCACTGACTTCACTGCAGTGATAAATCATAGATAGCTGGTTATAATTACATCAATCAGGGAGATTGCCATCAGCAATGAGTGATGCTTAACCCAATCAGTTGAATGCCTTAAAAGGGGAAGTGATTTCAGCATTGAGAGAGAATTTCCCAGCTTGTCTTTGGATAGCCAACATCTCCCAGAACTCGTCAAGAACCTTCATTGGACTTTCATTGGAGCACCTGGTTGTAGCCTGCCTGTGGAACCTGGACTTGCACATCCCCATGGCTGCATGAGAGACTCTTATAGAATCACATACTATTGATAGATATCTCTTGTTGATTCTGTTTCCCTAGAGAACCCTGCCTAATACACATATGATGGACTATTATGCTACAATAAGAAGAAATGAAACTGGTCATATGATAACATGGATGAATCGTGAAGACACTATACTAAGCAAAGCAAGCTAGACACAAAAGGACAAATATTACATGGTTTCAGTAATATGAACTAAATACAAAGGATAAACACATGGAGTTAAAACCTACAGCATAGGTCATTAGTAGATAAGAGGAAGGTTGAGAAGAACTACTGGTGCTTAATGTATGTAGATGTTTTAATTAACTTGTCTGTAAAAGTGTGGAAATGGATAGAGTTGATGGTAACATATTATAGTGAGTAGCAACTGGTTTATAAATGGGATTGTGGCTGAAGTAATGTCACCTGAAAGAAATCTAAATAATAATCCGGGGACTGAATAACACAGTGAACCCAGAGGTAGGTGAAAATTGTGGTTGAGGGTGCAAAAGCAAGAGTGTCCTTCTGTGAGCCAGAGTAGATGTACATCACTATTTCAGGGTTGTAGGAATGTGGAGTAGCATGGAAAAACCACAGATGGTGTGACCCATAGACTGTGGTTAACAGCAATACTATAATATTCTTTAATCAATGCCAAAGATGTACTGTGTTGATAATGGAGGTATATGGAAAAAGTGTGCCACAGTATGGACCATGGTTGGTGTAACAGTTTCATGATATCTCATAATCTGTAACAGATGTTCTACCACGGTGTGGTGTGTTGGTGGAAGGGTGTTGTATGGGAATTCTACACAAGTGTATGATTGTTTTGCAAGTTCACAACCTCTGTAATAAAAATATATTTTTAAAAAATAGGATGGGTTAGGGGAAAAATACACCAAATGTAAGATAGGGTCTATAGTTAGTAATAATATTTTGATGATGCTCTTGCATAGTTTATAACAAGTATTTCACAACAATGCAAAGTGTTGGTGGAGGTGTGATGTATGAGACCCCTGTACAATGTTTATTTTGTAAGTTCACTCATTTGAAATGAGTTTTTTGTGACCAAAAAATATATCAACCAAATTACATTATTCATAATTAGTTAAACCATGATACTGGCCATCTCTTATTTCTATTTGTTCTTCCCTTGATAGGGATGCCCAGAAACTTCCTTGAAACCAAACACAAAGCTTGTCTATCTTACCAATATTTAGCCTTTTTTCTTGAATGAAACTCCTCTTATTATTGCAGGTGTTTAATTCATTTCCAGAATTACAAAAAAAAAAAAAAGATTTTGACCAATTATGCTTGGGTTCTCATTGCTTGTATGGAGGAGCAGATTTAGGAGGTTTTTACTCGAACATTCCAGAATTGCTTACCTCTTTAATTAACTTATTCTTTAATTAACCTTTGAATACTAAACAATTGTTAAAGGGAAACACTTATACAGAAAATTATCTCATCCACCACTACTATATTGCAAATAGTTTAAACGTTGTCTTTTTGCCACAGTGGTTATCAAAATTCCATTCTAATTGAGAATAGTGAGAGTAGACAAAATTCACGTTTGATTTCAAGGAACATACTAATGGACATTTACTAGAGACAATTAAATGAATATATAGTTAAAATTAGGCTCTGGATAGATTGTGAGCACAACATTATTTATTTGAAAAGATAAACAAAATTGACTATACTTTAGTTGTCTGGTCAAGAAAAAAAAAATTCAAATGGCTAAAACCAGGAGTAAAACAGGGGATATCACTACCAACCTTGTAGAAACAAAAAGGATGGTAAGTGAATACTGTGAACAACTTTGTATGCCAACGGATTAGATAATTTAGATAAAATAGAAAAATTCCTAGAAAGACACAAAGTATGAAAACTGACTCCAAAAGAAACATAAAATTTGACTAGACCTATAGCAAGTAAAGATATTGCATTAATAATTTAAAACTTCCCCAAAAAACAAGCCCAGGTCCAAATAGCTTCTCTGGTGATTTCTACCAAATGGTTAAAGAATAATTAATGCCAATCCTTCACAAAGTCTTCTAAGAAATACTAAAGGAGTCACTATTTCCCAACTCATTTTATGAAGCCAGTATTACCCTGATACCAAAGCCAGACAAACACATCATAAGAAAACCACAAATACTTCTTAAAAATATAGAGGCAAAAATCAAACAATTAGCAAATTAATCTCACTATGACCATGTGAGACTTATTCCAGGAATGCAAGGTTGGTTTAACATTGAAAAATCAATATAGAATGTGATATTAACAGAATAAAGGGGGAGAACACATGGTAATCTCAATAGAAACCAAAATATCATTTGACAAAGCCAAGACTCTTCCATGAGAAAAACACTCAAAAAAGTAGGAATAGAACCAAACGTCCTCAAAGAGATAAGAGATATCTAAAACCACAGCTAACAGCATATTTAATTGTTTTAAAAGATCAGGAACAACACATGATACCCACTGTCACCAATTCTGTTCAGTATTGTGCTGAAGATTACAGCCAGGGAGATTGAGGAAGAAAGAAATAAAAGGCATTCAGATTGAAAAGGAAGATGTAAAACTATCTCTACTCACAGATAACATTTTGTATACAGAAAATCCAAAGTGTGCACATGCTCACACACACAAACTATTAGAATAAATGAGTTCATCAAAGATGCCAGATACATAATGTGTTTAAAAAGTCCATTATAATTCTATGTATAGCTATGAACAATATGAAAATGGTATTAAGAAAACACCACCATTTAAAATAGCATAAAAGTATAAAATGCATAGGAGAAGAAAAATATGAAACATTGTTAAAAGAAATTTTAAAAGATCTAAATAAATGGGAAGATATTACATGTTTGTGGATTTAGAAGACACTATTATTAAGATGGACAGACTCTCCAGATTGACGTAAATATTCAATACAATCCTGATGAAAATCTCAGCTGCCAGTTGTTGTTTTTTGTGCGGAAGTTGATAAGCTGATCCTAAAATTTATATGGGAATGCAAAGGACCCAGAATTGCCAATATTGACAGAAAAGAACGAAATTGGAGGATTTGTACTTCCCAATTTCAAAACCTCCTACAAAGCTACAGTAGTCAAGACACTATGGTACTATCTAAGGACAGATACATAGCTCAATGTAATATAATTTATAGTCCAGAAATAAAACTTTACATTTATGATCAATTTTTAAAATAACTTTTAAAATTTCATTTATTTTTTTAAAAGAAACTTTAGATTACATGTCACATTAAAAATATAGGAAATTCCCATATGCCCCACTCCCTCCTCCTTCTACACTTTCCCACATTAACAACATCCTTTATTCTTGTGGCCCATTTGTTAGAATTGATCAATATATATTGAAGTATGGCCATTAACCGTGGATTATAGTTTACATTATAATTTATACTCTGGCACAATTTTGCAAGTTATGAAAAATATATAATGGTCTGTATCCGTCATTGCAGCATCTTGCAGGACAATTCCAATGCCCCAAAATGCCCCCATAATACATCTATTTTCCCTCTCCCTCCCCTCATAACTTCTGGTGGCCCTGCCTCCACATCAATGATAAAAGTTCTTCAATTGCTAGAATAACAGCAAATTACTTTAATCCATTGCTCCTTCCCCAATCTTGAGGATTTGGGGATGGTGATGCCTACTTTGCTTCTGAGAGGTGGTTTAGGTCCCATGGGGCAAATGGATGGAACTATCTTGCTTGCAGTTGCAGACTCTCTGTTCCTTGGGATGGGTGTTGTTCATCATCATCACCTTTTTAGTTGTCCTGGGTGAGCAGTGAACTGGACAGTACGTGTTGCAACGCTGCTGAGATTCAGGGTCCAACTAGCACATGGATGGACCAAAGATTTCCATCTATGATCAATTTTTTATGACAAGATAACATGAAATTCAAAAGGGATAGAATAGTATTTTTTTTTCCTAAGAAATTCAAGAAATGGTCCTGGGACCACATGCAAAAAAAAGAGAGAAAAGAATTTGGATGGTACTTTATATTATACACAAAAATTAACCCAAAATGGATCATATACTGCAGAACTCTTCAAAGAAAATATACGACCTTCATAAACCTTGGGTTAAGCAAGGATTTCTTAAACATGGCACAAAAAGCCCAACTAACAAAAGGAAAAATAGATTCATTAGATTTCAAGTTAAAAACTTCTTTTCTTCAAAGAATGCCATCAATAAAGTGGTAAGACAACCCACAGAATGAATGAAAATATTTGTAAATTATATAACTAATAAGAGACTTGTATCCAGAATATATACAGTGATCTCACAACTTAATAAAAATATTTAAATGTCCCAATTTTTTAAAAAAATGGGCAAAGGTTCTCAAGAGACCTTTCTCCAAAGAAGATATACAAATGGCTACTAAGAACATGAAAAGATGCTCAACATCTTTAGACATTAGGGAAATGCCAATCACAATTTCACACCTACTAGGATGAGTATAATAATATAAACAGAAAATATTAATAACAAGTGTTGGTGAGGATGTAGAGAAACTGGAACCCGCATACATTATTGGGGAATGTAGAATGCTGCAACCACTATGGAAAACATTTTGGTAGTTCCTCAAAAAGTTAAAAAGAGAATTACCATATAACACAGGAACTCCACTCCTAGGTATATACCCAGGAGAAATGAAAACATATGCCCCCCCAAATGCCTGTACACAAACGCTCACTGCATTATTTATGATAGCCATAAAGTGGAAACAACCAATTGTCCAACCATTGATGAAGGGATAAAATGTGGTCTATCCAAGCAATGGAATATTTATTTGGCAATGAAAAGGAATGAAGTATTGATACATACTATAATATGGATAAACCTTTAAAGCATTATGCTAAATGAAAAAAACCAACCCAAAAAGATTACATAGTATAAGATTACATTTATATGAAATGTCCAGAATAAGTAAATATCTAGAGATGGAAAGTAAATTAGCGGTTGACAGGGGCTGGGGGATAGTGGGAGGGGATCAAAGAATGGAGAGTGACAGTTCATGGCAGAGGGTTTCTTTTTGGAATGATGAAATGTTCTAAAATTAGATGTGGCAATATTTGCACTCTGAATATACTAAAAACCAAGGCAACCAGTACATTGACAAAGTGGTTAGATTCATACAAGTTGTCCTTTTGTATGTATTTGTTTTTCTTCTTTTATCCAGTTCTTCTTTATTTTTAGCAATTATCTTAAAGCTAAAAACCCTAGATTTTTCACCATTTTATATTGCTCTGTAGCATCCTTTGTAAATATTCTTCCTCTTTGCTTAAAGTGCACGGTTGATAGGGCAAACCCCCAAAGTATTTACACTTTGGTCTCTGAAATATTAGTTCCCTCTTTCACCTTCTCCCCCCTTTTTAATCTCTTATAGTTCTGTTGTTTTGTTGTTTTTAAAATACGGTGTGAGTAAAATCTGGCTTTCTTCTTTTAATACCTGGCACTTGTGTCCAGGGTGCTTGCTACATACACTCACGTACTCCATCACTGATTCTTTTTTTTTTCTTAAAGATTTATTTATTTATTTAATCCCCCCCCCCCCCCCCCCCGTTTGTCTGTTCTCTGTGTCTATTTGCTGCGTCTTGTTTCTTTGTCTGCTTCTGTTGTCCTCAGCAGCACGGGAAGTGTGTGCGGCGCCATTCCTGGGCAGGCTGCACTTTCTTTCGCGCTGAGCGGCTCTCCTTACGGGGCGCACTCCTTGCGCGTGGGGCTCCCCTACTTGGGGGACACCCCTGCGTGGCAGGGCACTCCTTGTGCGTATCAGCGCTGCGCATGGGTCAGCTCCACACGGGTCAAGGAGGCCGGGGTTTGAACCGCGGACCTCCCATGTGGTAGACGGACGCCCTAACCAATGGGCCAAGTCCGTTTCCCTCCATCACTGATTCTTGAGGAGAAACTCCTGCTCCATGTGTTTCCTGTTTTGCTTTTAACCATATATGTGCTGAACAGTGTGAGAAAAAAATACCTTTATATTTTCTGGCTCTTGTTTTGTCCCCTTCTACTGTCAATATATTCATTAAAATAACATTTTTAGAATATAAAAGAGGCTAACGAACCATTCTTTTTTTAATTCATTCAAGTTTTTCTTCTAAAAATAAATCGATTCTACAGGTCAATTTGCTTTTGAATCATAACTGAGAATTTTGAAACAATCCTTACAAATTGTTCAGTATTTGGGTGGAGTAGCTGGGGAATATTTTCCAGCACCAACTGCTTTTCTGTTGTTCCTTTTCTGACCACCACCTCTTTAAAATCATACCTCAGTCCCTCTTTTCAGTATTGTCATACTCGCTGGTAGGAAAATCTAATTGTGTTGCTCGTAGGAGGGAAAAATAAAAGCACATATTTCCAATTCTCTGCTAGTATCTTCCCACCCTTTCTCCTTATGTTTTTCAGCAATTTGACCATTGTCAACTTTTTATTTACTGTTGGGCTCCTGATTTGACTTTTTCTTTAGGACCAGAGCTCTTGTTTTAGCAGCTACCATAATAATTTCACTTTTCATCTGAAACTTAAACTCACCCTTCCCACCTGACTGGCAACCCTGGGTCCAGTCATGTAGATTACACTGTGCTGCTTCACGAATTGGCCACCACAGACACAAGTCTTATTCAGCACTCCTCTTGGCCAACACAGTATTTCTTTCATGGAACTGAATAATATTGGGCTGTGCCTTAGGCAGCCAAAAGGGGAGCTGATGCAAAGTACCAGAAATCTGTTGGCTTTTATAAAGGGTATTTATTTAGGGTAGGCGCTTACAGTTACCAGCCCCTAAGGAGTCCAAATCAAGCTTTCTTCCTCACTAAAGTCTGTTGCCACGTGCTGAAGCAAGATGGCTGGCGAACTCTCAGGGGCTCTCCTTCCTTCTTCCTCTTAAGTCTCTGAGGGCTCAGCTTCTTCAGATCTCAGCTGTAGGCTGGAGGGCTCATCTCGGGTCTTCTCAGTCACTCTGATCTTCTCACAAGGTCAGCTGTAAACTATCAGGCAAATGACTCATCTCAGCGCTCTAGGATCAAAACTGACAAAGCTGTCTCTCTCTTCTTCTGTATCTTCTCTTGTGGGTCTCCTTGATTGAGTGTCCGTTTATATAGCCCAAGTCGGGCTTAACCCTGAGCCATGCCCGACTGAAGTGGTAGAATCAAACTCACTCTATAGTTCATGAAGGCACTTTGAAAAATTAGGCAATATGAAACAAATTGACACTGGTATTATCAATAACCATATTTTTTATTATACCATACTTAAAAAACAATGAACTAAAATTTAACATGACCATTTTGGGAATTATCCCAGTGACAATAATTGTTAAAAATTGGGGCATGTTACTAAAAGAGATTGTTAATTATCTTACAAATACCTTTAAAAGTGGAAATTTTTAAGGGAAACACTAGCTCAAAAGCAAGGCCCAGGGAGGATTATGATGGGATGACTCTACTTTGCAGGGACAATGAGATCCTATTCTGTATGTCGCAACCCTTCCAGAAAACTTGTGGCTTTATTAAAGAATAATAGGACAGAAGTTACTTTCAAGCTTTTCCTATCATAATCAAAATATAGGATATTTAGTCCAATTTGACACCTAAAATTCCCAGCTAGAAATAATACCTGTGACCCTGAAATCAACCCTGACTTCTAAGTTCTTGACAGAAAGACAATTGCTCTCTTTGAGCAGATTAGTATGTGCAAAGTATTCTGTGAGTCACCAAAGGAAGAAGACACCTAGGATACACAGGGCTCTTCAGGAATCAATCCTAATGGAAAAAATGATCAATTGGATTCTCACAGTGATACACACTTTCCCATAACCAAGTATGATCACCATGCTTAATAGTTTTGAATAGTAATTCCCTCTTTTCCTCCAGTTGCTTACCCACTTTTGGAAAAACAAAGCTAGAAATTTTATTTTTTTAATATATTTTCAATTATTTTTAAAAGGTAGATTACATAAAATGTTACATAAAAATATATAAGGGATTCCCACATGCCCCCCTCCCCACACCTCCCACCCTTCCCCACATCAACAACTTCCTTCATTAGTGTGGTACATTCATTGCACCTGATGAACATATTTTGGAGCATTGCCACACAGCATGGATTATAGTTTACATTGTAGTTTACACTCTCCCCCTCCATTCTGCAGATTATGGCAGGATATATAATGTCCTATATCTGTCTTTGCAATGTCATTCAGGACAATTCCAAGTCCTGAAAATGACCCCATATTACACCTCTTTTTCCCTCTCTCTGTCTTCAGCAACTCCAGTGGCCACTGTCTCCACATCAATGACATAATTTCTTCCATTGACAGAATCACAATAAGTCTATAGTAGAATACCAGTAAATCCACTCTAGTCCGTATTTTATTTCCCAATCCTGAGGATTCTGGGATGATGATGCCCACTCCACTGTCAATTGAGAGGGGACTTCAAATCCCATATGGCTGATGAATGGGACTCTTTTACTTGCAGTTGTAGAATCTCTGTTCCTTGGTGTGGTGGTTGTCCATCCTCACCTCTTGTTAATTGTCCTGGGTGAGTCCAATGAACTGTAGAATAGGTGTTGCAACTCTGCTGAAGCTCAGGGCCCAGCTGGCACATGGATAGCTCAGAGATTCAAGTCTCTTGGACGTACACCTGCCAACTCCAGCACCAACTATAGGGTCAAATAAAAGGGACAGAAGAGACATGTATAGAGAAATCATATCTGAGACTAACTCTGTCACACTTGGGAGCACAAATTCCAAAGTAGGGCCCACTGGCAAGGCACCGAACTCTGGAGTTATCTGTTATGTCCGTAGGACCTGGGTATTTTCATAGCCCTCAGGAGCCCCACTATTTGGGGTAATATCTACTTTTGCTGCCTATGAGATCCTGCTGAGACATGCATAAGCATTAACTCTCTGATGACCTCCTGACTCATTTTGAAGTCCTTTAGCCATATAAAGCCATTTGTCTTTACCATTTTTATGGTAGGTCTTTTTCAAAGTCTTTTTCTAGTTGCATCACCAGCTGGTGCTTGGTAGTAAGCCCTCAGTGTCAGGGAGGCTCATACCCAGGAGTCATGTCCCATGCTGGGGGGAATGTAATGCATTTATATGCTGAGTTTGACTTACTTTGTCTACATTTATGCCTCAGACTAAAACAATTGTAATGGGAAAAGGAACATTATTAAACACAGAAAAAGCGTATTTGAAGTGAGAAGTCCTGCAAAGTATGGTGCTTGCATCCAGGATTGTCAAGCCTTGGTTCTCTTAAGTGTAATCTTTTTTTTTTAAGATTTTTAAATTTTTGTTTTTTTAACATTTATTTCTCTCCCCTTCCCCACTCTGCTGTGTTGTCTGCTCTGTGTCCATTCATTGTGTGTTCTTCTGTGTGCACTTGTATTCTTGTCAGTGGCACAGGGAACCTTTGTCTCTTTTTGTTGCGTCATCTTCCTGCCTCAGCTCTCTGTGTATGCGGTGCCACTCCTGCGCAGGCTGCACTTTTTTTTTTTTCCACAAAGGGCTGCTCTCCTTTTTGGGTGCACTCCTTGCCTGTGGGGCTCCCCCTACGTGGGGGACACCCTCGCGTGGCATGGCACTCCTTGTGTGCATCAGCACTGCACATGGGCCAGCTCACCACACAGGTCAGGAGGCCCTGGATATGAACCCCGGTCCTCTCATGTGGTAGGCGGATGCTCTATTAGTTGAGCCAAATCTGCTTCCCTTAAGTGTAATCTTTAAACAGATTCAAGTGTAACCTTAAAAAATAAGGCCGTAGCTCCCATAGCTTCTTAAATCAAGGGAGCTGGTATTATAAATAAACAAACGAATACGGACTTATATGGAGTCAATTTGTCTACATCTTCATATTATATTTGTGACTAAACTTTTATGTTACTCCCTATATCCATAACCATGAGTAACTTTAATACCCATTTCTTTGTTAACTCATGGATTAGGGGGAAAAAAGTATAAAACTAAAGTTTGGTCAAGGGCTCCTTCTGCTTAGGTAATTCCTAGGCTTCATTTTAAAAATATGGCCTATTCTCAGTTCATCTCAAGGGTTGTAAGAATTCACAAGAATCTTCCAAATAGTATTAATTTTAATTTTGAAAATATTCACATTAAATTAACAGACCCTCTAGATTTTGAGCAGTGTGAGTGCATGTTGTCAGAATGGGGTGGGGATGGGTAATGTCATGTTGCCAAATAGAAAAAAGCAACAAATCCTGACAATTGCAGGACTTCCAAAATAACTGGGAATCTTTCCTGACATCTGACACTGATCATGTGATTACTTTAAAAATACTCATATCGTACAGGCATTTTAACTTGCCACACTGCTTCAGTGATCCCCATTATATCTTTGTTGTTCATATTGAATTGTCAGGTATGACAGCAGGACAGTGAAGGACAGATCCTCAGCCATGGAAAACTATGCTGATACCTAACTTCAAATGGGCAGAACACATTGCAACTTTAAGAGAAAGTTACCCAAAGGTCTCAGATACATTCATGGTCAAGGAAGATGGAAGGACCTAATTTTCTCTTCACTGTATGATAGGACCTCTGGAAGGCATCAGTTGAACTGGGGAGGGATGATGTATATCCCAAAAATGGGCAGGTACAAAATTGTATGTACAGTCACACACAACATCAAGTTTAGAAAAACAGAAAATCTGAATAAAAGGAGTAAGGTTATGGGTGAGGATAATTTATGAAAATGTGTAAAGAGTTAGTGATACTGACACTGAGTCAGGAGGCAAACCATGAGAGAAAGGAAGGAGGCTATGTCAAGTTTCCACGGAGCATTTGGTGAGGGTTGACCAGAACCTATCACCCCCTACAAATGAAACTTTACTATTAATAAGCATTTCCCAACTCCTACTCTGCTGGAAAAACAAGGGCATGTGGAAATAAAAGGATGTGTCAGCTACAGTGAACTGGCCCAATGCAACGGAGGGTGTTTCACAGATCAAGTAGTTGTATCATGTTTTTTCCCTCCACCTTCCAGTGACCCTCCTTCTGTAACCAGACCCTTTCCGGTACTGCCATCCACATGATTTTGGTAAAACTGGCTCCAGGCTGAAGTTGTCATAATTTCCTGCCTGTCGTTTCTGGGATGGACATGTGACCCAACCCAGGCCAATGAATGCAAGACTTTTTCTGGGATTCCAAGGAGAGAAGCACTTCCTTTTTCTTGTTGGACTTGAAATTGAAGTGGATGTACGGGTTAGAACTACTGCTGACACCTGTTAGAACTAGGTTGACAACCGAGACTGAAGCCAAAAATGGAAGCCAGAACCCAAACCTAAACAGAACAGACCCTGATTTTACCATTTGAGCTCGGGATCCAGTCATGTCTAAAGTTATCCCCACACCAAGACTTTTCAGTTTGCCTGATCCAGTAAATTCCCTTTTTACTTAAATCAGCTTGAGTATTTTTTATACTGACACTTGCAAATAAATTTGCAGGGCTGTATGAGAAAAAATGGGATCTCTAGAGAACAAATTGGACAGAATAAATGGACAATTTACATGAACATTAGTGTCTTCTGCCATGTTCCAGAAAGCACAAAAGCTACTTGAGAAGAATTAGGCTGTGTCCTTGGAATGAAGCCTCTCCATATGTACTAGGGAAATCCGTAATTACGTTATTTGCATGCCAAATCAGTTACCAAAAATTAACTCAAATGTGACAATCTTAAAATTATTCTCTTTAGAAGAAATAGGCATAAAATATCTATCCCATTAGTGGCAACAGACCTTTGGAAGTGACTATGTTAGTTGAAGAAAATAGGGGGCAGGCTAATTGCTTACAGGTTTGAAGTAAAGTACTTTGCCATATTCCAGGTGGATAGTTTGATAGGGTTCTATAAAGTCAGTTTAGTCATCGATTTTCTCTCTTCCTGAGGAATGCTTCAAAGTCCCTCCCCCAAGATAAAGAAAATTTCCACAAGTTTTCAATCCTTGTTATTAGCTTTCCCCGCGAAAGCAATTATCAGGGAGCTATGGTCCTGACTTCTGAGTTCTGGGACTGCTTAAGGGGTGAATTTCAATAGAACCCTCAGGTTTCCATTTTAAATGATATTTGATTAAATAAATAATTTAAAACATTTAATTGAATAAGTTTAATTAAAATAAAATGACAATGTAAGACTGAGCCTCAAGGAGACTGATAATGCATTTATGCTTCTTTCTTCAGAGACTGAACAAAATTAAGATAATTAGCAGTTATTTTGTGATTGTGGGAGCTAATTTGCAAATGAATGGCAAAAATGTGTTTCTTTTTCACTTAAAGAAAAGTGGGTTTCCAGCCTGAAAAATACCAATATTTTTTAAAGTGTAAAAATATTTTCCCTTAGGGTATGAAAGCTCCTCACCCTGCACTACAAATATCTCCGTGACTGACCCTCGTTCCAGTCCTTGCCTCTACAATTCTCAAGCCTGTGATCCCCGTTCTCTCCTCGGGTTTTGTTCCATCTATCAGGTCCCTCTTTACATAATCGGTTTCTTATTAGTTCGGCTTCTCTAGGAAAACAGAATTGACAGGAGATATCTGTAAATATCATGGGATTTTTACGTGACTGTAGGGATGCACGAGTCCAAATTCCTTAGGGCAGGCTGCAAGTCAAGAACGCCAATGAAGGTCCTTGGTAAGTTCCTCGGGAGAAGCCAGCTGTCTGAAGTCGAGATGGGAAACCCTCACTTCTCCTTTTAAGGCCTTCCAATCCTTGGATGAGCCCTCTCTCACTGCTGAAGGCAATCACCTCAGTTGATTGCAGATGTAACCAGCCACAGATGCAATCAACTCACTGATGATTTAAGTCCATGAAATGTCCTCACAGTACAATTAGGCCAGTGCTTGCTTGACCCAACAACTGGACATGATTACCTGGCCAAGTTGACACATGAGCCTAAGCATCACAGTTCCTTTCTACTGAGTCCTCATCTGTCTTTTAAAAAAAGCAAGAAAAGAAAAACATTTGGGTGAGTCTCTCTACCTATTAGAAAACAAAAATAGAAAGTCAGAAACTCATCTATCCTAGATTTGACCCCGTGGGCACCTCTGGCAAACATCATTTCCCTCATTTCACACTCTGAGGACTCCATGGTCTTAGCCACTATCTCACGTCTTCATTGCTTGTTTTGGATCCCTCCAAATCTGGCTTCTCCTCACTCCACTGAAACTGTCACTCTGAAGGAAATGGATGACCTCTTGACGGCAAAAATCTGTGTCCCTTTTCAGTCATTATTTTTACCTGTTCTGTTCTGACAGTGCTAGTTAAATGTTCCTTTAAAGTTATAAGAATTTCATTTTAGGAAAGTTGAAAAGTACAGAAAATCTCAGACAAGGGAAAATCTCGCCTATAATCACAATACTCAAGGATAATTACTCAATATTGTGTTCCATAGTCTTCTGATCTTTTTTCCCCATAGTATAGTAAAACATTGTTTTAAATCAAAATTGAGATCTCACAACATATTCTTTGATCATATTTTTATATTTAACATAATATGGATTTTTTCCATGCCAATAAATATTCCTCTGCAACTTTTTTTCATAACATCATACTGATGTATTGCTATTTATTTTATCTCTTTCTCATTGTTACCTATTTTGGTTGTTTCCAGTTTTAAAACTATCTTATCAACAAGGCTGAAGCTCAAGCAGAGGTAATGTCAACTCAACAGTTTCCTATGATTCCCTCAGGGAAAGAGCCAACGAGGGGTGAACTGGACATTTAGAGCCTCTGGACCTAACTCATATTCTCTGTCATATTGTCTGGAGGTAAAAGATCTATCTAGCCCCCAAGATATGGAAAACCTGTTTCTCAAAGCTGGATTCAATCAGAGTTAAGATGTGTAGGGAGGTTAACAGTCTTGGGAGGAGTGGGTTTAGTATTGGGAAGAATTTTTTTTTGCTACCTTCAGTTAGGTCTTCTATTCAGGCACATTCTGTCTTGGAATAAAGTAAGAGTTTTTATAAGTCTTGTGGATACTATCAGATGGAATTTTAGCAATCTGGAAAACAATAGTTCTGAGGGAGTCAAGTGACCTCTCTGGGCTCAATTTTCTGATACCTAAAGTGAAAGTGTGAGATGGGCCAGTCTCTAAGATCCCATCCAATCTTGAAATTCTGTGACTGTATAGATAAATGGAGAAATAATTTTCCCTTCTATCTCTTCTATGTGGATTACCCTGACAGCAGCCCATGTTCAATTACCATGTTGCCAAAGAAACATGCAGTCATGGGCCATTAAATAAATGGCAGAAACTGGGCCTTTGCAAGAGGAAAGATACATGGATAAGCAGCAGATATTCTTGGAATTAAAGGGGACCAAAGTGGTGAGCTTTATCAGATCTGAAGGGAGAAGGAAGTGAGGAATTTGGAGGAGACAAGTAGGAAACATCAGTGGAAGAGTCCTGGCTTAGAAAAAATACACATGCAATTGCAGAAAAGCACTTTTTTGCTTTTTAATCTTGCCACTGTTGACATTTTGGGCATGACAATTTGGTGTGCATTGCAGGATGTTTATTAGTCAAGGTTCTCTAGGAAAACAGAACTGACCAGGAGATACCTGTACAAAGTATGAGATTTTATAAATTTGTCTCATGCAACTGTAGGGATGCACAGGTCCAAATTTCATAGGGCAGGCTGCAAGCCAGGAACTCAGATGAGGGTCCTCGAAAAATTCTCCAGGAGAAGCTGACTGTCTGAAAAAGAGATGAAAATTCTCCCTTCCCACTGCTGAAATTATCATCTCGCTTAAGGCCTTTAGCTGATTGGATGTCTCTCATGGCCAAAGGCAGTCTCCTCAGTTCACCGTAGATGTAATCAGCCATAGATGCAAGCACCTTAACAAGGATTTAAGTCCATAAAATGTCCTCAAAGCAACGTGTAAGCAACTTAATAAGGATTTGAGTCCATAAAATGTCCTCAAAGCAACGATTAGGCCAGTGTTGCTTTATCAAACAACGAGGCACCACAACCTGTCCAAGCTGAAACATAAGTCTAACCATCACACCTGGCCTTCACTCACGAGATGCCAGTAGCTCATCTTCCAGTAGTGACAATCAGAATGTCTCCAGACGTCTCCTGGAGGGCGAAACCACTCACGCTTTCTCCATGTGAGAGCCATTGCTTTAAATCTGTCCTTCTTTGCAACGAGAGTGCCAACTAGTAAGGAAGAAATTTTTGGAGGCTTTAATTTTTCATTGAACCTCTGAGTCAACATAAAATAATAGAAAAGGACATAACTTCTTTGTAGGTCAATTGTTAGATTTGTAAGAGCAAACATAAAGAGATTACTTCCAAGTTTAGGGGCACTTAATGGTTATCTTTTAACAATGCATAGCAAATTAATCAAAAAGAGATGCTAACATTTTATCTTTAAAATAAAGTCTCTCTGTATCAGAATTAAGAAAGGAAAATATAAACTACTCCTAGATGTTTAAAGTGGGCAGGGATTTAACACAGGGAATTAAGTGCTTACAGTTGGAAGAACTGGTGGCATAAAAGTCAGGGGGGGCTACCACAGTCTTTATTTATAAGGGCAATGCTTCAGCCACCTATATGTCAGAAGACTGTAGAAACCACTGCCGATGCCCTATCTGCCACATGCCCCTTGTAAATGACAAGGAGGAGGAGATCTGGTTAGTGCTATAGACTGACCTGCACATCCTCAAGTCTCTGATGGAGGAAGTGGAATGGATTCTACCTGCCTTCTGATTTCTAAATCTTGTGCAAAGCCACCTGCCTTCTGATTCCTAAATCTTGTGTAAGGCCATCTCATTGGCTAAACTATATTCAAAACCCCACTGTTGGGAAGTCTGGCAAATGTGGTTTCCAGGTTTCCAGATCCTGCAGGGCTGGGAGCAGCATAGAAGGGAGTGCAAGTAGTGTGATGTCCAAAGAGAGCAGCTGGCACATCCTTTCTCAAGCACTTTGTTACCTCAATTTTGACAAATGGTGTATTTTCTGGGGTTTGCTGTTCCTTATTTCCAAGCCTCGATCCTTTTCAAGCCTCCACTCAAGCAGTTCAAACCAATTACCTGGATAAAAGAAAAATAATGGGAAAGTTCTGTACTGATGACTAACTGTGCACAACTAAAGTTACAGCTTTCCCAGGCCTTGTCGAGTTGTTTTCAGCACATTGCTGAAGACCAGGGAAAAAGTGACTAGTTTTCTTTAAATTTCAAAATCTAATTAATCATCTGAAAATTACCATGACCGCTTTTCTGACACATCAAAGTCTTCTTGTGAGTCGATTGCAGTAAGTTAATGTGGGAGGCATTTTCCTAGCATTCCCTAAAAGCATCGCCACCAAAAACATCCCTTGCCAGAACTCAGTAGCTGCTATCATTTATGGAAGAACAAATTCCGGGCTTTTATCAGAATATTACCCAAAATGCTAGTGGATCTGGCTTTGGCTTCACTGGCTTTAAGAAAACTATGGAGGGGACTGGGGAAAGCAATCGCGTGTAAAGTTGCAAGATACACAAAAACAAAGAAATTTACAGTCGTGTTTTTTCTTACCACAGGATTTTCCAATTAAATCAAGCAATGGGATAAAATTCACAAAACATTCTCAGAACAAAGACCTATTTCAATTTACTCTCATTTAAAAACACACACACAGAGTTATGCCACATAATTTTTTATTTTTATTTTTTTTATATTTATTTATTTAATTCCCCTCCCCTCCCCCGGTTGTCTGTTTTCTGTGTCGTTTTCTGTGTCTTTTTGCTGCGTCTTGTTTCTGTGTCCGCTTCTGTTGTCATCAGCGGCACGGGAAGTGTGGGTGGCGCCATTCCTCAGCAGGCTGCTCCCTTCCCGCTGGGCGGCTCTCCTTACGGGGTGTACTCCTTGCCCGTGGGGCTCCCCTACGCGGGGGACACCCCTGTGTAGCAGGGCACTCCTTGCGCGCATCAGCACTGCGCATGGGCCAGCTCCACACGGGTCAAGGAGGCCCGGGGCTTGAACCGCGGGCCTCCCATGTGGTAGACGGACGCCCTAACCACAGGGCCAAAGTCCGTTTCACATAATGTTTTTAAAAGGAAAATGAGCTGTCTCCTCAAATGGAAGATGTAAAAAAACTCCTGGGAGCCTCAGGCATTCTTGATTAGTGTAAGACTGTTTAAGAATGTTCTTTGACAGAAATAAAATGAGGGCGGTGGCTAGTAAGAGCAATAGTCAACAAACCTGATGCCACCAAAACTAATTTTTGTACTTCTAGGTACCTCCAGGCACTTAAAATGTTCCATATACCATGTTAAGGGGAACTCTCCTTCAGGAGAGAAATGCATTTCATAGCAAATATGTTGTAGTTTGATGTAGGCAGCTTTCCTGAAATGCAGGCTTAGTTTGTTTATTTTTTAAAAATTAAACTTTTAGTTTTGAGATAATCGTGGATTCACATGAAAACATAAGAAAGAATACAGAGAGATCCCATGTATCCTTTATCCAATTTCTCCTGATAGTAAGGTCTTGCAAAACTATGGCTGGATATTGTCATTGATACAGTCTAGATTCGGAAAGTGTCTGTCACCAAGATGCCACATGCAGCCCTTTTTATGGTTACGCTCAGTTCCCCCTGCCCCTACCCTCTCCTTAACCGTGATGGCCACTCATCTGTTCTCCGTTTCTATAATTGTCATTTCATGAACATAATATAAATAGAATCATACAGCATGTTACCTTTTGGAGTTGATTTTTGGGTTCAGCATAATTCCCTGGAGATTCATCCTACTTGTTGTGTGTATGATTCAGTAGCTTGTTTCTTCTTATTGCTCTGTAGAATTCCACACCAGAGATGTTCCATAGTTTGTTTAACCACTTACCTGTTGAAGGTAAATTTTATAATTAAAAACATTAAAAAAATTTTTTGACTTCTACAAATAAAACTGCTATAAACATCTGAATACAGGTGTTTTTATGTGAATATGAGTTTTCATTTTTCTAAGATAAATGCCCTGGAGTGCCATTACTGGGTCATATAGTAATTGCAGGTTTAATTTTCTAAGAAACTGCCAAATTGATTCAGAGTGGCTGTGCCATTTTACATTCCCATCAGAAAGGTACGACTGATCCAGGTTCTCCCCAGACTCACCAGTTTTGGATAGTATCACTGTTTTTTATTTTGAACATTCTGATAGTTATGTAGTAATATCTCATTGTGGTTTTCATTTGTAGGTTCCTACTAGCTAATAATTTTAAGTATCTTTTTATCTGTTTATTTCCCATTTGTATATCCTCTGGTGAAAAGCCTGCTCATGTCTTCTGTCTATCTTCTAATTAGATTGTTTCTTGTAATTTTAGCTAACTTTTTTAAAAATTTCTCTCCCCTTCCCCTTCCCCGCCGCTCCCCCCGCCCCCCCCCCCCCCAGTTGTCTGCTTTCTGTGTCCATTCACTGTGTGTTCTTCTGTGTCCGCTTGTATTCTTGTCAGCAGCACCTGGAATCTCTGTCTCATTTTGTTATGTCATCTTGCTGCATCAGCTCTCCGTGTGTGTGGTGTCACTCCTGGGCAGGCTGCACTTTTTTTTGCACTGGGCGGCTCTCCTTACGGGGTGCACTCCTTGCGTGTAGGGTTCCCATACGTGGGGAACACCCCTGCATGGCACGGCACTCCTTGTGTGCATCAGTCCTGTGCATGGACCAGCTCATCACATGGGTCAGGAGGCCCTGGGTTTGAACCTTGGACCTCCCATGTGGTAGGCAGACACCCTATCCGGTGGGCCAAATCTGCTTCCCTTTTTAGCTAACTTTTGAGAAGTCTTTATATAGTGCAGATGCAAGTCTTCTATTTCATATGACATTGGAAAATCTTTTTTCCCAGTCTGTAGCTTGTCTTTTTCATCCTCTTAACAGGGACTCACACAGAGTAAAAGCTTTAAATTTTTATGAAATTCAATTTATCAACGTTTCTTTTTAAGAATTGTACTTTGGTGCCAAGTCTAAGAACTCTGGCCTATCCCTAGATCCAGAAGGGTTTTCCTAATGTTTTTCTCAGTTTTATAATTTTTCTAAGATTTATATTTTTATAGATTTTCTAAGTTTTATAATCTTTTTAAGTTATATAGTTTTATAGGTTATAGGGATTCTGAGTTTATTTTTGTTTAAGATGTAAGATAGACTGAGGTTTATTTTTCATCTACAGATGCCCACTTGCTCCAGCACCATTTGTTAAAGACTACCTTTCCTCTATCAAATTAATTTTGCACTTTTATTAAAAATTAGTTGAGCATATTATGTGGACCTATATTAATTAGCCAAAGGGGTGCTGATACAAAATACCAGAAATTGGTATAAAGGGTATTTATTTGGGGTAGAAGCTTACAGTTACCAGGCCATAAAGTATAAGCTACTTCCTTTGCCAAAGTCTGTTGCCACATGTTGGAGCAAGATGGCTGCCGATAGCTGCAAGGGTTCAGGCTTCCTGGGTTCCTCTCTACCCAGGGTTCATTTCTTTCCAGGCTCAGCTCCCTTGTTTTCTCCACAAGGTCAGCTGTAGACTAAGAGGCTCTCTGGGCTTTGCCTCTCCCCACAAGGCCAGCTGTAGATTATCAGGCAACCAGCTCTTCCTCTCTCCCTGGGGCTCAGTTCTCTCCAGGCTCAGCTGCTCTGCCCCTCTGTGTGCTTACTTCCTAGGCTACAGCTCAAATACTCCAGCATCAAAACTCCAACTAACTCCTCTGCTCTGCTGTGGAGTTTTATTTCTGAGTCCCTTCCCCCTACTGATGTGGCCCAATAAAAGCCCCAATCATAATTTAATTTAATCATGCCCAGGTACAGACGAGTTCACAAACATAATCCAATACCTAGTTTTGGAATTCATAAACCATATCAAACTGCTGTAGGGCCTATTTCTGGGTTCTATGTTCTGCTCCACTGATCTATGTGCTTGTTTTCCCACTGTCTGATAGCTGTAGCTCATATCCTAGTCTCTTAGACTGCTGAAAGCAATATACCAGAAATGGATTGGCTCTTTCAATGGGAATTTATTAGTTTACAAGTTTACAATTTCAAAGCTGACGAAAATGGCCCAATCAAGGCATCATCAGATGGTGCTTTCTCCCTGAAATTGCCAGCAGTCCCGGACTCCTCTGTCACATGGCAAGGCACATGGCGGCATCTGCTAGTCTCTCCCTTCTTTTCTGGGTTTCATTGCTTTCAGCTCCTTGCTTCTGTGGCCATCTCCCCCAGCTTCTATGGCTTTCTCTCTGTTTCTCCCTTCATGTTCATCCTATTTATAAAGGGCTCATTGAAGATGATTAAGACCCACACCTTAACTGAAGTAAACCAATCAAAAGGCCCCACTTACCACAGGAATGGATTAACGTTAAGAACATAATTTTCTGGGGTCCATTCAGCTTCAAACCCTTGCACTATATAACAAGTTTTTTTTTTTTTTTTTTTAAAGATTTATTTATTTTATTTAATTTCCCCCCCTCCCCTGGTTGTCTGTTCTTGGTGTCTGTTTGCTGCGTCTTGTTTCTTTGTCCGCTTCTGTTGTCAGCGGCTTTGTCCGCTTCTGTTGTCGTCAGTGGCACGGGAAGTGTGGGCGGCGCCATTCCTGGGCAGGCTGCTCTTTCTTTTCACGCTGGGCGGCTCTCCTCACGGGCGCACTCCTTGCGCGTGGGGCTCCCCCACGCGGGGGACACCCTTGCGTGGCACGGCACTCCTTGCGCGCATCAGCACTGCGCATGGCCAGCTCCACACGGGTCAAGGAGGCCCGGGGTTTGAACCGCGGACCTCCCATGTGGTAGACGGACGCCCTAACCACTGGGCCAAAGTCCGTTTCCCTATAACAAGTTTTGAAGTAGAGTAGACTGATGCTGCTGATACATTTATCAAATTTGATTTCCACACAAATTTTAGAGTAATCTTATTGATTTCGAGGAAAAATTTTTCTAGAATTTTATAGGAATTGCATTATGTCTTTATATCAACTTGGGGAAAATTGACATTTTTACTACATTTAATCTTCTAATCAATGCACACAGTATGTCTGTTTACTAACTTAGATTTTTACTTTTACATCAGCATTTTTTAGTTTTCAGCCTATAAGTCCTTAACACGTTTTGTTAGATTTGCACCTAAGAATTTCATTTTGTTTGAGTGATTGTAAATGATATTGTATTTAAAATTTTAGCATCCACATGTTCCTGACTAGTGTATACAATTGATCTTTGTATATTTGTCTTGTATCCTATGACTTTGTTAAGTTTACATATTAGTTCTAGGAGGGTTTCTCTTATAGATTTCCTGAGATTTTCTATATCACCAATTATATAATCACAATTAAGGACAGTTTCATTTCATCATTTCCTATGTGTATAACTTTTATTTCCTTTTCTTGACTTACTGCACTGGCTAGAATTTCCAGCCACATGTTGGAAAAAAGTGGTGAGAGTACACTTCCTTATCTTTTTCCAGATCTTAGGGAGAAAGCAATCAATCTTTCACCATTAGGTATAATGTTAGCTGTAGGTTTTCTGTGTATGTGCTTTATTTATTTTTATTTTTTATTTTTTTAATTAATTTTCCTCCCCTTCACACCCCCCCCACCCCACCCCGGCCCCAGTTGTCTGTTCTCTGTGTCCATTCGCTGTGTGTTCTTCTGTGATTGCTTCTATTCTTTTCAGCGGCACTGGGAATCCGTGTCTCTTTTTGTTGCGACGTCTTGCTGTGTCAGCTCTCCGTGTGTGCAGTGCCACTCTTGGGCAGGCTGCACTTTCTTTTGTGCTGGGTGGCTCTCCTTATGGGGCACACTCCTTGTACATGGGGCTTCCCTACATGGGGGACACCCCTGCATGGCACAGCACTCCTTGCGCGCATCAGCACTGTGCATGGGCCAGATCCACACGGGTCAAGGAGGTCCTGGGTTTGAACCGTGGACCTCCCATGTGGTAGGCAGATGCCCTATCCATTGGGCCAAGTCCACTTCCCCGTGTATGTGCTTTATCAAGTTGAAACAATTCCCTTTTATTTATATTTTTCTGAGAGTTTTTATCATGAATGAGTTTTGAATTTTGTCAAATGCCTTTCTGTATCAATTGATATGATCATGTGATTTCTTTTTTTTTGTAATATATAAAATTACATTGATTGATTTTAAAATATTGAACTAGACTTGCATCCTTGAAATAAACCTCACTTGGTCATAGTGTATATTTTTTTTGTGATATATTGCTGTAAGCTTTTTCCTAATATTTTAAAAAGGAATTTTGTGTCTATATTCATGAGGAATATTGATTGGTATTTTCCTCTTTTTTTGTACCATCTTTGTCAGGTTTCAGTATCAGGGTAATTTTATCTTCCCATTGAATGGTATGTTTGAGAGTTTTTGAGATGGGAATGTTTATGTTATACATATGTTCTCACAATTAATAAAAAAAGAGCAGCAAAATCAGGGTGCAGATGTAGCTCAGTGATTGAGAGCCTGCTTCCCATGTATGAGGTTCTGGGCTCAATCCCTGGTACTACCTTAAAAAAAAAAAAAGCAACTAAAGAGACAATGACAACTAAAGGCAATACGTGATCCTGGAAGGAATCTAGCAAGGGAGGTGAAAATACCCAAAAGTACATTATTGGGACAATTTAAAAATTGGAATTCAAACTTTATATCAATGTCAAATTTACTGAACTTGATAGCTAGTGGTTATGTAAGTGAGTGTCCTTGTTCTTAGGAAATGTATATGAAAGTGTTAATTATTAGAGGAGCATGATATATGTAACCTTGTCTCAAATGGTTAGAAAATGATAGACTAGATAGATAGATAGAATGATAAAATAAATAACAAACATGGCAAAATGCTAATAGTTGGTAAATCTGGGTATCTGGTGTGATGGTTAAGTTCATGTGTCAATTTAGTCAGGTTAGAAGGTCCAGTTGTTTGATCAAGGAAGTACTGACATGATTGTTACTGAGGATATTTCGTGGATTTAAATCATCAGGCGGTTGACTTGCATCTGTGGCTGATTACATTTACAATCAACTTGAATCAACTGAAGACCTTAAAGGGAGAACTGGTGATTTCAGTAGTCAGAAGGAAGAATTTCTCTCTCTACTTCAGCCAGGCAGCGGCTCTTAGGGAATTCATCAAAAAGCTTCATCAGAATATTGCAATGGCTGAGTATATACCAGGTGGGGGATCCTGCTGTTGTTTGACCTTATAAATAGTTTTTGACAAATGACTTCATCAGACTTTATTTTTTGAGATAATTGTTGACTTTGGTTATTCTTTTTCTCACTACAGAATAAAATGATTCAAATTGTTAAAAAAAAAAAAAAGCTTCATCAGAGTTCTCAGTATTTGGCCTGCCCTTCAGAATTCAGAATTGCTTATCCCCACAGTTGCGTGAGCCAATTCCTATAATAAATTTCATTTCATATGTATATATCCCCTATAGTTTCTGTTATTCTGGAAAACCCTGACTAGTATACTAGGTGAGGGGTATGTTAGCATATATTATTTCTGTAGTAGTTTTGAAACTTTCCTGTAATTTTAAATTATTTCAAAATAAAAAGCATACAAAGTCCATATATATCTAGTTAT
Source organism: Dasypus novemcinctus (assembly GCF_030445035.2). Classification (NCBI taxonomy): domain Eukaryota; kingdom Metazoa; phylum Chordata; class Mammalia; order Cingulata; family Dasypodidae; genus Dasypus; species Dasypus novemcinctus. Next base: position 16,669,230 of record NC_080685.1, on the reverse strand, counting down.
GTTTCTAGACTCTGTATTTTGTTCTATTCTTTCTCTTTGTCCTTCCAGTGATACCATTGTTAATTACTATAGTTTTTAAGAAGTCTTAATGTTTGATATCATCAACCTTACAATTTAGTTCATGGTCAAGATTTTTGTTTATTCTTAGCCTTTTATATCAGCTTGCTAATTTACACACACATACACATACACCTGGTGAGATTGTTTCTCAGATTTGTGCTGCAGTGAATCTATATCAATCTGGGGATAAATGAAATCATTACAATATGGACTCTTCTAACCTATTAGCATAGTTTATACTTATAATGATTTAAGTTTTCTTTAATTTCTATCAAAAAGGTTTCATAGTTTTCAGGGCTGAGATTATGTCTACATTTCATTAGATATATTCTTAGGTGTTTGAAATGTTTTGATGGTATTTTAAATGGCATATAAAATATTTTTCTTCTATTTATTATGGATATCTAAAACTACAATTTTTATATATTTACCTTTTATACAATAATTAGCTTAATTTATAAACTATAATCCTTTATCTGTGAATTTTTTTTAGATATTCTAGTAACATTATCATGGTTTCTTTTTCCTTTCCAATATTCTGGTATGTATTTGTCTTATCTTATTAAACTGACTCGGATGTTCAGTACAATGCTGAAAAGAACAGGTGACCTGGTCTCACTTCTGACTTCAGGGAGAAAGCTTTCAAAAATTTATCTTGACAAATAATATGCCCTCTGTTTGATTCTTTATCATGTTAAGAAACTCCCCTTCTTTCACTCATTTAGTAAGAGTTTGATTCGCAAACAGGTGGTATAGTTTATCAGAAGAGCTTTTCTCATCAATTAAGAAAACTATAGCCTTTTTTTCCTTTTTCCTATTAAAATGAGAAATATATTGATTGACTACTGAATATTAAACCATGCTTGCAGTCCTGGAATTAATGGAATATGCTCATGATGTATCATTTTTTATATGTCACTGGATTTGACTAGCTGATAATCTGCTCATAAGGGTGATTGACATGTACTGTTATTTTCAAAGTCCTCGATTGGTTTTCTCAGCAGGAGTGTTTATGTAAAACAAGTTACCCATCCCTCATCCATCTTCTGATACATAACTAAAGTGTCACTGCACTAGTTGAAGAAAGCAACACATCCACGTCTCTTTTTGTCCTTCAAATTATCATCATTCAAAGATGGGCTTTGTGGGGCATACTTCCCCTCTTCAGGTGGAAAATAATCAGTGATTGAGGAGTCATTTTTATTCTAATAATTTTAGTTTAGTTTAACACAGCGCTTTACCATTAAAGTCACCATCTCAATCACCTCAGCCTTGAGGACAAGGGTGGCAGGTGGCCCCGAAAACACCTACTTCTTTAATAGAGGATATTTATCAAAATAAAATATCAGAAAAGCTCTCTTCATTTTAATCTTGATTTCAAAGCACTGCTTAATGAAAGACTTAGAATTCCATAACATCGACAATGTTGCTGTTGTAAAAGAAGCCACTGGAATGCAAAGAGGAAAAAGACGAAGTAGAAGAAAGGCAGGTGAAGAGCACTCCTACCCCAACAAATGCTGAGGAGGAGCTTGAAGGAAAAGGGCATTGACAAAAGGGCCAGGGAGGGAGGGAAGCTGAAGACAAAGGGGAGCAAGGGCTGCGTGTTACTCTGCTGGTAGACGCTGCAGATGGCGAAATGTGCCGTGGATGTCAGGGCTAGCTACAGAATGTCATTGTCTAGTAATATTTGGGAACAGGCATTTTCTCATGTTTGCTGTATCAAAACCCAGTGTTTAGCTGAAAGCCAGGGTACTATGGTATTTCCTTGTCTGGTTTCCCAGTTTTTCCTTCTTTAACTACTTGATCATAGCAGGCTCCTTTCACCATTAGCAAAAGATGATCAAAGCCCAAATACCTCTCGTCTCTGACTCTTGGCAATCTGTTCTCACTCAACGAGTGTCAGTGAGCATCTACTGCAGGCCAGGCCTACCCTGGTTGCCCCAGTGTAAACAGCACCGGGTGCCAATGCAGAGTGTAATCTAGCAAGATCATCTGTAAAACCTTTCACTAGGTAGGTTAAAAAATTGCCTGCATTTTGCTATCAGCACTTTCCTCAGACAGGTGAGGCATTTATTAGTTGCCAAGACCCACTTATTTGAGAATCACTGGGCTTTTGAGAAAGAAAACAAATGTACTAAGTGGCCTAGCCTAAGTTTCAATATCCTGGAAACTAAATCCCACCAGAAGGAGACAGAACTGAACAATTGCACTTGTTAGGCTGGAGTAGTACACTTGCCTGAAAGAAACCCTTGAAGTTCAGGTTCTACCACTTTCAAACAGTCAATTCTAATCGCTGAAGTATAAGATACAGTCAAGTCTATTCAGTGGTTTAGGGCAGAGCCACTCATTACATGTAGAATTGCCTTTTGAAATGAGAAAGCATGCCTTCTCTTAAAAAAAAAAAATCCACCTTCAAAAATCAGAGTCCATTAAATAAATAAAAACCAAGCAGGTGTCTCTCTGCTTTACAAAAACATTAGGTCTCCTGGTTATTTTAAGTTGTGAGATCCATGTCTGTGTTCTGCGTTACCCTAAAGATGGCTAACCTGAAGAATTCACAAGGCCCCTTGGTATTAAAGTGTGTTGGGTGTCAGAGAAGCTAAGGCCAAGAGAAAAATAAATCCAAATGAAGACAGAGTCAGAAATGAAAATAGGTCGTAAGTGTTAATAGAAGGGAAAAAACAGTCCTACAACATAATCTTATCCTGTGTCCCTTTGGTTTGAACATGTCAGTGGCTCCCTTCAGGCCCAGAATACAGAAGAAGTTGCTTAGCCTGATAATATGTCTCTTAACAGACACTCAGTGAATGTTTGTTGAATGAATGCAAAAAGGCCCTTAACCTGATTATCTGGGATGACTGTTGTGATGGTTAAGTTCATGTGTCAACTTGGCACTAGCCTGTTACTACAGGATATTTTGAGGATTTAACTCATGAGTCAGTTGATTGCATCTATGGCTGGTTACATCTACATTCAACTCGAATCAGTTGAGGCCTTAAAGAAAGAACTGATGATTTCAACAGTCAGGAAGAAGAATTTTGCTCTCTACTTCAGCCAGCCAGTTTCCCTTGTGGGATTCATCAAAACCTTCACCAGAGTTCCCAGCTTGAGACCTGTCCTCAGAATTCAGACTTGCCAATCTCAACAATCATGTGAGACAATTCCTATAATAAATCTCATTAAAAAAAATATATATATATATATATATATATATATATATTTCCTTTCAGGTCTGTTTCCCTGGAGAACACTGGCTAATACAACTGTATAATCTCTAATACTCTGAATTAAAAATTCTTATAACCAGTGTTTTAGTTTGCCAAAGGGCTGCCAATGCCAAGCATCAGAAATGGGTTGGCTTTTATAATGGGAATTTTATTAGAGGAAAATCTTACAGTTCCAAGGCCATACAACAGCCAGATCAGGGCACCATCACCAAAGTCAGTTACTAGTGATCCTGGCATCCTACCAGGTGCTGAGGCAAGAAAGTGGCCAGTTTCTGCCAAGTTCCCTGCCTTCCCCTCCAGAATCTGCTATCCTGCTCCCCAGCTGTGGGTGATCAGATCAGACATATGGCTTGTCCCTTCAGCCTTGAGCTGCTCCAAGGGCCCAGGTTCTTGGGCGGCTCTGTGCTTCAGCTTTGGCTGCTAGCAATCCTTGAGTCTTCTCTCTCACATGGTCATGTCAAAATGGCAGAGCTTCCTTTGCTGTATGTCCTCTTTCTCTGTGTGTCTCCATTTATATAAGACTCTAGTAAGAGGGCAGAGACCTGACTGATGTAGTCCAATCAAAAGCCATCTAATCAAGCAATCTAATCAAGGTCCCTTAACCGAATCTAATGCATTCAAAGGGTCTCACATCCACAGAATGGATTAGTTAAAAAACAATCTTTTTTTGGGATTCACCAAATTCAAACTGTCTCAAGTAGGCATTTCACTATAAAGCTTAAGACTCCTGTGAGTTACTGAAATGCTCCAAACCTATGGCTTTCCCCAAACCAACCAGGGCATTCTTTTTACCATTAATTGTTTAAATCTAAGCTGTGTGTTTGGAAAGCTTCCAGGCATATCAACCACCTGACTTTACTCTGCACAGTTCCAGAATCTTGTAAAGATTGAAGAGGATGTAAAATGGGGTCACTTTCCAATAGTTTCAAATTAGCTAAATCAAGAATGATGATGCTTTCTTCTTGACCTTGCTGCCTGTGAGGGATTTAGAACATACTGTGCT